>NW_025335268.1:50555431-50999468 GCF_004798865.1 Varanus komodoensis
GATGCTCATCAGTAAGTTTGGACCTGAACTTTGACTTATTAAAGTTCATGGTGGAGAAGAGCTTTTCACACAGATAGGTGCTCCCAAAAAGGCACATGGTCCGCTTGAACATCCTGGAAAGCTCAGGGAAGGTAAGGGGCAATTCTCTCAAAAATCGTCCAAGCTGGTCTGCTTTTCCACTCACCTCCCTGAACTTGGCTTTGAGTTCAGAATTGCACTGCAGGTCAATTAGCTCCATTTGAGTAATGACTCACGCAGTGTGAGAAAAATGTGCAGGCCGCACTATCACTAAACTTTGATATCAAGTGGGGGCCACAAAATATCATCCCACGGGCCGCAATTGGCCCGAGGGCCACGAGTTTGAGACCCCTGATCTAAATTATCTAGAATCTACAGGGAGGGGATAGAAAAACTTGATACTGGATGCCATTTTTGGCAGCAAGATTGTGTCCAACATCAGGTCTAATTTTGTTACACATTGGAAAGAAGTCCCATTGGATTATATGGAACCTTCTTCCAAATAAATATGCTTTGGATGAGTCCATGAACTGTCTGTAAAACTTCTTACTAACAAAAATATGGAAATATTTATTCATTTTTCTTGTCCTCCTGTTCCACATTTTCAGCCTTCTGTGCAAGCAGAAGAATAAAAATATTCTTAATCCATTTATTGTAGAATCCAAAAATTCACAATAATATTAATATATAATATATCATTATAGTATACCAGCTTGTAGTTTATATTTGAATAGGCTGCTATGCTCCCTTTTCTTCATCTGATATTTTCCCTGCTTTTTTCATTTTCTTGTCAGTTGGTTTTAGTCTTTTCAAGCAAGGTCTATGTAGTGTGTTTATCATTTCCATGCCATTCTGCAATATTCATCTAACTGTAGGACTGACATTTTAAAATATATAATCTAATAAATGAATAAGTACATTCTCTCAGGCTGTAATCTCATGCACACTTCCCTCAAAGGAAGACATTTACTAAACACAGTAGGAATTACTTCTGGGAAACATATACAACATTGTGCTAAAATTTTATATTGCCTTCATGTTGTTTAAATGGAAGTGTCTAAGGTCCTCTTAAAAATAACAGAGTACATGGCTTCCTTGAGTAGATGAAACTGCATAAACATCATGAAGCAACGGCCACACACACTTTGGTTCCATTAGGAATATTCGCATCCTCTGATATTGGTTTTGGGTTTTGTTTTAAGTTGAAAGAACTGGGAATTGCTTGGAATTTCTTTGGAATACATTAGACAGTGTATAATTGCAGCATTATAATGCATTTGGAGAGGGATTTTCATTGTTTATGAGGAGGAATTTCTTTTACACCAGGCCCCAAGAAAAAACCTGAATGAGCTGGGACTAGTTTCTTTTTCCGTTATGTGAACTTTCTTTTGTTCTAAATGTGTCAAAAAAGAAAGGGAAGGAAAAACCCCATCAGCAGTAGTGCTATTATCGTGATGTAAACCTACCTGCACCCAGACAGCTGCTAGTCCATGTCATGTTTCCCATGTGCCCCCCCCCCCCAGGTATTTCTGAAATAAATTCCCGGATGCATCCGTATTACAGATTTTGTAAGTTCTCAGTTGACTACACTTGTCTTTTGTCTTCATTTCTTGCTGGTGACAGCTGTCTTGTCAGTGTACCTGCCCTGCCTTCTTCAAGATTCACAAAGTAATGGCTATTAATTCAGATTTTTAAAATATAAATTCCGGATTCACCTTTCTTCTTAGAGCCTTACATGAAGAAGAACAGCTGGAGAGAAGAGCTTGCTGGGATGTATGTGGAAATGCAGGTGTGGCCCAACGCTTCCTCTTGCCTGCCCATGTTATACTTTATATTACCTCGTCCCATTCAGCAGTGAACACGTGGGCTGGTCAGACCGATGCCAAAACTATGTTGTCCTTTTTCTTCATTCCAGGTAGATGCAGGGCTGCTAATATAATTTGACAAATGGTGCTGGGACAGAGAATTTGCCCCTTTCCCCAGTCAAATTCTCTAACAAAGCTGCTTGTGTGTATAAAGTAGTATAAATTCCAAGACAGGTTATAACAACTTCAGCTGAGTTTTTGACTGAGCAAACTGCACAGGCCGTGTCTGTGTGCATGTGCGCGCGCGTGCTTTGGCTATAGGGTGACTCATGAACTGCATGAATGAATACATTTATCTCCTCTGCTTCAACACAGCCTAAATCAAATTAGCCACTCTGAGATGTAGCTTTGAAGAAAAAGAATCAAGAGATCTGAACAGGGCGCGCTCTCTCTCTCTCTCTCTCTCTCTCTCTCTCTCTCTCTCTCTCTCTCTCAACATGAAACCTCATATAAAAATATTGAGGCTACGCAGTGTACATTTCAATGAGAGGGAGAGAATGACACAAGGATGAAGGAGTCCCCTGAGTTGGGCATCTGCAAGCTGATGTTGGGGCAGTTGACTTTTGAGGATCTTCAAGCTCTGCCTTTCCTACATCAAATAGCAGGAGTTTGTGGCTTAGTGGCCCCTTCCAGCTCTGATGATTCAAGTAATTGGCTTATTTTCATGAATGTTTGATTAGAGTTCACTTTCTGAGCCACTAGATTAGGGGTGCCTGAAATTCAAAGAGTACCAGAACACGAATCCACTATGTCTCTGATTCATCTTAAGTTTTCTTCATTTGAATAAACACAACTTTCAAAAGTTAAATTGCTTTTACCCTGAGATACATTTAGTATGTGCCGAGAAGTAATTTGGAGATTCTGAACTCCAGTTTGCTGGTCATAGAACAATTCTTACCTTTTAATAACTGTCTATCCATGTATTCACTAACATTTAAAAATCATCATATTTTACTACTGAAACAAGGTGGTAAAATAAAGATGTATGGAGCAAAATGACATTGTCAAATGCCTTGGTGTGGTTTGAATACATTCATGAATAGAGATACTTGTTAAATTTGTATCAAACCTACAAATTGTAATACCAAAGTTGCTTGAGAGATGCATCTTTAATGTAAATTATCTGATGCATCATCTGTACTACTTGAAACTATCTAGGTTGAGGGGAGATAGATCTTCCACAAGGCCAAGTTTCACTTGGAGCTCAAATTTTGCTATGTCTGAATAGGAAAACTGCAAGTTATATTGCATGTGTGGCAAATTTAAAGCTACCCACAGGAGTGAACACAGTGTATGTTCTTATGCCTGTCTGTCTTAAACGACAATGTATCCTAGGTTCACACAAGCTTGTTGCCCATGTGTGGACTCTCAGGTTGCACACAGTGGAGTTCTGCAGGGGAAATATGTAGGCTCGCAACGTTCTATGATTTCTTCTCTGGAACCTTTCAGTTGGCATGGTGTGGTGGTGTTAGGTCATCTCTCCACCTCCATTGGTGGACCCATCTTTCCACCATCAGAGGGAGAGAAATGATTGTCCTAATCTCCTGCACCATCATTCCAGGGTCCACAGGACTGTGACCTTTGTATATTTATGTATGTTTCAACAGGTTTTAGTGTGTTTTGAAATGTTGGAAGCTGTTCTTGGAATCTTACTGAAGGATATACTATATTATTACATTCTCAGTACATTACATTTATATCCTACCTTTCTTCTTTTTGCAAAGAACCCAAGGTGGTTACAAGCTTTTCTTCCTCTCTTTTTTATCCTTACAGCAACAATTCTATAAGGTAGGTTAGGTGGAGAGCCTGTGACTGACTCTGAAGCAGGGGGCTTCTTGGCCAAGTGGGAACTAGAACCCAGGTCTCCAACAAGTCCCAGACCAACACTAAGAACCACACCACAAACAACTAAATACATACATGCTTAAAATAAAATTTAAAAGTAACAATCAATGAATAGTTTGTGATGCTTGCGTCAGTATAGGAGGTTGTATCAGGGCTGTCTTAATGCATGGGCCTGATGGGCACTTGCCCTTGGACCCCATACTAATCTGTGTATGTTAACCCTTGGAAAATTGGAAAACTTTCAAAATTAACAGTAGTTGTAGTTGTCGTAGGGACCCCAGTACACTGCTTTGCCCAGGGCCCATAATGCTGTTAAGATGGCCCTGGGATGTGTTCCTGTTTTGAGGTGCTGATATTCACCTGTTTCTTCAAAGACCTAATATTTAGCTTTACTAACCTTGGTGTTCAAAATGAACTTGTATAACTTCAGGAAATTCTGCTATTTTGATAAGAATAGTAAGGCAAAGCTAAAGCAGGTTTGCAAAAGTGGTGTTCTGTAAGCCCACATTGCCTCTAGCACCGCAAGATCACAGGGGTGGAGTGGAGAACCTGAATCCAGTTTTGGAGAAGCCCTCGGCAGTCACATTCCACTGCTGGATGGTGCTGAAAATAAAGAACAGGAGGGCAGGGGATATAAAAACACCAGCATATTGCAGTTTACAACTCTTGCTGTCACTGAGCCCTAGAAAAAGCATATTGATCTTTTATAATGAGCAAAAAGTTTCACAAAAGTCAGGAAGCTGCCAAATGATCAGTGGTTGTGGGAAAATAGGGTGGGGTCATTCAGAAGGCCAGACTGGACCTCCAGCCTGATGCCCCCATGTCATAGGGTCAGAATTCCATAATTTCTAAAGACCTCTCATAAGTGGAAGCCAGACTTTGAAACTGAAGTAATTCCCTGTGATTTACCAGTATGTTGAGTTAATGAAATTTGAGTCCATCTCCTCAAATTAAAATGGACATGGTCACTCTGAGATTCTGAGACTAACATTTACAATGTGTGGACGAAGATCTCATCAGAAGTGATTCTCAAAGAGAATGCAAGAGCACCTAGTTCCTTAGCATATCAGCACTGACTGTTTGATGGAAATAATAGCATACATGGTTATAGTCTGAGTGGGTCTGTATTAGATCACACAGCAGCTAAACTAGCCTAAGGGTTTAACTCAATCACACCACTGCAGATGCTCAGAAGCCTCCATTTTAGGGCATCTAGATAATGAGCTGGGAAGATGACTGGAGTGCTGATAGGAATAGGTGTAAGGTCTCAGCCCCAGCATCATCCCCTCCTTGTCTCATGGCATGCCCCTTTTTGCCCCCTTTGAGGGCCAGTTGTAACCTTGGGAAGGTGTGTGTGTGCAGCTGACCTGGTGCTTTCCACACTTGCTGTGAGTGGCTGCAGCTGGGGGTTAATCTTTTGAGTCCCAGCTCCAGAATCACAGGATCCCAGAACTGGGATCCCAAAGAATCCTATGGCCTCCCATATGAAGCAAGGAGGTCATGCGATTGTGCCCAAATGAGAACATTTTAGTGCCTGTTTCACATTAAGCTAAATTTTGAGGTGAGTTTGGAGGTTTCTGCTTAGGCAAAACACTTAAAGAATTTTGAGAGAGGTAAAAGTATTTTTCTTTTAATAAAGCTTGTCATTTTACTTTTTAAGCAATGGGTTCTACACAACCCAAAGTGGAATTTTAGGGAGGGAATTGGAAATTCCTCCTTGGATGAAACATTAGAAAAGTTTCAAGAGAACCCACCCCACACACACACACACACACACAGAGGGTTAGTAACAGTGCAATTTTTTTCCAGAGGAAAAAATGTTCTGCAAATCTTAGATCACAATTATTTGGGATTAATGAAGATTATTAAAATAGTGAACAAATGCTATACCGTACTGTACTGTACCATATCATATCATTATATCTTATCATGTCATATCACATCACCCATTTGGTAGGTTATAAGATGCTCCAGATCTGCATCATGTTTTCATTGGCTTCAATTTTTTGGAGTTCTTTGCTTCATATTGTGGGTGCAGAATGCCATCTATGCAGAATTCCTACTTCATTGGATCAAAGAGCGGAAAAGGGGGGTCGACTAGTTTGTTGGACAGCAGTGCTGAGCCAGTGTTAATCAACACAGAAGATCCTGATGGAGTCAAAATGAGGCTCATCTGCAAAAGGCCCTTCACATTCAGATGAAGGTTTGGTGTCATGTGATTTTTTAAAGTCAATAATTGCTGTAGGAGATGTTTTTTCCTCAACCAGATATTATCAAAATCCACAAATCATTTGTCTCTCATTCAATCAATGTCTTCTGGACAAATTTCAAACTCCTCTCCCACCAAATATTAAATGGCAATCTACATCATCTGATCACTGCTTAGGATCTAGCATTTGGGCCCATTTGGATAGATAAGTTCTTCATCAGCCAGCAATTTCTTTGCAATAGATGCCTTCAGATTTTCATAGAAATCTTTTGGACAGATAGGATGAATATTTTTAAATTGCTTCTGTGGAGGGGAATGCCTTTGAAGGTTAGAGTTTCTGAAGCATTAATGACATTTGTATAATATGGTCCATGACATTCCTTTCTGTCCTCAAACATGCCAACAATATTTTCTATCTTTTTACTGGCCTTGTATTAATACATGTCACACTCTTCTAAATCTAGGTTCAGTTCTGACAGTTTTTCGAAGGCATCACACACCAGTTCTAAGTCCAGCAGAAATTTGACTGAAATGATTTTCCCTTGTAAACCCTCATTCATGGATCTTTTCTCTCTCTGTTGCAATCAATTTTAGCTTCAACAAAATGAAGCACCAAGACCTTAGAATCCTCCCACAGGGGAGGCCTTGATCTGAAGCTGGAAACTCTCCACCTTGTACCTAATATTCTTCCTATTCGTTTCAGTATTTTTGTGTATGCATGTAGATCTTGGCTATTTCTGGTGAAACGTTGTTCAAAAGATACAATTTGTCAATGAAGGATTTGAATCAGTTGATTCTAGAGAGAGCATATACAGCATCACCCATGGATAATTGCTGCTGTACATGCTCCCTGTGGTTGACACAGTGCCATACAATAACAGAGGGAACTCTTATCTTTCCATTATTTCTTCAGAATTATTTCTTACATCACAGGCGCATAATCACAAGCAACAGAAACCAAATGATTTACTGAGTTACTCTCCTGTCATTCCTAAAGAATGGAGAGGTTGGAGTAACGAGCTGAAAATTCCTCTTGCTGTGGCACCATCTAGTTCTATCAAGCCAAGAAACAAATTTGCAAGGCTATGCATTGCACAGTCTGGGACAAGGCCTCATACATACAAAATCAATGTTTCTTTTTAAACTAACGATAGTTGATTCATCAGTGATTAAGTAGATCCTGCTATTAGATTTCCCAATTTATTTCTCCTTTCACTAGCTATATGATCGACAACTTTGGTTATTTGTTTGTTTGTTTTTCCACTGTGGTGTTCTGTTCATGAGAAGTAGATTTCACATGCACCACTTCCCTCAAAATTTCCTTCTGAGCTTCTTCTGCTACTTTAGCAGCAGCTTTATGCCATGAACTTTCTTTATAGTCAAATAATGTTGTCCTTAAAGATAGCAATAGTTGTTTTGTTTTCACCATAGGCAGAGTGTTCAGAATTTACATACTCTTTGGATATTTTCATCCCCATTTTCTTCTCAACTTCAAAATTTTGGCACTGATTACAACCAATTTCTCACCAGTTTTGTGATAATGACTCATTCTTCTAATGGAAATTGTTTATTTGTCCAGCTGTTTGGCACCTGGGGCAGTTTGCACCTAAACTTCTTTCTTCAGTACAGGAAGACTTAGGTACCATTGGGATTTGATTTGATTCCACTTTTTCAGTTTCTTCACATAAAGAAACACAGGATATGAAAAATAATGTGTGATCTTTTTACATTACTTGCCACAAAAGTTTGGCACCAATGAAAACCCCGCCATAGCAGCCAAATTCTGATGAAATGTGTTGGTTCTAGCTGCCTGGAGGTTTGGTACTGCTGTAAGCCCTATTTAGAAGACCAGAGCACTGGTACATGAGGGCTAATTAAATCTACATCTTAAAACAAGGTTGCAGACAAGGCTGTATAATAACAAACATACCTTACTTAAAATGATTTAGGTGGCTAAAGAAGAATTATACAACTTTAATGTCAGCATTGAAGAAATTGAACTGGAAAAGATTTTGAAGACCTTGGTTCAGCCATCAATTCAAATGGAGAAGGCAGCCAAGAAATTAGAAGAAAACCAAAACTTGGCAGCACAGCAATGGAAGTAACTAGTAAAGAAAACCAAGTGTAAGAACATTTCACTGGAGACCGAGAACAAGCTCATCCATGCTTTTGTTTTCCCCATCAGTGTGTGTGGGTGTGACAGCTGGGCAGTGAAAAAGCTGACAGGAAATAAATGGATGTGTTCAAAACATGGTTCTGCAGGAGAGCTTTGAGAATATCCTAGACTGACAGAAAGACAAACAAGTGAGTCCTAGATCAAATCAAGCCAGAACTTGCCCTGGAAGCAAAAACTGAGTCAGCCATGGAGTCAACCATAAGTCAGAGATGACTTGATGACATGTTACAACAGCAGCCTATTCAAATCTGGTAAAAGATGCTGGAACTGAATTCTGACAAGTAATTAATAGCAGACAAGATGCCAGAACTCATTTCTATGGAGTTCCACCAGAAAATTCAAAATTTATCAAGGCAATGCTGAGCACCTGTAGGGTAGACCTAGAAAAATAGAGACTATCACTGGAAGAACTGAAAGCAGGTAAAGTAAAGTTATCCCTCTTTAAAATATCATTATTTTCAGACAAAATATAAAATAGAAAGATAAAATTACAATAAATGTGGGCAGATTTGCCTGTAATATCTATCCACTGTGAAGACAAGGTTCTCCAAATGTTTATGAATGAAACTACAATAATAATGAAGAAAAATTATAGAATGCAAACTCTTGAAGTCAGAACGGTATATGGCTTTAGTAAGTAACTCCCAGAAGTACTCTTAAAATGACTTACTGGTTATTTGAATCAGTCCATCATCTCTTGGTGACAGCATCAATTTGCAGACTTTTGGGTGTGTTGGCTCTCTAAGAGTTACAGCTCTGAAAGCACATCAGTATAAAATGAAGTATGGAATGTATTTATCTAAGAGTACACAGGTGTATAATTTCTTTTATACTGGATAGTATGTGATTCAATTACTTAACTGATATAGTACTATTGGCTACACAACCCCATTCCAGTTCTTAGTGTCTAGGATTCTGAAGTGAGCTGACAGAAGGGAATACACTCCTGAGGTTAAGGGTCTGAAATCTGGCTGCCAGCGTTTTTATGTCCCCTAACAGGCTGAAATGTAGCAGGAGAATCCTTTCCTTTAATAGAGATGTAGTAATAGGGAAAACTTGATCATTTGCTTTTCTGCCTCACAGAAGGAGCCTATCTGACATCCCAGAACTGCTGGCCTGAGCTTTATTTTGCTTCCTTTTTCCACAGTTCTTAATCATCCAGGAATATGGATGGCTCACCTGGTCAGACTGTTGCTTTCCCTGTGAATGGGACAACAGATGAAGGGATGGAAGGAGGTTGGAGTGCTGTTTTTGTCATGTGCCATCAAATTGTCTCTGATTTATAGTGACCCTATGAGTGAAAGTCCTCCAAAAGGTCCTTTCCATGACAGCTCCGCTCAGCATTTTTCAATTCAAGGCTGTGGCTCCCTTTATGGAGTCAATCCATCTCATCTTTGGTCTTCCTTTTCTTTTTCTGTCTTCAACTTTCCCTAATGTGACGGTCATCTCCAGGGAGTTTTGCCTTCTCATGATGGGCCCAAAGTAGGGCAGCCTCAGTATCATCATTTTTGTTTCTAGGAAAACTTTGGCTTGATCTAGTGTTTGTACAACACAGTAAGGTAAACACATGACGAGCTCTAACAATTTTCCAGTGCAGATCCTGAAGCCTTACTGATGTGATAAACCTGTGGTTGGTCAGTACCAGTTCAGACTAAAGGGGAGGTCTATCCTGGTTGTAGGACTCTGTCTGTCTGTCGCCTGTCTTTTCTAGACGTATCCAGAGGCCCTCTTTTCCTCATTTACCTTCCTCCCTTTTCTTATATTTTCCTTAGATTTCTGATGAAGGCCTCTGTCCTAAATTGTTCCTTGGAGCCAAACTATTTGATTATCATACATAAACTGACACTATTATTTTGAAAAAAGTTGCTGCAACCCCTTATACAGAATGTACTCCTGATTTGGATGGAGGCCCTGCTGTATTTGCTGCTGAAATGTCCATGGAGAAGTTAATTAGAAAAATAGCTCCTTTGTGGGGGAATAATGTCTCATGCTGTTCATTTATCGGATCCTAGTTTTTCTGCAATAACCTGAGGTTTGCCATCTTTTCAGCCTGCTTCCTAGGATACCCTACTCTCAAAATTTTACCCCTTATTTTTCTTTTTTCCTAGAGCTTTTTTTTTTCCACTCAGTGTTCCAGAACACAGTCTGACCCATGGACATCCTCTTGTCCACAAGATTTGTGTGAGCTTCAGTTCAAGACAAGAGATGTGTGTTGACCCAGTTCACACAATCACCACAGTCCTCCATGACTTATTTGAGCATGTGCTGCTGCATGGCTTTTGAATATTCAGGCTGTAACAGTGGCTTGGGATGTGTGACCTGGTGAAGATGGGACCTTGGAATGGTTAACAAACCGCTCAGAGTCTCTGGTCTCACTCAGGGATGTGGGTGTTTTGTTAATCACACTAATACTAACCCACCCTAAACAGGTTTGGATGACATGACAAGCTGTGGTTACTGCTTGGATATGCAAAATGGCTGTCTGCCTGCATGGCAGCCCATCATGGCTTAAATAAGCCATGGTTTGCTGCTTGATGATGCAAACAGGCTGATTGTGTAGGTCTGAGTTAGGCATGAAATTGCAGCACATCAAAGCAGCTTTGCCCATCAGAGCTAGAAGCTTCATCAACACTGTCGGTCGTGCATTAAGCATATAGATGTTTTGTTTATATGCTGCATTCACTTCTTGAATGCATTATTATAGGTCAGCAGTGCCTATGAGAATACTTAGGCTGGATGCCTGCTTCATTGTAGATGTTAATAGTTAGATTGATTTTCTATCACTTTAATTAAATTATTGGAAGCCCATGGGAAGATATACGAAAAGGATTTTCAGATTTGGAGAGGAGATCCAGTTTGGATATTAACATAGATGCATATATTCAAGGGCATACCAGAAGGTCCCAGGTTGTTCATAAACACCAACTTAATTGTCTCATGCTGTTGATTTTTTCTTACTATTTTTGAAATAATTGGATTGTAACTATCAGGTGAAGGATATAATACTTGTAGCTCCAGGGTATCCTTCACTTTCCCAGCTTTATTCATTTGAGTTCCAACAACATAAATACTATATTGGAAAAATTCCTGCAGAGCTTACATATTGACTCAAATGTTGTGGTTTCAGTCATACTAAGACATATTTTCAAGACTTCTCCTTGATGTCTTGAAATCCTGTGACATTCTTTTTAAGGTCCTACCCTTAAAGGCAGAATAAGAATAATTTTCAATGAATAAATCCCACAGTGATTCTTTGTTACCCTAAAGATAGCAGTGTATGGTTGTGTTGGGGGAATGCTCTGGCCTTATCATTAGGCTGAGTGAACTGGCTGTCTCAGGTAGCAAACACTAGAAGTTAGATGGGCAGCAAGGTGTTTGAGAATGGAGCTGTCCCTGCATCCCAGAACCTGCCCTTAGGTGAAGTGATGGACACTGTCCCATTGCTGGCATTGAAGGAGGATTCAATGTCCAGTCTGAGCAGCTCCTTGACATGGAATGGTGGTGGTGATAGATTCACACACACCATTTTATTCTTTGTTTCCATATTCAAAATGTCTTGGGTTGGCCTTGCCTAGAAGCCAAACAAGAAGACACTGGGGGTGTCCATGTGTTATGGTTGGCCTGAATTGGCCACTCAGCCAGATCATATTAACTCCATCTTAACTCAGGACAAAGAAGGAGAAAGCTCCAGTTTGCAATCCATTGCAGCTTTCTGTTAAAATCAGAAGAGATAATAGTTGCTACATGCCGGCATTGCAGTGCCAATGCCTTGGCTGAAGCCATCTGAAGGACAAGTGCCTCCATTTAACAGACATGTTGACTGGGAAATCATCCAGGTGACCAACAGGGCCTACTGTTCAATAGCTCTTCTCGGGGCAGAATATGAGCACTTGGTAGAGAACCAGCCAGACTAAAACACACAGTTCTTTTGGGAAATCTCCACCCAGGCAATGGAATGGGGGCACCCAAAGAGATGGACTTCACTGGAAAAAGAACCTGAGGTCTTTTCTGCAGTACAGCTGCTCCCGCAAAGAGACGGAGGCCTAACACAGGGACCACAGGACTTCAGAGAATCAGGTAGGCAGTTTAACGCAGGGCTGTGAATAGCTAGACTGTGCTTTTTCTGCTTTCTTTGCCACTGAGTTACTACTTTAAACCACTTACTACTTTGTGCTTTGAAAATGACTAACCCTCCCCCCACACCCATTCTATACCTTCTTGCTGGAATAATTGATCAATTCTTTATCCTGTTTTCATCCAAGTCCCAACTGTGTTTTTTGTGGGGTGAAAGGGAGAGACTTGCAAAAGGCCTCACATTATTGGTAGCACTAATGCCGATTTAAACAGCAGGTTAAATGCAACATACCAAACAAAGCTTGTAACCTAAGCTGCAACAGTTCAAGAGGCATGCAAAGAAGGCCCCTACTGGGGTCATTGGCCAATTGTCCCAGAGGGACTGAGAGTGCTTTGGGAAGGAGAAGATTGGGTTTGTTTTAACTCTTGATGGTAAATCTTGATGGTTTGTTCTACTCTTGATGGAGTCGGCTGGAACCGGGGGTCAGACTAGATGGCCTAGAAGACCCCTTCTGACTCGCTCTGTTTCTGTGTTCCTGTGCTGGTAAGCTGTACCCGCTGGCACCACTGCACTAGGTCTAAACAAAGCTTTTGGTACCAGGTTGCCACACCATGTGACCTTCCTCCTGAACCCCAGCCAATAATTGATGGCACATGGACATCTGTTCTAAGGACAGTTGAGGTCCCAGGAGGAGCTTCTCCAGCATAGGAACTGCCGTGTTATTTTGAGTGGCCCTTGGACTGTGCAATCCGTGAATGCTTTGGAAAGTGTTGAAACAGATGTGTGATCCCTCCATCTTAACAGGCGCTTAACGCTACACTTAACATGGTTGGCTACTGTAAGCCTATCACAGACTAAATGCACTGATGAAAGGACAACATAAAAAAGGCACATTTTGAATGGCTGGAAGTCTATTACAGTCAGCCTTGTAAAAGAAGCCTTTTAGGGTCAGTAGATAATGAAAATACCAGTTACCTATGGCTGAGTTAAAATGATGTCATGACCTGGCAATTTCTATTCAGTGCTGACACATCCACGTACAGCATCGCTCAAGATTGCCTTCATGTAAATATAATAGGATTGTTCTTTTTTTGCTCTTTTTATTTTTTGTATTTTTGCTTTTCTGAGAAATGTAATCCAGGAAACTTATAAAAAGCAGCAGGGATTCGCAAAAAGCTTGGAAGCCTATTTTTTCCCATTTATTTTTTAATGCAAATTACACTAGTTAGTCCAAAAAAAAAATCACCTTTTGTTAAAAATACATTCATAATTAACAAATGACTATAAGAAAAAAAGACATTTGGATTGTTAACACTTGCCTTCTGAATATTTGGATTTATAACAACAAAAAGCCCAGTCTAGAAAAATAACATTCTTCACTGGATTTTGAGGAGGATACAGCTGTACAATTCAACAACAGTATTTCAGATATTCTCACGCTACTGTGCTCTAAAATTCTTTTTATAGCAGATGTGCCCATTAATTTATTCTCTGTAGTAGTCGACAGTCCTGAAATGCTTTTGGTGGTAGTGGTTTACCTCTGATGTAATCAAGTATGAAGGCCCAATATCAGAAGTGTGTGTTATATATATCTATATAAATGGCATTATTGCCAGGTAATGAATGTAGAATTCTCTTCCTAATGTCTTGGAATTCTCAGATTTTACTCAGTGGTCTTATAGCGAGATGGAAGATCTCAAGGTCTCTCTTGCATCTTCCTAAGCATCCCACTCTTCTTTCATTTCCAGCACACCTATAAGCCATTTCACTTAAGGAAGTGCTTTAAAGAAGAAGAGATGCCAGTAACCTCAGGCAGTGGGAAGCCCAGGCATCTGCTATCCCTTAAGAGTTTAAAGGTGGGTGGGATTTTTTTTTAAAGGTGGGTGAAATCTCTTGTGAACCCCACCCTGCCAGCTCAGCTTTTTGTCTCCCTTTTCCCAGCGCTAGGGGGAAGAAGCCTGCCATTCACACTTAGATAAGGGGATGGAACGAAGCCCTTATCTACCAATGTGCTCCTGTGGCCACAGGTGCTGCTGAAAGAGGATAAGAAGTTGCACCGTTGGGAGTCCCACTTGCAACAGACACCATCCGTGGTTGCAACAACAGCCACTCAAGCTCAAACAACAGCCACCAAGTGGCTTTGGTGTCCCTTCTCGCTCATTCCCTTCCCGACTTGTGCATCTTTTTGAGACTTCCCAGCCGTGCTAAGAATGGTCCCTGTGCTACACTCTGAAAAACATTTGGCGCACTAAGCTAGTGCTGCATAAGCGAGTCTGGATTCTTGTGTCATTGGGTGCATGCACACAACAATTCCCATAATGTTTATGGTGGTACAGGATTCTTGTATGGCTCTGAGATGGCTCATGCACTTGCCAATGGTGATGCGCAGGCATAAAAACCATGAAGCAGATGGGATCACATTTGCCTCTCTCACTCAGCAATATCCTATACTGGATGCCACTGATGTTCTAATAGGCATATTTGTGGGGTGTGCCTTTAGATTTTAGGAAGGTCCCTATGCGCCTTTTACAATTTGTAGTGACAACAGGATGGCTGTTTCCCAGTAGATCTCAATGCAGGCACGGGATGCAAAGGTAGGGGAGTGAATTAGACCACAAGCCTCAGAAACATTTCCTGGTAGGGAAGGAGAGCAAGACACCCTTGTACATAGGATTATTCAAACAAGTGTAATATGTACACATTTTAAAAAGAAATTATTGGGGTTATACAGTATATAGCAAGAGTGAACTGCAGGATAGGTAAAATAATAGATCCTGAAACAAACCAACCCCAAACCCATGTACCTTTTCCCTTTAATAGTCCAGGAATGTGAGATATGTAAAGGCCAGCATTTCAAGCCATCTAAAGTGCAGACCCAGAAATCTACATACAATAACCGATTCTGTAACAACATGCTTTGCCCTTTTCCCCGGAACGGAGATAGAATGGCAGTGAGAGAGAACTTAACCAGTCCAGCTGCTTCACTTGTCAATATGTAGACCTAAATATGGGCTGTGACCCTTCAACCATCCATTGTAGAGTTGTTCCATTGGTTTTCTTGGTTCAAAATACTGCATTCAAACCCCAAACAAGTGACATTAAGTACAGCCAATGTGAAAAACAAGGTTCAGGATACAAATTTCATGCATCATGTTCTGCATTAATTCCACTGGCAGTAGGCGAATTTCAGGTTTACAGAAGTGGCTTCTAACCTTGGTTCAAAATGGTGAAGCAGCAAACAAGCATTACAATGGAGCATCTGCAAAAGCCACACTGGCATGACATCACTAATGACATCATGCCGGTCCTAACATACAATGTAGATATAATGATGCAAAGGCTTGAAATTAGGGTGTTTGATCGTGTTGGTTTTCCCATTTTAGAATGTACCTGTAGTGTCCATTATACAATGCCAACTTCCTCATTACCGTAATGAGGGTATAATGTATAGTTTCACCCACTTCCACCTACACCATTGTATCAATGCCGAAACTGGTCATTGATATTGTTCTAAAGTGAATGTCTGTTTTGTTGTCATCCAGATTTATTATTTGTGACACGTTACATCCATGCAAAGATACCAAAGGAGGGGGGTGGGTGGGAGGCAGACTCACTGATTTCTGTAGGAACAGATATTGACATTTAGCATGGAGGAGGATGGATTTTATAGGCCACACAGAATTCAGATGTTTGGCAAGTGTAGAGAAAAGTTGCTTGAAGAAGGCTCAGCAGGTAAGTTGCTCATGCCAAAAGAATCTATGCCCATCAAGTGCCTGAGGCTGATTCATCCATGTAGGTTTTAAATAAAGAAGCAATTCAAGCAATTCAAGTTTTAAGAAAGCCTGAGCAAAATATCCCTTCCCAATGAAAAGCCACTGAAGTGGTTGAATATACAGCTCAAATTCAGAACAAACAGACGCTTCTAGGAGTCAAGATTATTTCATAAAGACATTGACCTACTAGTAAAGTTTCCAAAGGCATCTTGTTGCCAACTACATAACAGCACAGGGGTTTTTTTCAGCCACAATAATACAGGAAGATAAGATTCACATTCTAACACACAACAGATCCCCCAAATACCACAAAAAAGGTCTTCAAAAATGTCACCAACGCAACTACTCCCACCCCAACTAAAAAACAGAACAAAATCCAGAAAGAAGTATCTTATATGCTGCAGTTTGTTTGTTTTAAAAAAAGCTCACTTACATAGGAGAGTCAACTGGAATTAGTTATAAAAGAGTAAACATAGTTAATACATATTCAGTTGGCCTCTGTTGTTAGAAATATGCAGATGTCTCTGTCATTAGTAAAAGACATAGAGTCATTTATAAAAGCACCTAGAGTGCAGTGAATAAAAACAGTGGGGTTAAGGAGCACTGCTTTTGCTGTTTCTTTACAGTTATCAGTTTACTAAGAGTTCCCTTTTCTGGCATTTCCAACTCCCAAAAGAGCTTCATTGTAGGCTTCATGGTAAAGTATCTTTTCTTTGACAGTAGATGGGTTTCTTACCCAGCCAGCCCGGGAAGTGCTGGTGAGCGGAGTCTGTTACTTGACACAGCATTAAAAATCTTTTAGAATTAATGAATAGCATGGTTGAGCCTAAAGGAAATTACTTCAGAAAGCCACACCGAATTTCTCTGATGTGTAACTTAGAATGGGTTAAGGCAAGTATGTAGTATACAGCCTTTAGGGCAAACAACTTGCTGTCTATTGACTTCTGTTTCAAGGTCATGGTGGCATCTAAGATGTTATTGACTAAGAAGACACGGCTCCAGACAGTACAAAGCCTCAGAAAGAGCCAAAATGGATGGGATCGTTTCATAATTAAGAAGCAGCAGCAGAGGGAAAGGAAGGGAGGAGATGGCACCACTGGCCAGAAGAGGGCACCACTGCTTCTCCTTTCAACCCTCCTTATATGAATTTGGAAAATCCAAGATGGGAGAGACTTGATCTTGTGCACTGCTGTCCATACTAGTTAGAAAGTGAGGCCTTGTTCTCCGAGTGTTCTTGCTTTATTTTATTCTGAAATGGTAAATTAGGACTTCTTTCATTCTTTTGCAACCCATGGGAGGCTGTGTCAGAAAATGCTCTTTGACCAGTTCTTCAGCCCAGCCACTGACTTTCCTTTGTCTACTTTGACCTAAAGGAGGGAGAGAGAGAGAGAGAGAGAGAGAGATAAAAAGAAAAGAAAGATAGTTTGTATCACCACTCTACAAGGAACTCTCTGCCTATGCATGCTTAAACATCCATTACCATAATTACCTTCAATCTGTTTCTATGTGCAGTGCAAATTGTATATTTAAATTAAAATGAAGATCAAACAAATATGGTTAGCATCTTTTAAGGTGCATTTATTGCCAAAGCATTAAAAGATAATGTTTCTAAAACAATTCCAGGTTAGTTATAGAAGTTAACTGTTGCTTTCAGGTTGAATGTGCAGTCTGATGCATTTTATAAAATAAACATTTGATATCTTGAATCATGCCCTTTAAAAATGAACATGAAATTGATGACTGTCCATGCTCAAAGTACAATTCTTAATCTTGTTTTGATGAGGCATCAACAGGGCCAGTGACATATTAGAAGAGTGGAGAGGAGTCTAATCCAAGGTCCCCGTAACTATGCTCCTGGCCTAAAACGTCATTGATACTTTCGGGGAATGATTACCTCAAGTCCCCTCCTCACTAAAGCATCTTCCTACCTTTCAGAGTGATCAGTGTGGGTGGGCGGGAGTCTCCACACTTTTCCCATGTCACCTAGGCAAACACTGCCTAGCTTAGGGTGGCCATCAGTTTCCTAGTTACACAATCAAGCTATGGGAGGGCAGGGAGGGTGCCTGTGTTAATGCAGATGATAATATTGTGAGTCTTGGGGACCCAGTGGGATATAAATGAAAAAGCAGCCTAGCACTCCATCATTGCTTTCATTGAAGAAGTAATGGAAGGCACTTGGAGGTAATCAGTAAGCAAGTGCATCAAGAGGGGCCAGTCCCAAAGCAGGCCTTGGAAGTGCAGCAGTTCTGTTGGTCGTACATGAAACACATCGTACATGAAACACATCAAGTGAGCAATGGAGGCAATAGAAGTGTTCAAATGCTACTAACGAGATGAACAGAGGTGGGGAAATGACCTGGATGAGCGAACCTTAATGCGTTCTAGTCAGGTCACAGGACCCAATCCATGTCTCAGGGATTCCCCCTCATAGAGCAAATTGCATGCAGCCAGCCCTCTGGCACCACACTGGTGGTAGGTCATGTCATGGGTGAAAGATTGCAGAGAATGACAGGGAATTCTTCTATAAAGGTGAGCTGTTTTTGAGCAATTTTTCCAATGTCTTGGAAAAGAGCAGCATTTGGTAGTACACGCACTCATTCCTGCTCTTGTTTGGGAACATGATTCTTGTGAAAAACATAAATCTTTGTGCAGTCTATCTGATTGTCCCTCTCTTTCAAATAATTTCCCGTGCAGTGTATTTGCATATTCAACAATTAAAATGTTATTATTTGACATTCCTTTCTTAATAATTCAGTGTTGCAAAGTTGCAAATGGGTTCAATTACCATTTGTGCCAATAATTCCATATTTTTGCTTTCTCAGTGACATGCCAAAAACATCACAGTGCAACTGGATGAAAATAGGTGATAGCATCACAGAAGAATACCACAGAGCCTTGTTACATATGGAATTTTGCCTGACATATCACAGATCCTAACAGCTGGTGCAGAATCCTCAGAATCCCTGAAAAGGGTGGCAAAGCAGCCTCCAAGCCCTTCGGAATAAAATGCTTCAAAATGACATGCACTACTTTCCCTCATCCCCACCTCATGCTTTCTTCTACTACTCAAGAGTTGTTTGGATCAAGGCAGAAATGCAGCAGTGGTGAGAAGCTTCATGAGTCTGGAAGAGACCAAACAGTTGCTGCTGCACTTGAGAATCTCTAGACTGGAGGAAGCTGCAGCCCTTCCAGAAGGATGGGGGTGGGGGGAATCACATGGTTATTTATTCATTTATCAGATTTGGATCCTGTTTTTTTCTTTTTCCTTACAACAAACTCAAAGTGGCTTGCACCATTCTCTTCCTCCTGCTCTCAGTCTTATCCTCATAACAAACCTGTGAGGTAGGTTGAGCTGAGAGTCTGTGATTGTCCCAAAGTCACCCAGTTGGCCGAGTTCCAGTCCAAAGTAAGTTGGGCTGATTCAAACATGGCCGAGTGAGGACTAGAACCCAGTTTGCC
Source organism: Varanus komodoensis (assembly GCF_004798865.1). Classification (NCBI taxonomy): domain Eukaryota; kingdom Metazoa; phylum Chordata; class Lepidosauria; order Squamata; family Varanidae; genus Varanus; species Varanus komodoensis. Next base: position 50,574,852 of record NW_025335268.1, read on the forward strand.
TGAGTTCCAGTCCTGCACTCTTAACCACTACACCATGCTATCTTCTGAACTGCACTGGGTAAGCACAAACCTCACCCACTGTCCTGTTTCCTGCACTAAAAGGTAGTTATCCTCTCCTTGGTTTGTTTCTCAATATGGTTCTGAAAAACAAGAAGTGCTGACATCTATAATGACAAGGATAATGGTTATGTAGAACCTTGGTCAGAAAACTTAGAAGATGAAAGATGCCAAGTTGGTATTGATATACACATGTTGAAGAAGGTCATGGAACAACCATTCTGCAATTTATCTTCAGAACATAAAGATGGGGAAAGACAAGTGCATCTATAGAAGGGGCAGGCACAGAAAAAAGTAGTTGCATGATTCCTCTGCTTCCATTCTGAACTTAGGCAGTACCAGGTGGGTGGTGCCATGAGCTTTTTCACAGGGAAAACTGGGTCCTGAGAGTTGGCTACAACATCCCAGTGTGTCTTTTTCTGTTTTGCTAGGAATGTCAGCCTACCCAGCAGCTGCACTGTCTTCTCCATATTCTGAGATCTTGTCCCTGTCAGTGAGAAAGCTGTGTGGAAGCAGAATAGAAGCAAAGCAGCCCAGAGTTTGAAATGTTCCTTGTTCTCAGCTATAAGCATCAAAATTTACATTGACTTCCTTTGCCCTAAAGCTTTGGCTTTTTTCTCAGCCAGGGTTAGTAAGCTCTGTAAATGCAATCAGCTACTCTGAAAGCTGAGCACATAAAAAGAATGGGATAATATCTCAGCTAGAAGGCTCCATATGTTGATAGCAAGGTATACTATATGAGGGAAGAAATGGGATTAGAATTGCTCTAAGTACCTAGGAGCCACAAACGGTGAGTGGAAGAAATAACATTCCTTTTTTTTAGTGTACAACACACTGACAAAAGTGAAGAACATTTCCTTGGGCGCAGATGAGAAACTGAATTTTGAAAACGCTGCTGTGTTTCACAAACAGTCCAATAGCTGAGCTCTAATCATAGCTTCACATGCATCCTATTGAGGGCTTTCACTCCAAAGTAAGTTGGGGCTGATTCAAACACATGGTTACCAGCACAAAAGCTGCTTTGTGGTGGGGGTGGGGGTGGGGGTGGGCAGGGCAGTGGGTGGGGAGGCAATATGTGAAATATATAATTGCTTGAAAGTCACTTACCATGTGGATGGTCCAATCTGATGGAATCTCCATGCTACTATTGTGTTTTCCTTACAGTTGTTAGAACTGAGATGCGCCACATTTTGGGTCAATGCATCTCGTGAAATGAATGAAAAACTGAGATTCTCTAACGGTACAATGTACCCCATTATAATGTAGATGAGACAGACTTAGACTATGCACTTGCAAAAGATGTCATTGGTCATTCCAAACAAAATGTTAAGCATTCTTCTTTTCTGTTACTTAGGCCATGATTCAAAAGGAATTCATGGCCCTTCTGATCTTTTCTTCTGCTGCTGAAAGCTGTATTAGTTCTGTCTGCAGGCTTTTATGGATCAGGATTAGGACGGTAAGAAGAGCTGGGGTGGCGGAGACCAGGCTCCATCTAGTCTGTCCTTCTGTTCACCCGGTGGACAGTCAACAGTCTACGGGACTTGAGTGCACCACTGTCCTCCTGCCCAAGTTCCCAGCAACTGGTGCATGGAGGCGCACTGCCTTCGATCCTGAAGGGGGCATGCGGCCATCAGGACTAGTAGCCATCCTCTGTGAACCTGTTAAATCCCTTTAAAACTATCCAGACTGGGGGGCATCCCTGTTTCTTTTAGAATTGAATTCCACCGCTTAACTATCCACTGTGTGAAGTACTTCGTTTTATTTGTCCTGAAGTGCCCACCAAGGTATGTCTGCCTTGGGTTCCAATATCATTCTCTACACAAGACATAATTGTCCCTAAGGTGAACAATCCCAGCTACAATATACTTTCTTTTTAGGGGAGTTGCTCCAGCCCTCTTGAACAAGAATAAAACCTTGTTATAGCTGAAATCATGTTAGGGGAGTTGATTGTTCCTCCAGTAGGCCCAGTGCATCCCAGACGATGTCAGGGCAGGGTGTGCCCTCCCCTAATACCACCCACTGTTTCCTCCCACATTTTCCTCTGTGCTACCTCCCAACTTGGAGAAAGGAACCAAGGCCCAGGCTTCCTGCCTCCTCATGCACAGATGGGTGAGGAAGATGTTTTGAGGGTGGGAATCCATCAGGTTCCCTGGGTTCAGTTCCTTAACTCTGCTCTACTTTGTTGCATTTGTGAGACGGAGTTCCTGGTGAGCATGCCCAGTATGAAGTGGCACTTGCCAGGAATCCAGCCCTGCAAGAATGCTGCACAAGTCGCGTCCCTCTTCCTTTGTTTGTGCTGCACGGGATGTGGAAGAAGATTGTGCACTGTGTAACCTTCGTTCTGTGAGCGCACATCTTCTTGGTTTTCCTCTTGGCTTTCTAAGTCAGGGTTGAGCATGAGAGGGACTCCATGGAAGCTACAGTGATGGATTTCACAGAGCTTTATTGCAACCCTATCCAATCTGAGGTGAATGATCACAGCAGAGATGAGGGGCAGTGGGACTACATGGAGAAAAGTATCCTCAGAGAGGCGGCCACATGGAGAAAAGCATCCACTCTTTTCAGCCCAGGCAAATCCCAATGGCCCCCGTGCCAGAGTTGTTTCTTATCAGATATTGGAGCCAGTGAAAGTGTGCACTGAAGGACAGGGATGGGTAGGCTGTGAGAGTATGGAATCATTCTGCACTCCGTATGGACGGTCAGGTTCGTAGCATGAGGGGGTGCATCTTGAGCTGATGCGAGAGGGTTGAAGGCTCAGTGGCAGCAGTGATGGAGTGTGCCTTTTACCAGCTTGAGTTGGTTTGCCCACTGCAGCCTTTTGATTCTGTTGATTTATTTACAAGATTTATATACCACTTTATATTCTGGCATGGAGATTTCAGAACAATGAAAAATAACAAGGCATAAAAAAGAAAGAAAAAGTCAATCTTTTCAAAATGAAATCAAGCAAACCTTGGCTTGTTAGTCCAGGAATCCTTCCTAAAATAAGAGTGTTTTCAAGAGGCACTGAAAACAATGCAATGTTGGTGCCTTCCAGGCCTGCAGAGGCAGGTTATTCCCAAGGAATGGGGATGCTGCACTGAAGGCTATTCTTGGGAACATTCCACTAGGCCCACAGGTTCATGTAGAACCACCAGGAACATGCCATCCACTGATCTCAGTAAGGGAGAATACACGCTCTTGAAGAGTCTTGTGGTCCACAGGGCCATAAGTATCAAGCCCTAAATCCATACTAGTTACTTCAGCTTTGATTGCTGTTGTATACTTGGTGTGGGCTTGCCAGTGGAATGTGTTCAGAAACTTCAGCTAGTGACAGAATATGGTCTCAGGGCTGGTGGCAGGTCAGCGCACATAACTCTGACATTACTTCAATTGCAGTGGTTACTTTCTTGCTTTTTGCTTTGTCAATGCTATTTTAACTTGTACATCCTCAGATGGCTTGGAAATGGGTACCTGCTAGATAGTTTCCTTTCCCGTATGCCACCAGATGCACTCTATTCAGAGATCTTGCTGAGGGTTCTTCCACCAAATTACAGCTGGCAGTTGTTTACTAAGGGCAAGGCCTTTCTACTCATGGGCTGCGTTAAGAACATAAAAGCCATTCTGTATCAGATCAGTGGTCCACCTAGACCAGCACTCTGTGTGGTTTTCCAGCAAACTGGCTGCACACGGGATCCCTCAGGCAAGATGGGTATACAACAGTTCTGTCTGCCCATCAGCAACTGGTGCATACAGGCATGCTGCCTGTGGTGAAGGCTAGTCGCCACAGATAGCCTCTTCCTCTACACATGCATATGGCATCCAGAACACTGACACCACGGCTGTGTTCACACAACACAACAAGCCACCCTGTGCGGTTACCATGGTTCATAGGTTTTTACCATGGTTGAACCGATCAAGGGGTTTTGACATTATCATGGATTTCATGTTCTCGATTCAGTCCTCCTGCTGTTGGCATATATCCCATCAGCCACTGTGCCTGAAATTCAAGGTGCATTACTCCCAGACTATCTCACCTGCCTCTTTTTCATTGGTCCACATACAGAGGCTGGTTGGCTGAATCCGCTTCAGCATTTGCCACTCTTTCCAGAGAATCCTGTGGTAGATGAATGCCAGGATCATATAAACCATCCTGTTCAGACAACAGGACAAGCCATGGTGGTACAGAGAAATCATAGAAGAAACCATTGCTGCCGATCATGGTTTCTAAAGTCCAAACTTACTGTGGTCAGTGGCAGACCAACAGTGGTAAAAACTCATCATGGCTTGTTCTGTGGTCTGGAGTATGCTATGGTGTCAATGTTAAGGAATGTCCAGGGAGGCCCAGTAAGTTTAGATGACCTGCATTTTCAGGCAGCAGGCTAAACATTGGCCATTTTGTAGGGTTTGCGGTTGCATGTTGGTTTCTTTTAACATCTGGATTTGGATGTGAAAATGCTGGATTTTATTTCTGCTGCTGCTGCATTTCATTTGTTTTGATCTGAACTTATTTTGTTCTAATATTGTCATTATTATTATTATCATTAATTGTCTTGGGTTGTCATTTGACAAGAAGGGTAGGATATGTATTTTTAAAATAAAATCATAGACACCTAAGCAAAAATGTAGCTTGCTAGGAAGATGGGAAGCTGTCTTAGATTAACTCAGATCCTCTGGTTCTACAGTTTTAGACATGAGTCTTTCCCAACCTGAACTGTAGATGCCATTGAGATATAGCTGCTCTGCTTCCAGCCGCCTACAATAAATCCAGCTCAATAATCTAATGTAAGATTTGTGCATTGTTAGATGCGCATGACTTTCTTCATTTGCAGAGAACTGTGTGTATATCCATGCTCCAAACCCTGAATGGAAATGCAGAACTCCAGAAGGTGAGCAGTGAGGGAGGGAGGGGGGAAGGAAGGAAGGAGGGAAGGAAGGAAGGAAAGAAGGAAGGAAGGAAGGAAGGAATGAAGGAGAAGCTCTGTACATGCATTCAAGACACACAACTCACATTTGGATCAAGACAATCCTTCAAAAATAAGTCCATTAGAGCGTCCACATTTGTCAAGGTGTTAACCATATTTTAGCTTGGTTGTGGTTGGAACAGATTCCTATTGTGTCCACGGAATAACCTAACATGTCTGTCAAATGATGACCTGATTTAAGTCCCCTTAAGTCAAACATTACCCATGATTTTAGGGGAAGAGAAAGGTAACATTATGGACACATCTTGGATGACAGCAAACCATGAACTCTGGCTATCTTGAGCAACACCATCTTTGATTTTAACAATCTTCTAATAGGCTTCTAGCAGTCCAAAGAGAATCTCAGAAGTTAGGTACTCACATATACATGGGCTGTAGCTGTAAATGAGATGTCTTCTGTGGGCCTTGATAGCCATAAGAATCAAATCCACCTATGAAATCAACTGAAAGAGGAGGAAATTGCTTTCATTGCTGAGATCATTCTCAAAAGCGGTAAGCACAATTATTTAAAAACAAGCTTCCATGTGGATTACTTTAGCCAGTCCCACCCTCTCTTAATGGTGTACTAAAATGGAAGTGATTAATTGTGCAGATAGCAAGCAAAGTGCAGCATCTACAGGGTAATGACTATATCAAGAGCAGGATTTTTAGCAGAATGCCAGTCGCCGTTTTACAACCATTTAGCTATACCTCAGAAAGGATTACACATAGCTCTTGTTGTCTATGAGCAGCCCACCTGGCTAGAGTGTATAAATTACACATTTGTTGTAGGCAGTAAATGCCACAGAACCATTAATTTGGAGCCTCCAAATTGAAACTGGTTGTGATTATGGTGGCACACATCCATAGTCACATTGTGGTTCTGTGAAGAGCAGAGGAAAGAAAATGTATCTCTGTTCTTTGGAAAAAGCATTGCCTACTTTTCCAAGAACCTGCACATTTCAATCACTACTAGAGACAGACTAATGTCGGGAAGCAGTGGGGCAGGGAAGGGGACCCCTTGTCCTACAGATATTGTCAGACCGTAACTTCAACCAGCCCTAATCATCAACCATGCTGGCTGGGCCTGATGGAATCTAACCATATTCCAACACAGATTTCCTCCCTTCCAGCAGAAAAAGCTTCTACACAGACATGGCTAACTCTTACATTTGTCAAGGGAGCTCCTGCATTGATTCTTTGTCTCAGTGCAACCAGTGCATTTAGGCACAATGAATTTGTCACTAGTAACCCTGTTTCAGTGCCACTTATAGCACAGTGCCAGTGGGGGAGTGGAGCCAGGACTTAACAGGGTTCAGCGCTGGCATTTTCTTTTTAAAATCAGCAGAGATGCTGCTGTCAATTGCCATCCCTGTCAGGGGTGCCTAAATACCTGCTGCCTTTGACTCTAGTTGCAATCTTGCATTTTCCCAGCAACAATATATATCATTCCTCTTTATAAAAAGTATTTTGGGGTGTTTTGGTTTGCAATGAAGACCAGTTATCTTTCCAAAGCTCTGCTCCTGCTGCAGATGAAAACTGCTAGAGCTGGTTTGTTGCAACAGATCCCAGTTGCCTGAATTTCTAGACTCTCCTCTGGGAATGGCTATGTGGACCATTGTGCTGAGTCTGGGCACTTCAGAATTTGCTACTGCTTAGTCCTGGGCTCAGGAGTAAGTCCTATTGAGTTCATTGTGGCACACCTCCAGGTACCTGTGTGGACTATAGCAGCCTTATGATACTGGACATTTTAGCATTTTGTAGCTGTGGATTGCACAGGTAGATTTTGCCCTGCATGAAGAGGGGTTCTGTTTTCAGGCAAGTGCTTTGAAAGATTCTGCACCAGATTGGTGCTTGTTTGTGCCAGAGGCTTCAAGGAGGATGCATCAATGTCTCTAAACTTGAGTATAGTAAAAGTGCCCTCTTTACTTTTCTGGCAGCCTTTACTTGGCATTTCAGAATCAGTGGTGCCCAGATTGACCTAGAAGTGTATCATTTTCTTTCCACTTCTCCCAACTCCCCTGCCAATTGCTGCCCTTTCTGCTGGGCATCCTATCCTGGCAGTGCCTAAAAGATCACTAAAAGTGCAATGCGGCTTCTCTATTCTGATAGCATTGGCAAAGGAGGAATAAATAAGTCTTATTGCCTGAATGACCCACAGCCAATGCGCTAAATCCTAAACTGATTAATCAAATGAGCTTTAGAGATTTGGCACTTTGTAAGATCCCATGCCATCAGCACCACCTCTAATTAGGTTTCCTTTTAGGAACAAACCTAAAGTGTGGAGATGTAATCCCACTGATGTGACATGTGGTGCTTTGACAACTTTATATGGAATTTTACTATTTTCGATCATAAACTGCTCGGGAAGAGCATAGTCTTGAATGCAGGCTAAGATACACAACAAATAAGACCAGATTAACTGAAGTCTTATGTAGCTCAGCCATAGGCAAAGGGAAGGGCTGGAAAGGGAGTGGAACACCTGCTCTGTATGCAGGAGACCTGTGGCATCTCCAGATCCTGCCTGAAGCCCTGGAAAGTTGCTGCCAGTCATGGTTAGCAATATTGTGGTAAATGGTCCAATGAACTGGCTTACTGTATTCTGTATTCCTGCATCCGCAAGAAAGTTCTGCTGATAATTTTCAATGGCGTTCACTTCTTTTTGCACAAGATTGCACTTTTTGCTTTTCAGGAAATATGCTGATTATTCAGCCATATCCAAATACATGAGTTGTCTAGATCTATACTCGTTCCTCCTGTACCAGATGGTGACTTTGATCAGAGGGCTTGCACATGGCTAGGTAGGTCTTTTTCAGATGCAAGATCAGAAACAGAATGGGTCTGTGGTACACTGCCTACTGTGGCCTTCTACCAGGGGAAAAAAGATGTAGTATCTCTTCCTTCCAGATGAAATGAATAAAATATTATTTGATTGGAATGGTAATTTATTTGTTGTAATAAATATTAATGCATCTGCCATATCTTTAGAGAAACATTAAAAACCTACCTGAAAAACGAATTCATTTCATTATAATCCTGGATCTTTGCCAGACAGTAATGATAAATGGTGGCAATTATGAAAACAAGAATGAAACTGAAGGGACTTGGTTGTTTTTGAGATATAACTATAAATGTCATAAATAGCTGTGTTGTTTTGGCTTGTTTTGGATATTTACCAAAAACTGTCTTGGTCAATGCAGTTATTTACCACTAAAAGAGGGAAATAATGATGAAATTGTGCCATCAGTTGAAAGGACTTGGCATTCTGTATATATACTGTGGAGTAGGCAACACACTGCTACTTTGACAATGACAATCTCTTTCGTGTCTGGATGGAGACGGGGTGAATTCATGTAAACAGCTTACACAATGATTATTTCACATAACATACGTAGCATCTGTAATCTTCCCATTTAATTGGTACTGCCTGGATGTAATGAAAAGCCTTGGTGGCTAAATCATGATTATGTGATGGGTATGATCATTACATTAAGAACATTGTTGCACAAATCTACATTTTGGGCATAAAGATAAGGCTAAAATAGAACTTCACACCATAATTCTATAATCTTTTAAAAAGTTTTTATAATCCAAAAAATGCAAGCCATTTTATCACCTAATGCAACCACTCTTGCTCATTTTCAAAGCCCCTACACATAATGAATAGAAGGAGAAGCCACGTTTCTTTTGCAAAACCTAAATTTACATTGATATTTTTCTTGTAGTAGCTTCCTCCCAGAAACTATCCTTTAAACCGGAGACATTTAAGAAATAGCATAAAGTAGCAGCATCTGCTGATCAACCCCACTCTGCAAGTAAAGATGTTTATATCGTCCACTCTGTACAGCATTAATAGAACATGCCCTGTATGGTGGATTTTGCTATTTAATTTTATACCTGCAGATGTGTTGGCACACCTGTTTTTTCTTCACAAGGAATACGAAGTACCCTGAATAGAAGAGGCTTGCTTGACATGGGTATAGCTGTAGGGCTTTACAAAGGAGAGCAGAAAGTCCATTGGAAAAAGCAGCTGGGCAAATAGGGAGAAATAATATGGTGTGAAGTAGTGGAGTTATTCATGTCATCCTTGGTCAGGAAAGAACGTGGCAGCAAATGTCAACAGAATGGAATGAAGTCCTACCCTATCCACCCTGCATAGAGGCTGCTTGAGATATATTGATATTGGGCTTAATCTTTCTGTGGATGCCAGTCATTAGCACTACCTCCATGGACATGCAGCATTTCTGTGTCTTGCTGACTGATGTAGTAAGTATATTAGGTTCTATATGGCAGAGGCCACTTGAATTATTCCTAAATACTTGACTTTGCAAATAACATGGGTACTTAACAAGCTTAAAATATGTCACAGTGATAGAAGAAAAATGTGCAATAAAAATCATTACAGGAATAGGTACACAAATGAGTTTCCTGTAAAACTTAGATACAGGCAGTTCCCAGATTATGAATGAGTTCTGTTCTTGAGAAAACGGAAATTTGTCTTTAAGTTGAATTTGTATGTAAAATGGATACATAGAGTTGGTCCTACACATTAGTGGGAGTTAGGGGTGCAGGATCTGCGTGAAAGTGGAAAAACCATGACTATCTCTAGATCCCCTGCCCAAACTCACCAATGCCTCCTCTTCACAGCAAGGAAATGCCAGCAAGATTTCCTTTCTAAATGGGTGAGGCAGGGGGCTTTGGAGGACTCCCTCTCTTCCCTTCCGCTTCCTCTCTCTCTGTGGTGATGATGATTTTCCTCAGTAATTTTTACAAATTAATAGAATATGTGGCAGCCCATTCATAAGTATGGGTTGTTTGTAACTTGGACACTCATAACTTGGGGACTGCTTGTATGTCTAACAGACTGAGACTGAGACACTTTCACCTAAGCTTCAGCTATTGAGTGGTATAATAAATAAATAAATAGTCTTTGGAGAAATGCAATGTAACTAAAATAGCATCTAAATGAATAGGGAAATGTCCTATATTACGCTTACTCAGATTTCTCTGGTCTCTAGCCTATGGTGACATATACAACATTGCTAGATAAGTCTATGATCATTGTAACCCTATAGAAAACAGCCAGAGGTTTGTCATACTCATTTGCCTTCACATATTAAATGTAACCCCTCCCCCCCCCAAAAAAAAACAAATAATGCCACACAGCTAGTGTTCAACCCCACCAATCATGGGCATGTTGCACAGATCATACTTGTTTTGGAGTCTTGCTTCCATATCCACACAGGGACCTTACAGTCACTCTTCCGATGCATTGTTGAAACAGATGCAGGATCTGAGAACAAAACCCTACCTTCTTAAGATCCAAACTTAATTTCAAGAAACTACATAGAATCTTTGAGTTGGGACCATTTTGGTCATCAAGTCCAACCTCCTCTTTAGGAGAAGTCAACACCTCTGTCTGAATCCTCCTTAAAGGGTGGTGTCCAGAAATGGAGACAATAATTGAGGTGGGATCTGATGGGAACAGAGTCAAGGGGAAGTATTAACTCCCATGAATTTCAAATGAGATTTCTATTGATGCAAGCTAAAACCGTATTTTCTATTTTTGCAGCCAAATCACACTGCTGGCTTGGAGTTTGTGATGGATTATCCCTCCACAATCCTTTTTGTCAGGTACCCTCCATCTTACCTCAGTGCTAAGAATGTGTGAGAAATTTTGTGGGTGGGAATCCATCGGATTCTCTGGGCTCAGCTCCCTGGACTCCAGTCTGGTTTGATGTGGTTGTGAGTCTGAGTTGGTGGTGAGTGTGCTTAATTTTCACATGGCACTCACCAGGAAGAGTGCCCTGCGAAAATATTCTGTAAGTGCTGTCCCTCATTTGTGTCTTGTGCAGCAGCACAAACCATGGCTGCTGCATGCGATGCAGAAGGTTCTTTGCACGGCACTCACCAGGAATGGAGTCCCATGCAAATGCCCAGCAAGCAGCATCTCTCATTCCCTCACGGGCACCATGTGTTGCTGCACATGATGCAGAGAAGGTTGCTGGTTCTGCAATTGGGAGCATTCGCAGGCTTCCTCTCAGCACCACTTGCCTTCAAGACAGGTCCAAGCAAGAGAGGAAGTCTGTGGACATGGAAAGGAGGGATTTTGCGGAGCTTCGATGCATCCCTCAGCAGTGCATTTGATTTCTCTTTCCTAAATGAAGAACATCGCACTTGTTTCTGTTGAAGTCCATTCCATTATTTTCTGCCCTTTCAAGATCATTTGTGGCTTTGTTTCTGTCTTTTGAGCTGTTAGGCAATCCTGGCCAGTTTTGTGTCATTTGCCTATTTGGTAAGTTTTCCATCAACTTCTTCCTTCAAGACATTAATAAAAATGTTGAAGAGTACAGGGAACCTCCCTGCAGTTTTATGAGGAATCTTTCTTTGAGGATGGTTTTCCATCCAGCTGTGGATCTACCTTGTTCACACTTTAGTAGCGTCCTAGTCAGATTATGATGGGGCATTTTGTCAAATGCCTTTCTGAACTAAAGGTATATTTCACCTACAGCATTACCACAATCTTACTTAGGAAGTTACTCAATCCAAAACCAGAAACAAAAAGTTTAGTTTGACAGGTGGCTTCCATGCTGGCTTCCAGTGTCCAAAGCACTTGCAGATCAAGAGCTCTAAAATGTGCTCTAGAATCTTGCCAAGCTTCAATGTCAAACCATTCCCTGGAAATTCTTTTTAAAGATAGGAACAACAGTTGTCCTTCTCCAGTTCTATGGTACTTCACCCACTCTCCAGGATTTATCACAGGTAATAGATAATGCTACTGTGAGTTTGTCCCTTGGCTATGTCAGTACCCTAGGACAGGGGGATGTTTAAGGTGCTTAGATATCCTCTGACCACCACAGCCTCAAGCTGCACTCCTACACCTTCAGCCTGTCTGGCACATGTCCAGTATGGGACACAGAACCTATTCTTGGGGAAAGGCTTAGCCAGAATGGGAATTGAGTAGCCCCACATGTTGTCATCTATCACCATTACACCATTTTCACTGAGCAGCTGGCCTTCTTTCGTCCTTTTGCCTCAAACATATCTGAAGGAACAGTGTTATTGTATCCCTCACCATCCTCACCTCATCCTGAGTTTTAGCTTTCCTGAAGCTATCTCTGTAATTCTGGCCTATCTGCCTATGCATTTCCTTAGTGACCCATCCTTTCCATCTCCTGTGTGTGTCCTTTTAAAGTTTAAGATCATCCCTAAGCCTTTAATGTAACCACATTGGCTTTTCATAGTTTTCCCCTTTCTTTTCATTGGAATTACACTGTATTTCTGAACGTATCTTTAGTATCTTTCCCCATCCATTATTTCTTTGTTTTGGGAACTCTTCATCCTTATAAACTCCTCTTCCAGTTAGGTGTTCCTGTCTATTTACCATTGGAATCTTCCTTACCATTGCTCTTTTATTAAAATCAGTTTTCTCAAAGGCCAGGATACACCTTTGACTACATTGATCTTAGACACACAAAACATGTTCACATATACACAAGTGTCCTAATGGGAATCTGCTTGCAAAAACTAGGTACACTTCCTTCATGTCTTGTGAAATATGGCAGCATTTCAAGTTCATAGAAGCAAGAGCTCTTGCTAGTGATATGATTGTTCTCATCTTAGACATTTCTATGGACCACATCGATGCATTTTATTTAAAACCACTACTTAGCTTTTTCCTACAGTGAAAAAGATAATGTGCTACTCTTCCTCATCATCACTAATTTAAAGGAATTCTATATGTATACCATGCATGTGATGGTCAGAGAAATGATGATATATTTAGGTGTTCAATCTCAAAGTTCCAAGTGGACAAGATGCATCCCACTCTTTAAATCGGATGAAGCAGCCTTATTGTTGAGCTGATGCAACAGCAAGTTGCCACAGGACTCCAAGTCCAAATAGTTAATTTAGCAAGTGTGCCTACCGCTGGTTCAGGGACTGTGTGTGGGCTAAAGGCACTGGGCTTGTGGTTCCTTCCATTGGGCAACCAAACTCAGCTGTTAGAACTAGGCAGTGAGATGGTGACTGGGTTTTCAGGACACACAAATCCACGTCTTCCAAATCCAATGCACTTCCTGCAGTGTAGCTTCATGGTGGCCAAAGAGCTACCCCCAGAAGTCATGGCTTGTTCTAGGGTTTACTTAATCTTCTGTGACTTTGCAGCATATTGTGCAAATCTGGATGACATGCTAAGCCATGATCAAGCTGGGAAGCCACAGAGCTGCTTGGCCAGAACAGGAGAGGCCAAGCAGCTGTGGGTACGCACTGAGAACAGCTTACCTAGAGGCACTTCGGGCAGTTATAATCTGTATGCCTCCTCCCCAAGTCTCATTCAGGAGTTGAAGAGATGCACAGTGGTGATGTGGGAGGCCCCAAGGTTGCTGCCTCCTCAAGCCCTGCTTGGGGCTTGAAGTGCTGGCATGCAAGTCACTGATTCGTCCCCTCTGTTGCCCCAGCTGCTCATGGTCACTTTGCTCTTACTCGGTGCAGTGTTGCAGCAGCTCAGGGCAGGGAACTGGGGGAGAAGGAGAGTGTTTGGCTGGGCCTCCTCAAAGGGAGACCCAGCCAAATGTGTCTCCTTCCTTTGCAGGCAGGTGATGAGCTGGTTTCCCCAGAGGAGGTGTAGCCAAATGCACCCACCTCATTTAGTGTGGTACCCCAGATACAACACGAGGGGGGGTTGGCAAGAAGCCACTTTTGGTGGGGTCTCCCCAAGAAGAGGCCCAGCCACACAGGCTCCATCCTGCTCTGCCTATCACCCCTCAGGGGGACTGCACTGGTGGAAGGCGTGATCCTCTCATCTCCCCTCCTGCCTAAACAAAGGAAAGGGGAAGGCGAGGCCACCTTGTGCTACTGAGGGGAAGATGTGGGCCAGCAACAGGCAGCTCAGGTTTTCCTCCTTGCTGTAGCATCTGCCACTCAGCTGAGTGGCAACAGTGCCCAGCAAGGAGAGGAGAGAAGTGCTGACTTGTGGTTACTTTCCTTGAGAAGAAACGCTGCACAAGGCAGCTAGTCCTTGTGACTGGTCAAGAGCACCCAACAGCTGCTTAAAAGTTCGGGACACTTCTGGGCCACTGTCATCTCTGCCTTGTTCCTGGCAGTATTCCCACATGCTTCCCCTCAGAGAGCAGCAGGAGGACTGAGGAGAAAGAGTGAAAAGTGTCCTCTGTTTGTTTGAGCTCTGGGACAAACAAGCCACACTGCATAGCTTTCCAGTCGGTGTGGCTTGTTGCATATTGTGAATTGTAACACTGATCCATGCAGCTCTGATGAGATAATCAGCGTTGCTTGGCCTGTTAGCTTCTTCTGCAGGTTGAACCCTTTCAGAGTGACTAGATGCTTGGCTCTTTACTTATCTGGGCTGCAGTTCCTTTTCTTCTTTGCTTGTTCTGTTTTGGCCAGGGTGGACACAGTTTCCCTTTTGGGAGAAGAAATGAGCAGTTCCGCCTTCTTTCTGTCTCCTGCTAACATTTCTCCATCTTTCCCAGGCAGAAGACCTACAAGGTCTTTTTCCCCCTTTCATTGCAAAGATAAACAAAAGAAATATTTTCAGGGAAGGCTGCTGACTCCTATGTGAGTAGGGTTCCTTATCCATTGCAGCTATTCATGGTCCTGAACTCAATTTCCAAAGTATATTCACTACCATGGAGCACCATGGATAGCTCCTATAAAGCCACCCCGGAGTATTTCTGCTAGTTTAACTATTCTTCACAAGCCCAAGCTATTCTGACTTTTAGTTCCCCATCTTCTGTTTTATCTCTTCCTCTCTAACTTGCTTGCCAAAGTTTAGCTACTTTTTGGTACTCATCCTTGGTGGTTCATCCTTCCTTGCATTTTCTATACAAATCCCTTTGAACATCAGAAAGGTCCTTGTGTGGCCACCCAAGGTTCTGTAGTTGCCCCCACATTTCTTCCCCATTGGAATGGTTAGTAATTGTAAATTCCATATCTCCTTTTTGTACATCTTCCTTGAGCCTTTTTAGTAAAGGAATCTGCACAGTATTTCCTTAAACATATTGAAATCACAGTTTTATAACTGTGGGTTTGATTATGCTCTATTAGTTACTTTTTGGCCTAGAGACACATCTGCATAACACTCATCTGAGGTATCAGATGTGGTAAATCCAGAGGTTGGCTGTTCCTAGGATCTCAGACTGCACTGGCTTCCATTTCCAGTTTTCCAGAACCGTCACTCTTTTCAGCATTGCCTGCATCTGCAGAAACTTCCACCATCACACAACTGCAGGATCTACTGGCATGCAATATTGCAGAACTTGAAACTAATATCAGTACTCTATAAGCGATGCATAAAACAGATGCTTCAGAGAAAACCTGTTAAACCTTAAAAATATGCCCTCCTTCCTTTCTATATCAACATTTCTGTTGAGCCAAATATTTCTAGGATCATTTCCATGATAATCTGCCATTTTACAACATGGGTCCCTGGAGGTTGTTCTAATTGACAAAATGCTTCAACAGGCTGCAGGGGGACCCTGCAGGTACTGCCCCGTCAAGGCCATTTAGAGAAAATGCAAGCTAGGTAGGTTCACTGCATCCCTAATGAAATAAGCTGTTAGTGGGAGATTGCTGTCAGTTAGCTTATTACTACAGGAGTGTAGAGATAAAATTGGAACAAATGGAGGAAAGCTCCAGCAAGAAGAAGAGATTTCTGAAGCCTGAAAATGAGAGCATTCAGCCATCGTTTCCAAACTCCCTACCTTTCGGATACCCTTACTCTAGTGACTCTGTTGTACAGGAGCCCCTGAGCATCTCCCATGGAACAGCTGTGTGCTGTAGAAGGTGCTGAGTTATGTTCTAGAGCACACATTCAGTGCAGGGAAAGCACTGGTAAATTCTGTCGGACATTCCTGTATTCCACATCAGCTACTCCAGAAGGCACCAAAGCAAGGTCAGAGTAGCTCTGCTTAAGTTGGGGCTCTAGGCCAGCCCAGCCCAGCCCGCCCACCCCCCAGCTGGCCAGAGGGCAACTACCCCTTACTTGACAAAATTCCCTGTCTGCCATCTGCCAATCCTTTGGTAGTTTCCTGCTTTTAGAAACAGAAACAGAGAGAGTCAGAAGGGGATCTTCCCAGGCCATCTAGTCTGACCCCGGCTCCAGCTGGCTCCACTCATGACATGCCTACCATGCCTTGCATATTTCCCCCATGCCCTGCTTCCATTCTTAAGGCATAAATGGGTAGGCATAGTTTGTGGCAGTAAGAAGTTTGCGTTAACGTAGGTTAGTATGTTTGGTATTTTGACCCTGACCACTTGTGTTTGGCTTCATCCAATTTTACCTTTGGCCCTGTTCACCACTGGAAACTGCGCTGAAGAGTTTCTCTGAAATCAAATTTAGCCCTTGGGCAGAGAGATGGTTAATATCTATTGCCTAAAGTTTCAGATTATGGGGAAGAAGTTCGGTTGTGAGTGGAGGAAGCTGTCCTTCAGCAAAACATGCCCACCATTGCTGATTTGAATGTGGAGCCCCCATGCACTTTCCCAAAGTCCCAGGGTTACCATTTCACCATCATGTGAAATGCACTGGTTTAAAAAATAAGGCTCCCTTTCAGCCAATCAAATGATAATTAAAAGCAGATATATGTCCTAGAGATTATGATCAAGAGCGTATTTAATTTCAAAACTGGTGATCCCATTACATAATTAAGCAATAAGAAATCTATTTTAGCACAAACCACTGGAGTATTACTGACACTTGAGAAGATTTATATTGCTTTGCTGAATTCTAAGACTTGGCTATTGTAGCCTAATTCTGAGAAAGTTTTCTGCTTATTTATTACATTTATATCCTGCATTACATTTATATTACATTTTCCTTGCAAATAACACAGGGTGACTTACATAATCTTTCCAGTTTGTCCTCAAATGACCTTATGAAGCAAAATAAATGAGGATGAAAGTCTCTGACTGGCCCAAAGTCAATCAGTAAGTTTCATGGTTAACATTTGGTAAATTGCAGGTGGGAAAAGCCCAATATTTATTGATTTCTGTTATTTGTACCTCACCTTTCTACCCAAAAATGGCACTCATGGTTTCACATTAAAGACGGGTTTCTTTGGGAAAGAAGAACCTAGAAGACTCTGGGGTAAACTGGCTAATTCTTGAAGAAATAATAGAAGGGATTATTCTGGGAGGGGCTATTTTTCCAGAAAAACAAGTCTGGAAACAGAGCCATGGCCCCTGGAGGAACTCAAGGAGGCTCTGTAGGACAGATGTGGAATGCTACAGGCTTGGTTAGGTCTGTGGGCCAGATGTTCTGCATCTCTGGTTGTGAATGGAGCTTGCACGCATGGGCCAACTTCCCCCACTTTATGCCTTCTCTGTATTCAGGGCATTCAGTGATAATCTGTAATGTGGCAGCAGTTCCTGCATGCAAGCAGGAAAAGCAGCACAGTATTCATACTGTAGAATGTTTTCTGGCTTCATGTGGAAAACAGAAAATGTAGGGTCAGTCGAGGGCATAGGCCAACACCTCCATGAGTTTTTTTAAACCACGAGTTCCTACATTTTATTGCATTTATTTATGTAAACATTTTATCCATCTCTGTCTACCAAAGCAATCTGTAGCTTATATAAAGGCAATAAAATAGCATTAAACACAACACAGTCCAAACATTGAAAAAACATAAAAAGCATCAAATCCCTTCGGGTCAAGAATGCCTTATAGTCTAGTGCAAATGGAACACTAGGAAGTTTAGGCTAAGGTGAACCTCAGGGGCAAGCTATTCCACAGACTAGGGGACACCACATTCAAGGCCCTACAAGAGTTCCCCCCAACCAAATGAGACTCTCAGCAAAACATTCAAAGGTTTAAAGGCATACATACTCTGGTTTGCTCCGGGGAGCCAGTAGGCCAATCTTCCTCCCGTCACCGGGTATTCAGCTGTAAATTTTAGCAGGCCAAAACTCAGAGGAGAGTTTGAGAAAATAGAAGTGTGCTTTTCTTTTGCTAGGTAATATATTTTTAAAGAAATAAATTAATAAAGAATTGGATGCTACTTTAACTGCTGCTAAACAGTATGAGCCTGTTCAGTTGTCAAAAGCCGTTTGTGGGGTGGATGAAGGGTGTGCGAAATAAGGCAGCATGCAGCGGGTAGATGCAGGACCATCGTGGCCACTGGAATGGGGGCTGATGTCTCCCGTTGGACGTGAGAATGCAGTCCCATGACCCACGCCTGATCGCTAAACCGTGGCTAGCACTGGCTTCTCATTACATCGCAGCAGCAAACCGCTGCGGCAGAACTAGAATGGCTTTCCCCACAGCTCTCTCCCCTTCCACATGAATTCTGTTTCTCTCAGCCCCAAACTGCTGACCTATACCAATCTCGTGCATGTCTGCTCAGAAGGACTGTGGCACAAGGGCGCTTCTAATTCTCCTTTCAGAGATGCTTCTCTCACTTGAGCTTTAAACCATGGTTAGCATTTGGTTAGTACTGGGCTGGCCCAGCAAAAGAAAATATGAGGAAGAGCTGCAGAAATTAGCCCAGCAAATAGTTTCCTGGTTAGTGCTATCCTAAGAAAAATATCCTGTGATTAACTTGAACTATATTTTTGGTTTTCACCAAGTTTGGGTGTGAAATGTATTCTAACTGCTCGCAACATTTCAAGTTATTCAGTGTTGTAGTGCATTTCAAATGTGACTTCCCCTATGATCAAAATTCATGTTTTCTTTTTATTAAATATCTTTATTTGAAAAATCTTTCATCTTACATGACTGCATGAGGGATGAAGAAGAAAAGCAAGCAATTCATAGTGGTCATAATCCCCTTAAGCTTACTAAGATCACGACACTTTTCTTAAACATCATTCTGTAATGATGAAGAAACACCAGAATGGCAGCATTACTTCCATCAAAGCACTATGATTATTTAGACATATTTGAAACTGAAGCTTGACAGTTCCCTTAGGAAGCTGTGATGGATGTTCAGGGAGGAACAGGCCAGGTAGAAAGGGAGAAAGTAAATTAACATATAGGAAGCCAATGACAGCACCACTTTCAGGCTGTAATTCTATTTATTAATATTTTTTCATAGCACAAGTATGTCTCTTAGGGATTTCCTTAACATCAACTTCATTAGTTAGGAAGGCAGCAATCCATAACCAATTTTCTTTTCATGTTGCACTTGTTCGCATATAGACCCAGCCCCTTTGTTGAAAACATTTGCAATTAATCCCTCAAACAAAAGAAATGCAAATCATACAGTCTCCCCTAACCAAAATCCTCCAAGTCAAGGCCCTGATCACCATCTATTATACACTAAAATGAATTGAAATTCCCACTTTGAGCCTAACCTAATTTTCTACTGATAATAGGCATGGATTCCCAGAAGCACTCCATGCATCTTGATAGTAACATCCTAATTTCCTTTCCTGGTAAATGTTTTAAATAAGATTTTAGCACCAAAGGAAATTAACCTTTAAATTAATTGTAATTATAAAATGCCACCGCTGATTTTGTCTTCAGCCTAATTGCTTGCTATTATTTAAACCAGCTGCACCTCAGCTGAGCTTTAAGTTTAGGTTCCCTGTAGTTAGTGAGTGCCAGCAGAGTAAAGTGTCTGCTCCTGTCTGTCTCCAGGCCGGCCAGTTTGTGGTGCAGCAAATGTCAGGACAAAGCTGCTCAATTCACATGGCAAACAAATTTGGGATGGGATTCATTCAGGGTTGTGTTGAAAAGCTGTCTCTCTAATTCAGCAGATATTTTTGCCATCTTGCCCAGTGGAACTGCATGTTCAGGGCGCTTATTATTCACGGATATTCTTTTTTCCGTTTTTTGCAGTGCAGAGCCAAGCCTTTGCTGCCAATTGTATGTGTGTCATTTTCTGCAATTAGCTTAAGTGTGCATCATGTTCCCCACAGAAAAACACAGGCATCTTTCAAAGCAGGCTTAGCACAAGTGAAGCATTCAGTATCTTTCACCCCACAAGCAGAACAGCAGCTTGGAGGAGCTGATTTGGAGGCATGAGAGTGCACAATTGGCTGGATGGGAGCCACGAGACACTTTTCCATTCAACTGTTTGAACTGCAGCCCTCCGTGGCTGCTTTTCTTCACATCCATCTCTTTGTATGTATCTGGAGTTGTTTACACACATGCCCGAGTTACATGAGTTCTCTCTTCAAAATTAGGACAAGGAAATACAAAGGTTTCCAATTAAGCACTGTCTCTGCTTGCATCTTGATTGGAAACCACAACATTAATGTGGCTTATGCCCAGGGGAAGTGTCTTTTTTTTGAACCACCCTGGGGCTAAGCCATCTTGCAACTTTTCCTGTATTTCAGCCACCCTTCCCCTTGTGACATGGGGCTAAGTGTCCTGCTTATGAAACACTTGTTCAAAGTCTCCCTTCACTCATGGTCCATATAAAAAGTATATCAGTATGATGGACATGCCTAAATTCTATACAGAGATGGCAAGCAAGTTGAGGAAGCAAAACCTCAGCAACTTTGTAGTTCACACCACAAATGCTAATAATAGCAATATGTAACACTGGTATGTCTTTTGCAAGTATTCAAATGGTTCAAAATGCATTATCTTTCAGACCCTACCACTGCCCTAAATAAACTCACAAATAAGCTCTGTAAGCCTGAGGAAGCTTTGTTTGTTGTTTATTAGGTTTAGAACCCACCATTTTTCTAACAAAGAATTCAGAGCAGCTTACTTACTCCTCCTGTTCTCAACAACAGCCCTGTGAGGTAGGCTGGGCTGAAAGTCTGTGACAGGCTCAAAGTCACCACTTGGCTCCTTGGTCAAGTGGGGACTAGCCCCATTCTCATGCTCTTAAGCACCACATCACACTGGCTGTCTTGTTCTGAAAAGAGACACGTTTCCCAGGTCATAATCAAGGCCTGCATTGCCATGCTAGCCGCATCACTGAGTCACTATGAATAATTGCATGAATGCTTTTGACTACCAGGCTATACTGAAGATGTGCAAGCTGAGGGGCTCCAGGATTTACATGGCTCTACCACGACACTGGTGCCAGGTGCTTTCTTCCTTTCAGTGCACTAGTGATCATGCTATTGGTATCATCACAGCATAGCATAAGACAGGGTGGTCATCAGCACCCAGCCACAGAATGCCAGCATCACCTCCCCAAAGAGAGAGACCACAACACAAGTGACAGAGTATGCAGCATGGAGTGGTCTTAGGATGGGCACATACAGAACTCAGATGGGGGGAAACCCAGGGAAAGGGCACTTGCAAAAAGAAAAAGTGAAAGAAGCAAGGGGTGCTTTGCAAGAAACAGCCTGGTTTCACGACATACGTGGAAATTTGAGAACACTGCTAACACTTTCTTGTGCAGAACTTTTGCAGGTACCTCACCTTGTGAAACCTGCCATAAGCACCCAACATCACTGCATTCCCGCCAGGTGGAGGGCTGCAATGGAGGCCGCCACAGCACTGAACGACAGCAGGAGGAGCCCCTGCGACGAAGTGCAGTTGTCTCCTATATCTTTCCTGCCACTGTTGCCATATGAAGGTTCTGGCTGGCTTCAGACAACATGATAGTCCACACTCAAGGGTTAAGTATGGGTTAAGTGCATAGAAATGCAATGCTAATGCTCATAATAATAATCGTCTGTAAGCTCAGTAGGATTTTGAGAGCATAATACTGCAACAATCCACCGTTCAATGAAAATCCACCCCTCTCAGCCCATGTTGCTATTGCGTTGTCTGAACCCAGTCACTGTGTCTTGACTGAAATGTATCATTCACTCTCCTCCCCGCAACACTGGGGGGAAATGCCTCCCACATATGGTGTAGGATTCATCCTCACAGTGTGATTATTACAAGTATCACTGTTTACATGATGTAAATTGCACGGGCTCAGACACTGGCGCCTGCTGCCACCAGTGTGTATCTGTGGCTGGCCTCGTTGTACATCCTGGCCCTTCTTCTTGGCTACTGTCTTTCCCCTCCTTTGGCGCGTCTTGAACCCTTGTCCCAGGAGGGACTGCAAGCCCTGGCTCCCAGTCTTGTCCTTCTGGGCCCCTGATCCAGTCTTCCAGGAGTCCCAGAGGTGTTCATCTGCTTTTCCTGAACCAGTATGTGTCTGCTGGCTTCCTAGCTTTTACGAAACCCTTTTCCAATCAAACTGCTTGGAATGCCTTTCCTAAGGGCTAGTTACTTGCAGTAAGAGCTTTAAGCTAAAATATGCTGGCATTTTTGGCAATGCCCCATCTTCCTTTGGCTCTACTCCCTTTGCCTTTCAGCCTCACACAAGATCTTCTGAAATGTTTTAGGCCTTTGGGATGAAATAAACTATAGATATAAACAGGCTATAGTGATAATAAATAATTACGTAGCATGTACCTCAGACTGGTCTTATTGTTTACTCCTATGTGAGACTGCACAACCCTGATTTGAATTGGGTCTACTGCACTCTAGGAGCAGAAGGCTACATTTCTCCCTAGCACATAATTTATTTTCTGAAATCTTTCCCTGCATCAGTGTGTGCATTAAAAGAAAGAGAGAGAGCAAGAGTAATTTCAGAAAAAAAGGTGAGGAGAAGAGGTAACCCTGCCCTTCCAGTGTGCTGCATACCTGATCCAAATTGGGACTGTGTACACTTACACAAGAGTAAAGCATATGAACAGTCTCAACTCCATGCTATGTGATTAGTGAAAGATGTAGCTTAGCACACGGTGTACTTTCTACAGGTGTCTTGTTTAGGAAGCTATGTGGGAGCTTCTGTTCTGTATCTCCCCTGCTGTGCCCTCAGTGGTCGTGATCATGCTTGCAAAATCGTGGTGGTGAGGAACGTACGAGGACTTGAATTGTATCCTATAAGGATGTCTGGGCCTGGCAGAAGCCGAGTCCTTGCTGGCTGGATCCTTCAGGCTGAAGGAGCAGGGCATGTGTGCCAGGAGTGTGTCTTGGTAACAGTTACGATAGTGAACTTGTGCCATATAGCTGATGGTAGAGAACCTATTTTCTGGATGGAGATCAATGCCATGGGTAGCTCCTGTAAAGCTCAAAAGAAAAGCATGGTCCAAGAGCCCCCCTGAGCCCCCCTGGCTTTGTCACTGGAACAATCCCTGCTCGGTGGGCTTTGGAAGTATTCCCAGGAATGCTGGAGGCATGTTTCCCATTTTTACAGCATGTTTGTCTTTTCTGGCTGTGCATTTTTCCCCTCCCGGGCTGATCATTTATTGAACATGGTGGCTGTACTGCCAGTTTATCGCTGGATCTTATATAACATGTTGTAGGATTGCTCTGTTGTTTAACCTGCATAAAAAGGTAAAGGTTTCCCCTTGACATTAAGTCCAGTCATGTCTGACTCTAGGGGGCAGTGCTCATCTCCGTTTCCTAGCCGAGGGAGCCAGCGTTTGTCCGCAGACAGTCTCCGTGGTCATGTGGCCGGCATGACTAAACACCGAAGTGCACGGAACGCTGTTACCTGTCCACTGAAGTGGTACCTTTTTATATACTTGCATTTGCATGCTTTCGAACTGCATAACCTGCATAGTCATTTCTAAATCAAAGGCTTACTGGGAAAAATATTCACATGTGAGCAGATACTGAATTTGTACTAGAGCTTTTAATATATACACCTATACATTTGTTTTGGTTTTTCTGTGCTTTTTTTTGCCTCAAGGAACTACTTACAAAATAATGCAAGCAATAGTCATCTGATACCATTTCAGTTGCAGAGTTGCAGAGTTTCCATGAATTATTCTGGCCACACAAAAGGAACTTTATGGAATGAAGAAACAGTATACAAAACTAAATTGCGGACTGAAATAACAAATTATTTCCTTACAAATAAATGTTTGCTGCCTATTTTGATATTGCTTTTTAATCCTAATTTTCAAAGTTTTTCTTTTATTTCCCTTGTTTATGTTATGACCTATGGTTACAACAATAAAATTTAATTCTATTCTATTTCCCTTGGCTTTTGTTTTTGTTTTTTTTTTTTTTTGTTTTTTAAGAACCCTACATCCAAATGTTTATTTTCAATGTTTTCTTATTGACTCACCGATTGGTCGAGAAGTAGCACTATTAATAAATGCCATTTATCAAGTAGTCTGAAGGCTCACAGCTATAAGTGACACAACTATGAGATACTCAGCAAGCAAAAAATAAAAATAAATTAATTAACTGATTGATATCTATGCTGCCCAAGAGCTGAAACTCTCTGGGAACTTTATAACATTTAAAACCATAAAATGCATTATGAAACTCTAACATAAAATAAAAGTAAAGACCAAAGTAAAACCTGAGAGTAGTACAAAAATTTGAAAAACAGTCAACGATCCCAAAAAGCAAAAACGGAAAGACTAATATTCTTGGGAAAATCCAATCTGAACCTGGTGCTGGAAAGCATGCCAGGCAAGCTCATCCCACAGCTGGGCTGCCACAGCCCTCTTAGTGACCCACCTCACTCCTTCTGGCAGGGGCTCCAGGAGAAGGACCATGTGGGTGCTCTTAGGACCTAGGCAGGTATGTATGTGATGTTTCAGGTAAACTGACCCCAAACTACTTAGGGCTCTGAAGGTTAATGCTAGCATTTTGAACTAGGCCTGGACATGGACTGGAGCCAATGCAAACTGTAGTGTGCTGATCTAATTTGATCACATTGGCCAGTCCCCATTAGCAATCTTGCTGTATTTCCAGATCAATTCCAAAGGCAACTCAAAGTATAATGCATTGCAGTAATCTAGCCAAGAGGTTATCAGAGCACAGGTCACTGTAACTAGCATATCCCTGTTCAGATAAGGATAAATTTGGTGTACCTGCTTAAAGTGATACAAAGATGCCCTGTGCCACTGAGTTCACCTGTGCCTCTAGTGACAATTGTCTCTTTATTCTTTCCAGTGCCAGGCCAAAACCCTTTTATTTTCCCAATGTTTTAAGACCTGACTGTTTTAATTGAGTTTTTATTGCTAAATTTTGGGACACTGTGTTTTAATTTCTCTTTTCTTTTCTTACATTTTGTATTGTTAAACTGTCCTGAGACTTTGGTAATGGGACAGTCTACAAAAGTTTAAATAAATAAATGAATCTTGAAGCACCCCCAAGAGCAACCCCAAACTACAAAGCTAACCCTTTATGGGGACCACAGCCACTCTAGAACAGGTTGAATATCAATTATCTGGGCAGAAAAACCACCCTGTAACAGTACCCCTACCTTGTTTCAGTTAAATCTCAGTTTGCTGGTTCTCATCTAGTTTATCACTATGCTCAAGCACTGATTAAGAATGGCCGCCACCTCCTCTTAATTTGATGAAAAGAAAGGGTGGTAGTGGGGGTCATCTTCCTACGGATGACATCTCACCTTGCTCCCCCAGAGATTCCATATAGTTGTCAAACAGTACAGGAGACAGTATCAACCCCTCTCCCCACCACCCCACTCCAGCATAGCTGCTATAGCAAATAATGACAATCCCCCTTCATCTGAAACTGGCCATCCAAGCAGAAGTGGAACAGCTCCACTGCAGTTCCTCCAATGCCCAACCCAGTCAGCTTTTCCGGAAGGATACCATGGCTCATGGCATGGAAGGCCACAGGACAGGTCACACTCTCCCTGTCCCTTTTCAAGCATAGATCATCCAACAGGGTGACCAGGGAGGTTTCTGTGCCAAAACCAGGCCTGGAGCCCAACTGAAATGGATCAGGACAATCTGTTTCTCTCAACAGTGCCTGGCATTGCCTGGCAACCACCAGCTCGAGCCCCCTGCCTAGAAGAGGAATGTGATAGATTATATGAGAAATTATGACACCACATACACACCATCATTTTGTAATCTGCATTAATCTGAGATAACTGCCACTCCTGGAACTACACTTATAACCACTAATGTGATTAACATTCTCATCAGCTTAGATTAAAAGGCTGAAAGAAATTCACATTCAAACCTTACTTTAATTGAATATAATTGTACAACAGGGTGAATGTGAATAGCATGAAACTTTGTAAAGTGTCTTAGGTATCTAAGAAGCAGTGGCTACTCACATCAAGGGAACTTGACATCTGGGGTTTTGGAATATGTTTAAGAGACAAGACTTCCCCTTGCGGAAGCCACGCTGATTCCCACCCCCCCTCAGCAAGGCTTGTCCCACTACTCTAAAAGCCCATGGTTTATTACCCGCAAACTAGCCAAAATGAAATGCCATGGTTCATTGATGAGTTATGAACGATAATCGCAACTCATGTAAACTACATTTTCATTGCATACAAATGTAAAACCATGGTTTGTTCATGGGTTGTTTTGCTCAGGAGACCTGTATTGGGTCTTCTGTGGACAAAAGTAATTAAAAGTAAATAAATTGGCCACTCTATGTGCCAGTACTACATTTGTGATACATAGAGAATGCAGGCAAAGGGTGGATGGATGAGACAAAGTCAAGTACTGAGAAATGAAAGCAGTTTGTTCAGTGATCTGCCATGAAGATCCCATGCAGGGCAACAAACCGTGGTTTAACCAGGTGTTAAATGCATCTATCAAACTACATTTGTGTTCAATGGGTTTTATCCCAACAAATATATACAGCAATATATGTAGCCTTATAGGCTACAATCCGATACTAACATTTCTTTGTGACTAGGGTCCTCTGAATGCATTGGATCTTACTTATGAGTCGACATCCATAGGATCATGCTGCTAATGAAGCATTCCTTTCAGTAGAAAGGGGGGAATCAACGCATAGGTCAGCCTTCCCCAACCTGCTGCCCTCTAAATGCGATGTACTATAGATCCAATTGTTTCCAGCCAGCAGGGCCACAGCACATCTGGAAAGCACATCTGGAATGGAGGTGCAGATTATGGATTGTGCCATTATTAATCTATTTTTTCTTCAAGTAAAACAAAAGGGAAGAAAGTAAACGATGAGATATAGAGCCAAAGGAGGTAGTGTAATACATGGACATGAAAATCGTATAGTGACTTTTTTTTTAAGATAGCCAAATATTATTGCTTGGGAGACATGAGTGTGTTTGCCCAAAGAAGGGCCCAGAAAAACCAAAGCATAGCTTTTGTGAACATCTATGAGGCTTCCCTGACCGATCACATTGTGCTTCCTCAGACAGCCCTGTTTGGAACATGCCAGATGTACCGATTCTTCCTCCAAGGGCAGAGTAGAGGCAGTGAAATAGCAAGGCTCTTCTTTTAATTTCATGTAATCTACAGATCCCACCAGGCTGTTGTTTTATTGATGGCACTCTTGAGCTTTTCACTAAGTAACTAAATATTTAATGATGTTTTCAAAAAACATATTGAATGTTGGATTTTCTTGACATAAAGCTTGTACTGGAAGAGTCAAATTGCTAGAGAGACTTTAAACTGATTAAATGAATATTTCAACGTAATAAAATTAACTGTGCAATTTTAAGAAAATGTAGCTCTAATAAGATTTCTGAAAAACAAACAAGATGCTTAGGTAAGGTTATATTCCACCAAGGAGAGATTGGTGTTGACATTTTAGTGGTTTTAAATTGCTGCTGCCAATAATCCCAGTGATGTTAGAATGACAACTCCTTTATGATATTGAAATCAACAGAGCAATGCAATGCGAAAGGACAACACAGACTTGTGGTTGCCCTTCTGTTCCCGGGTCTCTGTCTCTAGCCCATTGTACTTTTGCAGAATATCTCTTTGAAGTGTATGCCCTATTTTAACACTTTAGCTCTCCTTTATCATGTTTCTCATTTCTGTCTGCCAACAGAAGCCCTGAAAGCTACTCTTTGCTGCAGCACTTTCCATTTCTGTCCTTTGCAACCATTGTTTTATCCAATGCACATCCAGGACTTTCCAAACTTACCCAAGATGAACAGTCCCCAGTAGAAATGTGGCAATGAATCAAGAAGATGGCACTTAAGTGATAATTTCAATGCTGGAACAGCATCATGAAATTTTGAACCTTATAATTATCTGGTTCATAATATGAATTTTCCTAGCTTGTAATGCAATGCAAGCAAACATCATTTTCCCAGAAGATCTTCTCCAGCATGTAATGTAAAGTGAGGTTTTGCACAAGTGCAGACTATAGTTAATAACATTGCCTTTCCTTCGGTCCCCTCACCCACTTTTTTGTCTAAGTCCTAGTCACAAATTTCTACATTTGTACCATCTGGTTATGATAGGGAAATGAAGATAACCTGGCGCACCCAGTCCACTTACAACATTCTCAGAGCAGACTTGCAGGATGGTGTTTATGTGCCCAGACAAGTCACACCTTTGATCATAAGTTCTATTGGAATAAGTCTCCACGG
Source organism: Varanus komodoensis (assembly GCF_004798865.1). Lineage (NCBI taxonomy): Eukaryota > Metazoa > Chordata > Lepidosauria > Squamata > Varanidae > Varanus > Varanus komodoensis. Next base: position 50,603,086 of record NW_025335268.1, read on the forward strand.
ACAGAGATAATTGTAATCGTGTTGGTTACCTGCCCTGAGCCTTTCAGACAGGTCAAGACATAAACTGAAACAGAAAAACAAATCAATTCATGCTCTGCTCACATTCTCTGATCATTAAAACATGATGTTTTATATTGAATTCTGAACTGCTATTGAGTGAACTGCTTCATAACAAATCCTAGGCTAAATGTAAAAATGTGAGCAAGGAAAAGAGTGGCTTTAAAGTATTTGTTTATCCTGCTTCTAAATATAATCTCTTTATGTTACTCATCACCTTTGATATTAATGACAACTGGCATATAATTCTGGATAGATAATGAGAAAACCACATGGGGTCCTCACTAACCTAAGTTAACATAATACCTAAATTTCTCTCCCTGTAACCTGTGAGTTGGATGCATCAATATCCACCCGCAGATAGAAAGTTTCTTCTATCAACAGGATTTTGATTTAGAAAACTTTTCTGCTGGCTAAATGGGGGAAGAGCTGATCTTTCTTTTCCTCCTCCCACCTTCTGTCCACTTTGTCTCCTGAAGAGATGCTCTGCAATGTTCTGGAGCAGTGGGGGAGGAAGTGCTGTAGTCTGGAGACTTGTTGAAAGTAGGCTTCCCCCATTTCAGTCAGCAGGAGTGTTCTGAACAGATTCTGCTTGGGAACCTTCCTGCAAGTGAAATAAAACATTCTGGATCTAATTTCACAGGGTAGTATTGTATTGCTCCCTGCACTCACAGATGCAACCACTCATATGATGGCATTTTGTGCTTCTAAAACAACCCAAAATGAGCGAAATGCTTATTTCTGGAGCTCAGTGGACTTTGCAAATTCTAGAGTTATTTTCAGAAATGCAAAAGCCCTGTTGCTCACTCTCACACATCCAAAAGAAGCAGTGGAGACCAAGTAGGAATGGCTGCTGCTATCAAGGGTTAAGAAACAACACAGATAAGTACACCTAAACTTTATTGGGATGGGGCAGGAAATCACAACATGGAGTTTCCATTTTCTTGGTCCTTGTCTGACGCCTGATACTTCTGTCAGTGGTAATATGTTTGTGAGGCTGGCACATATGTCATAAGAAAAGAGTAGGAATTTTACTTTTATGGTGTTTACGCTTCTGTGGGATCATAATATTGGAATTATTTATCTTGTTTGTCTATGGTTTTGTCATTCTTTTTGCAATATAAGAAAAATTGGTATATTTTATTTATTTATTCACATATGTATATGCTGCGTATAGCAACGTGGGCCTCCCCACTTTGTAAATTAAAGGTAAATTAAGATTAATTGAATGAATATTGATGACAAACATAGCCAGGTGACTATGTAAAAAGTAAGATTAAAGGGAAGAACATTAAAGCCATTGGCTGTGTTCACACAGTAGAGCAACCTACACTTGTCTGGGTATAGGTTGTCGTTGAACTGTGGATTGTTGAGCTGTGATGGATGTGAGTGCAGCTGCGCTAACAAAACATGGTTTGTTTGTTATCCACAAATTACCCACACTTCAGTGACAATCCACACTTCTGTGAAACAACCTTTCAAGTGCTTGAACATCATCAGTCATCTCTTCTCAAGAATAAACATGAGCAGTTCTTCCAGTCCCTCTTCACAGGGCTTTGTTTCCAGTCCTATGATCATTTTCTTTGCCCTTCTCAGAACCTTTTCCAGTTTATCTCCATCTTTCTTAAACTCTGGTGCCCAGAACTGGGCACAGAACTCAAGATGAAGTCTAATCAGCACTGAGCAAAGGTGAACTAGTACTTTGCGTGATTTGGAAGTGATACCTCTATTCATACAGCCCCAAATAGTTTTGCCTTTTTTTGCAACCACATCACATGGTTGACTCACATTCAGCTCGTGATCTAGAACGTTCCAAGAACCTTGCTTGTGTTAAGCCAAGTATCGCCCATCTTGTAGCTGTCATGTGGGTTCCTTTCCCTAGCTGTACAATTTGGCATTTATCCCTATTAAATTTCCTTCTGTTGTTTCAACCCAGTGCTTCAACCTATCAAGCTCACTTTGAATTTTGTTTCTGTTTTCCAGGATATTAGCTATTCCACCCAATATTGTATCAACTGAAAATTGACTGAATCTCCTCATCCAAATGATTAATAAAAACACTGAAGACCACTAGGCCCAGAACTGAACCTGTGATACCCAACTCATCGCCTCTTCCCAGTTTGAGAAGGTGTCATTAATAAGTACCCAAACATATTAACTTTCCTCCTGAAATTAATAGATTCTTTCTGGCTTCACCTCTTTGCAATAAAACTATCAGAATGAGTAAACTGGTGCAGTATCAATTCTAGCCTGAAGTGCTGCAAGAGAATAATAGTTTACAAGAGCTTTACCTATAGGATAAAGCACTAATAGGACAATCGTTAGTCTGTCATACCGAGAGTTGTAGTTGTCTGGATTTTTTTTGGAGAGAGAGAGTTGTGTTGTACTGTTTCATTTGAGAAAAAAGGTAACTGTTTCTAAAGCACTGAGCAATTTTACCGCTCCCTCCATTTGCTCTAGACAGTCTTTAAAGGATCCAGTATCATAGGTGCCCTTGCCCCAAGCTATTCTGTTTTACAGTATGATGAAGTATTCAGAATGATATCAAGGTGGGATGGATGAGCGAGATGGATGATATAAAATGGCTCCAACTTTAATAAAGAAACCTTTACTTACAGCTGTCCTCTTCTTCAGTGATACATTTGACGACATAACAGGCGTAGACGAATCCTGCCAGCTTAAACAAAATGGAACAATATTAGATATACAGTAAAAGTGACAAGAATCCTCAACAAAGGTGTGTGCATGTAAGAAAAATATAACATTTGCTGTATTTTGCTATGAATGCTGCCATTCTTTAACATAGTTATGTATTTTCAGCAACAGCCATCCTCCTAGAAAAATCATGATGGCAATATGGGTCTACTGCAGTGATGCAGAATTTGCTTTTAAATTCATGCACTTCTTCCTTCCACCCAGAAATGAGATCCATGCAAGCTCCATTGAGACTAAACATAGAAGGAGGGGGTGTACACAGTCTATCTCGTCAAATTTGTCACCCTCCATTCATGGATGATCACTCCTTGAAGAGGAGAAGCTGCTGCATTTCTGGAGGCTTTGAATACTGAATACAGCTATAGAAAATTAGTGTTTCAGTTAGGGGCCCTTGCACAGAATCACAGCACACCCTGATATTATCCCTTCCACAATATGCCTGGAAGCTTCTCTCCAGCACAACACCTACTTGCATATAATAAATAGGTGAATAGCCCATGGACATGCTACTGAGATAGGCAGACATTGAGGTTGTGGGATCTACGTTATTGTTTACTAGAACTCTGATTTTCACTGACCAGAGACAGATAAAAAATAGCAGCTCAGGCAGGTGGACATACACTAGGAATTAAGGAAAAGGGTGCCTTTGAATATGTACACATCCCAGAAATTTGGGATTAACACTAGAGCCCAGGTCACAAGTCTTTTCACACAAAATGCCACTCCTCAGTGTCCCAAAGCTTTCTTTTCAGCAACTGAATTTAGGAGTAAAAAGCTTTCTAGCTGTTGCTATTGCTGACAATTGGGAGTCAAAACACTCCTTCAACTACTGCAGATCAATAGATTTGAAACTAAGTTCTGTCAACCACTGGTGTATTTTGCTTCACACCTTTATGCAAATCTGTCTGGTGTAAAAGGAAAGAGCAAGAGAGCAAGCATGGTGTCCAGAGAATCTTAAACATATAAAATTCAATATTCAATACAAACAAAATATTCAATACATTAGCAAGCAAAAGCAAATGCATCTTCTCCTCACCAACTCATCAGTTCTACATCCTCTGCTGTCTGTAGCATGAGGATAAAAATAGGGGCCACTTCTATTGTAAGGATGTGACAGTAATGAATGTCAACTGCTTTGAACACTTTACAACATTCATATACACTTTCATATAACATTGCGCTTTATAGTGAAGAACCCGGATCCACTGAAGAACTAACAAATCAACCTTCACCAAATGGTGAAGGCAATAAAATAGGATCTGTATTGTTTATTCCACTCGGGATTACAGGGAATTTCCAGTAGGAGCATGAGGCACTTGTGCCATCACATTCCTCATGGCGATTATACGAGCAACAGACACACCGACTGAGTTTGTACATCACAAGACACCAAGGTGGGGTTTTTTTACCCTTGTTGGTTTGTCATGTCGTCCAGACCCAGTTATGAAATTTCAGTGTGGTACCTGGAGAAAAACAATTCATTGTGTGATTGCCACACTACACTGTGACTAGGAGCTCCATTTTGTCAATCTGTGGTAAAAAAAAGTCTCATAGAATCCCCTGGAAAGAGTGGCAACAAAAGAGGGTGTTCTTAGATATCCTAGCAGCGCGCGTGCGCGCGCGCACACACACACACACACACACACACACACACACACACACACACAACCTTCACTTTGTTCCTATTGGCTGATTGCTGTGTCCATCACCCTGTTTACTTCTGACAGCAGGAGAAAGCAGGTAAATACACAGAGAGAAAAGGGAGGAATTGCAGAAGTGTTTATTTTAATATAAAACAACAGCAGCAGCAGCCCACCCCCGCCCCCTTTAGAGTTGGTTGGCTAGGAAGGTTTAAAGAGATGGAGGGGAGAATATAATCAGGAGGGGGGGAAAGGGAAAACCTGCTCTCAAATTCCAATGGACCTATCAGTAAGAGGTGGCTGAGATGGATAGGGAGCAACACAGTAAAAAAAGGAGACTTTGCTTGTAGGAATGTGTGTGACTATCTAATGGGAAGGTTGAGGGAGGGGGGAAGTGGAACCAGGTAGAAACCACACAGACTAGAGTGCCATGGTGTTTGAACCCAGCCACTTCATGATGGGTTCAAAATGATGCAGAAGATGCTGCATTTTTCCAGAGTTTGTAAAATTCTGTTCATTTTCTGGTTCACCCCAACATGCAAAGGACATGGTGGGCAACATTAAGGTTTACAACCTGCTCCCCAGGGTGTAGAACACATGATGAGAATTGTGTCTAAATAATAAATGGATTGTATTTCATGTAAAACTCTTTGTTCCTATTGTAAGTTACACACATGGTGGTAAAGGGTACACTACCATGAGGTTTACTCTTAAGTCACCCATGTGGATGGATAATCTACTTGCCAAGACTTTGTGTGAACTAGCCCCAAGCACTGGGAAAATACAATAAAAGGTTTCAAAGAAAGGTACTAATCCATCTTTAAATTATTGCCTCAACATGGTGTGATCATTAAATCATGGTTCTAACTAGCTTAATTTCTCATCATGATTTGGCAACCAAATCATTCCTTAATTATTTTCCCTTGAATTACTTTTATAACATAAGCAGAAATGGAAATACTTTATAAAGTAGTTCTGTGAGATTGCGCTGGAAGGGCATAGGATTTTAATCTGCCCTGGAGGCTGTTGGGCCTTGGTATCTACAGAAAAAAAGGTTGATGTCACATGGACAAAAACAAATTGAACAATTTGCCCAGATGTTATTCACAGCCATTAAGATGAATACAAATGAAAGGGAAAGAAAATGCAATCAGCAAAACTTGGCAAAATGGTACAGAGATGATAAGATGCTGTTTCACATATTACATGGGAGTTTGCTTTACTTTGTGGATAGAGTTGTGTCTTTGGTATTTGTTGATTTCAGATTATCCAGGATAGCAAATTAGTTGACTGCAGGTGCCAACATCTCTTTGCAGGCACTAAAAAGGGCAGTCTGGGTTCTGTTTCTATTGTCATGCACAACAGTTTCATGACATGCACTTACTGACAATGGCTTAAGGCTCCATACATCCTGAAGGCTGCAATGGAGCACTCTACAAACAGTTGTTCTCCTGAGGTTGGGAAGGGTTCATAAGAGCTTCATAAGGCTTCATAAGGCTTCATAAGAGCGAGAGGATATGCGTGTGCTGAGCTTGCCTTTATATTGCGTTGGGGCATACCTGATCTTCTGGAGCTCCACTGCGTATCAGAGATGCTGGATCAGTCCGATCACCTTAGGGATGTATGATAAGAGAGCTCCATTTTCATCCTAGGTTGCTTCACCAGCTGAGTTTTGTAGAATAGGAGTTCCCAACCAGTATGCGGAGACACACTGCTGTGTCTCAGCACCGCTTGTCAAACCTGCCTCAAAACACAGCCAATTATAATTGCTCACTGAAGCATCCCTTTTATTGTCATTTCTCAGCTGGTGAGCAGCCCTGGATGGGGGTATGGAGGCTGGTCCCAGAGTAATGGTGCTTTCTGACCTTTGGGCCACTGTGTAGAAAACGTTCACATCTTTCTGCTCTCTCTAACATCGCCATTGGCAAGAGTGGCAAATTAACACAGATGAGCAGTGAGAAGTGGTGGAAGAAATCCCTGAGCTAACTAGGTTGAAAGAAGTGAGAAACTCTGTTATACACTTGTAGGAATGGTTTATTTTCATTCTATTGCCTAGCGTCAGCTAACTCAAGGATGAGGCTACATGGTATGCACTTAGAAGACTTGAAATGCATCACGATCCCTAACCCGAACACCATATGAATGTAGATGTATCAAGAATTGGAACACATCAGGGAACTGAACATATCAAGCAATGGTAAGAAAAGGGATTAGGAAGAACTGTAATAAAATATGATCATAGCTTGAATCATCAAATGGGTTTCTGGTGAGACAAATGTGCTTTATTGAACAAATCTACATTTATTTAGTTATTTTATTTACTGATTGCACTTATATCACACTTTTTCTGAGTGGCTGAAAGCAACATACATGGTTCTTTTCCTGGTTTTATTGTCATGATGATCCTGTGAATTGGTTAAGTTGAGAACTGGCCCACGATCACCTACTGACCTCTATGGCTATATGTGAACTTGAAATGGGTCCTTCCCAGGCCTAGTCCAACACTCTAATCCAACCTTCTCGAACCTTGGTCTCTCCCTATGTTTTGGCCTACAACTCCCAGCATGCCTGAGAATTGGCCATGGATCTGATAGGAGTTGAAGTCTAAAACATCTCAAGGGTACCAGGATAGTGAAGGTTGCTCTAACCACTGCACCATTCATTAATATTCAATAAGTATGCAACTTTAATGAAATGTGCATATAACTATGGAGAGGGAATACACCAGGTATCCACCTGCATCCTATGTTAACATCTGAACTGGCTGGCATGCATAATTTATCTAGCTTTGAGATGTCATTGTTGATTCCATCACTTCTGAGGCATGAAATGCAATGGCACATTTGTGGCACAGGAGACCCTCTGGCGAAGTTAAACCCTCCCTTCAGGGATCCTTTCCTGCCAATCTGATTACAGGCTCAACGTTGCTATTAAGTAATTATTACTCACTATCAAGATGCCTACCAGATGGTGGTAAGAGGAATGAAATGTGCTTTTTGAAATGGATGGCGAAACAACGAGCAACAGCCGCAGACCCTTTTGTTTATACTAGGTCAGTCTAATCACATATAAATCAGGGAACACAGATGTGGGTTTTGAGGGCAAAGGGAGCATATGTCGGAGTGTGCTGAGGTCTCGCCCTGCTTGCAGATCGTTTCCCTGTAGCCTGTCCCTGCCAGAGCTATTTCCACAGCTGAGCTTTGATACCAGGAGCAACCTTGGATGGAGGAAAAAGTGTTTTGAGGAGAGCCTACCAGAAAGGTAAGTTGGGGAAGGTCTTGCCCTACAGAAGCAAATGCTGCTCTTGCTCGAAAAATTAGACACCTCCCCCTGCCAACACTGTTTTGCATGTGATTAAGGGAGACCCTGCATTGTATCCAGTGCCAGTCCAACTTGAGGCTCAGTCTCTTAATGGGTCTAATCTAAAGAGGAGTTAGACTGGATACAGCTGCTGGGTTTAAAAAACAGAACTGCTGGTTGCATCAACATTGGTCCTGAGAAGGGGAGAGGTACCAGCCAAACTCCTCTTCTCAGCTGTCTGTCTTGCCCATTGCTCCCTTCGTCCCTGCTTTCTCTCCCATCCCCTAAAGGTTATTGTGTCAGTTCCTATCTTCTCTTGCCTTTACAGAATAGCAGCATGTCTCTGTGGCCCTGCAAAAGGAATGCTGTCCAAGATCTCAAAGCCTGGGAGTATGAATTCCTGTTTCACAATGGCCTGCACTATTACCAAGGCATCAACATATGATCAACATATATAGCAGAAGGGGTAAGTAAGTTTCTGGGGGATCACCAAAAAAAGATGACAAAAGAGGATGTTTGTATAAAAATTGCATGCACCAATTCATATCTTTAGATCCACATTTAGAAATATTTATTATAATGTAAAAAGAACTATAACATGTCTCCCAGTAGTGCAGAAGACTATGACCAGCCTGCTGTCTCGGTGCTAACTGGTGTGAGGGAATGGTCCTTATCCTTCTTTATCTTTAAAGTGGAATTGCAAAGAACAGCCCTTCAAGCAGAGGTCTCCTTCAACTACTGAATGGTCCTCTGAAAGCCCTTCAAGAGAAGATTGCCCTCCATAAAAGAGGACACATGGTCCACCTATTTGAGGAATATAATGGGCTATATAGGGGATGCGGTGGTGCAGTGGGTTAAACTGCTGTGCTGCTGGGCTGGTTGATCGGAAGGCTGACAGTTTGAATCCACACATGGAGTGAGCTCCCATGCTCCATCCCAGCTCCTGCCAACCTTGCAGTTCGAAAGCATGCAAATGCAAGTAGATAAAAAGGTACCACTTTGATGTGAAGGTAACAGCGTTCCATGCACCTCGGTGTTTAGTCATGCCGGCCACATGACCACGGAGACTGTCTGTGGACAAACACTGGCTCCCTCGGCTAGGAAACGGAGATGAGCACCACCTGCTAGAGTCAGGCATGACTGGACTTTAATGTCATGGGGAAACCTTTGCTTGAATGGGCTGTGCCACTTCAGTTGATCACTTTTTTTGAATGCTCCCTTATGATAAACAAATTTAAAAACTCAGCGTTGTGTTGAAATCCAAGTTTAGCACAGCAAGGGTAAGCTTTTTCCCTCCCTGGTATGCAAGTTTTTATTTTCTAACAGTATTTTACATGACAGAGCATTCCAAAAGACCATGCCCCCACTTTAAGCAAAGAAAGAGTGATATGTCACATGAAGAAATGAACATTTGGGGGATTAACTTCTCAGTAATTGCTGCACAGGTCCCAAGTGCACACTTTGCTAGTTTTCAAATAATACCTATCTCCCATACACAGGTGGCGTTATTAAATATATATTTTTGTTTGCATTTGGATCACCAGTTCGTAAGTATTTTTTAAAGTATTTTTTAAAATCAGAGCTAAATCACACACTTTTCTTTTCCCGGAGCTGCTATGTGGCTTCCCTGAGAGACTTTCACACTTAGCAGGCATGAGAATTCTCTGCAGGAGCTAACATACATGGCGTGAAAGGAGAGGTGTATCTTGCGTTCTTGTCAGCAGGTCCTCTTGGCCTTATCAAAGCAGAATTTTCTTCCCCTACATGACTGAGGGATGGATGGCTGTTAGACCTATATGTACCTCTGTTTTAGAAATCACTGGAGCATGCTTTGCGTTCAATACGGCCAAGGAAGGTCTACAATTACACTGATGAGGATATTCTTATTAACTGAGTTTGTTACACTCCTATTTCTTGCAAAATATCAGCAGGTAATACTGTGTTGACTAACCTTTTCTCACACAGTGCAGCAAGCATACTGTAGCACAAATTATACATACTGATGGCATGTTGTGTTTAGTTTCATCCTCTAAACTCTTAACCATAATGGGAACTCATCTGATAAATTGTACAGCATCTCAGTGGGCGAACTTGTTGATTAAAGGTATCTCTTTAAAGCAGGAAATGGACTTCTTTAAATTATAGGTATGAAATAAAACAGGAGGGGTTTTTCACAAAAAAAGTCTACCACTTCAGAAATACATGGTAGTTTGGGGCTGCTGCAAAATGGCGTGAAAACGCTTGCCCATTCATTTTGTCTGGCTGAACAGGCTTCCTTATGGAGCTAGAACGAAGGCAAGCCTTCAAATTTTCATTGTAATTTGGCCCAGTAGTAGTGAGCAGTGTTGCTGGAATGCCGGCTATTAGGAAAATAGGGCTTATGCTGAGAATTTGGTTCCCAACTGAATCCTTCTCTTCTTTTCCCAACCAAAAAAGATCAGCTCCTTGCTCGGAGTGGTTCTTGCTGCTTGCTGGCCAAGCGGCAGGACTGCTTTTGTTACATCGGCCCTCATCTGACTCCACCTGTTCAATCAAATGTCTTACAGAACCAGACACAGCCTGGTTCTCTCCAGCCTCTTGGCTTATCACTGGGCCTTCTGGGCTTGGCATTTCTGCTAAGAATTCTGACCCTGCCTCTTTTTCCAGTTCTGATTCAGAATTTGAGGTAATAACCTTGGAAAGCTGTATTTTGGGAGAAGTGGGACTAGTTCCCACACCACATTCAGCTCCAGCCACCAGGTGGTTTAGGGGTCAAACACCAAGCAGTTAGCCCCCAAACAAGCAATGGGCTGTTAGCCGGGGGAGAGGGGCAGGGCTAGCCCGAAACAACACAGCAGTCTAGATTCAGACATCATGCTCAGCAGGAGCTGATTGTGGGTTCCTGAGTAAAAGAGGAACAGGTTTTCCACTCATGCAGAATAGCCAATCCATTTTCAGACTGACGGGTTGTCATTATGTGAACCACATCTCAGTCACATAGCCGGATACAACAGTGTTTTGAAGCTGATGTGTTCATTCCTGATCAGGACTCTCCTCAGAAAGGGGCCCCTATTTCAGCAAAAATGGCACTGAAGTTCAGGGAGGTTCCAAAGAGCAGTAGTGAGATGCAGGGAGTGGGGGGCTCAAGGGAAAAGTGATGATCCCCCTCCCTTGAAATCTCCCATTCACCCTGAATTTCATGGTGAATATTCAATGTACTTAAATACACATGTAAGCTATTTCTGTTGAGATAATCAGAAGCCACAAAGTAAGGCCCATGTCCAGAATAACCCTCCATTATTTCATATAATATTTGGGTTAATGCTTGGTTAATCTTCACCTTTACAACTGTTTTCATCAATAATTAGGTATTCAGGCATAGTGGTGACAACTCAATCACCCTTTCCAGTAGTATTTATGTTGGGGAAGCAGAAATGCTGATGGGTCAACAAGGATTGTATATTTGAGCATAATGTTTTCACTGAGAAAGTATATTTCAGCAAAACAGATATGCATCCGTGCATGTGTGTATACCACAAGCCTTGAGTTACCTTTCAAATTCTGAGTCTGATTTTTAAAAACGGCACCATTAGAAAGGAGATAATGAGTCTTTCAGGGATGGTGGAAAGAAGGACCCTTTCTCTGCCTTAGAGGTTTACCCTAAAGGTAGAAATGCTGCCATGGAAACACTTCTTATTTTGAGAGCTTTCCTGAAACCTCTGCTCCTGTTATAGAGAATGTAATGATTAGAAGAAATGGAGTACAGCACACTGCCCAGATTCAATCATATCTCCACAGCTTTGAGGATATCCAGACTTTATTGAGATAAAATAAAGGCTTGTTTCGTTATATCTGGGCTAAAGAACAGAGACCTGGTGATCACATTCACTAAACAATCTCTCCTCTCCTCTCCCTCACATGTTTGGAAACACATTCTTTCCGCATTCATACATTACTTTTATAAATTTATTCTTAACTTAGATCCACACTGTCATTGGGTCTGGTGTAAGGAGAACGTCAAGCCTTCCCTGCTCCAGTGCTTCCGTCAGCAGATTCACACTTAAAAGGTGTTTTAAAAGTGTTTAAAAAACTTGTATCGAATGTTGCTTGGTTATAGGCACCAAAAGTCCAGTTAAGCTCCAACAAAAAGAGGAATCACCACTCCAAAGCAATAATATGACAGGCTGTATACATCATGGCAGGGATCTTCTCCCTAGCAATAACTACTGTCTCTAGTAACTCCTGAGGAAATAGCTGGTATAAAAACCAGGGTTGCTGCTTGCTTCCCCAGTAGCCCCTCCTGATGGCTTGTAGCCAATATGTAACTTGAGTCTTCCTGACTCCCTGAAAGAGAGCTTGCAGGTGGGCTTCTCAATGCCACCCAGGATCTGTCAGCAAGAGGAACTGGCACAGGCTTCCCTCCTGTCAGGGAGTCAGACAAGCTGCTGGTAATCCGACTCTTCACTCACACCAATGCACCTTCATAAAGGAGTCAAGGCCTGAAACCACGAGAAACGCTTCCAGGCACACATTCCCTTGAAACAATTGAGACTAAGTGGCGGAGTGCGTGTCATGAGGTGGCACGGATAATACGTCATCTCAAAATAATCAACATTCCAGAGGACAGATGTTTTAGTCCAGCCCTCCCAAATTTGGGGCTCAACATATGTTTGGGTTTCAGCTCCTATCATCCCCAGCAATCAAGTCCATGCTGGAAGTTGTAGCCTGAAACATCTGAAGACACCAAGTTGGGAAAGTACAAACCACTCTACTTAAGCTCAGAGAGCTGTACTTGGCAGCAATAAAGAAAGTTTGCAAGTAAATCAGTCTTTGACTGATAATTGTTCAAAGGAGTGTTCTTGGTTCACAACAGCTTGAACCCAGCCTAGATTCAAGGAACTCACCTTTTGAATGTACCTGGGTCCCATCCCCTCAGAAGGTTCTCTCTGAAGGTGAGCACACCTCCTCCCCATGCACTGCTCATTCAGATGGGCCTCCCATCTCTGCTAACACCTCACTATGGGGTCAAGAGCAAGGGGGCTGGTTTGCAACTGAGAGTTCCTCATCCTCAGAGACCCCTCCTGTTGGTTGTAGCTCTTGGCAGTCCCCAGGGACAGCCTGGCTCGGCCAAGTGCCTGGCTCTGAGATAATCACCCCCTCTCCTCCTCCTATGTTGACCTAGCTCATCCTCTCCAATCTCATTGAAATATGTTTCATTTTGCACTTCCCAATCATCTGGAATGCAACCAACAGTTCGTGGGAATGATTGCCCAGAACTTCCAGACTTCTTACTCTCAACATAGGGCAGATAGAACAAACCAGGTGAATAAGCAAATGACAGAAACAGTAACTTTCTATTCCTAAGGTTGCCAAAGTGAAACCCCTAACAAGATAGGGAAATGTTCACTTGGTGAAATTCTGCCTTCTATCTCACTCAAAAGCCCTCTCTGACACAGAAAGTGGCAACTGTAATTTATCCAGAATATGAAAGACTTGCTCAGTTGTTGTTTCATGGAACTGTAGGCTTCCCAGCCACAGGGCAAGCCCTATATGGACAATAGGCTCCCCTTTACAGGACCATTTCCATTCAACTTTGGGTGCTCCTTTGGGGCAAAGGCTGCCTTGGTCATCCTGTGAATGACTTTTCTGAAAAACAGATGAGAGGTGTACAATCATGGATATTCTCTGATTTCTCAGATAGGGATAACACACACTATCAGCTGTGGTATCCCTGTGCCATCAATATTTTGATAACACTCATCTCCATCTCTCCTTTTTAGCTAATCCAGGTGAAGCACTGGATGCCCTGAATCACTGCCTGAGCAGGATAATGGACTGGATCTGGGCCAATCGGATGAAACTCAATCCAGACAAGGCAGAGTGTTGTTCCTCTTCCTTCTTCCATGTGATTATGATTGCATGGAAGGAATGCCAAAACACGCTTCCACTGAGAGGATGGAAAACTGAAGAAATAAGCAAATAAAATTACTATAAATTGGGACTGTCTTCCAGTAAGTCTGAGATGCATAAATGTTACACAGAATGTTTAAAAAACCCCATGAACATCTGAAATATTTCCTAGCCATATAATCTTACCATGTTTTAGAAACTAAAAGTTTTCTAGAATCTAGGTTTGAGTATACTTCTGGAGTTACCAAGGTCATCAAGTGCTGTGATCGCACTAAAACAAAATCAATATTTATCAAAATACTGTCTCACTACTTCCCTTGACCCTCTTTATGGAGACAAATTGTTTTCATACACTGAAAACACCATCAGATATAAGAAAAGGCCCTATATGAAAGCACATAATTCTTATATATGCTTTTATTTTCTTTTAATACTCAAACACTAGATTGATCATCAGAAGGAAGTAACTTTATTAAGTGAGACAGTCAGACCAAAGTGTTGAGAGAAAGCAGAAAAGAGAAACTGAACAAATTGAGGAGGTTAGATGAAGGAGGTGAGGAAGAGGAAACACTGAAAATGAAGATGGATGACTTAGAGAATCTGGAAACAGAAATGGGCCTCACTTTCTGTGAAGATGAATAATGTTTATCTCCTTTAATAACTGTTCTCTGATGCCATTTTAAAAAAGAAAAAGAAAATTGAACCAGCCAAAAATAAAAATAAAGCACCAAACCACAACTCCACAAAAGGATTCTATTGCTTTGTGTGAAAGTATATGGTAATAGACAGGGCATAGTGGTGGATTATTTTCTGTTTCCCCCTCCAGCAAGCAGAAGCAAAACAACACTGATTTGTTACAGTTGTAAGTGCATGGTAATCCCAGCAAATAAGAATTCCAAAATAGCAAGAACAAAAATCATAGTTTAACTTTTAATTACACTTAACTAGGCTGTTCTAGGGCGCCTAATCTTAGGGTTAAGAGCTAGTGGTTAAGAGCTTGTGGAAGAGAAGACCAGCAAGGACTCTCACAGATTCTTTCTTCCAAGTCCAGTTTGCCTGAAGAGTCAAGTACATCCTGCTCAACCAATGGAGGCCAACACTCAACAAACAACACTCACTCACACTGTTCTGGCTGGGGTGAGCATAAAGGTAGGGATAGGTAGGACGGACGGAAGGGCTCGCAAGGTCTTACCTCCTAATTTTGTTGCAACAAGTTGCTCATTGGGGGCTTGCTATGGCACTGCCACCACAAGCCAGGTTAATTTTATCAGTACTTGGCCACTGATGCATCAGAAAAACATGGCTGGAGGTCACACACAATGTTAGCAGTGGGACCAGCTTCTGATGGGCATCTTTAACTCCAGATATTCACAACAGCATCCTCAACTGGACAGCCATCTGAGTGCGATGGTGTAACTTGTTGTCCTGCAACAGCAGGGAGTTGGACCCGGTGGGCTTCATGGCCCCTTCCAGCTCTACTCTTCTATGATTCAAGCGCCTCACTAACTGCTGCTTGGCCTGGCTCTGGGGAGATGCTGCTTGCTGCTGTGATTAGTGTGAAGAGGCAGCTTAGCTGCTCCCTTCCCTTCCCTTCCCTTCCCTTCCCTTCCCTTCCCTTCCCCTATGTTGTGCTCCATACCCCAAATCTGGCCCCTTTTCTAGGACAAGGACTGAGTGTAAGAGCCACTAGTGCCCTCCCATTGACCTATTCTCTCTCAACCCGTTTCAGTGGCTGATTGGAGCAGTTGGGTGCTGCATAGCCCTGTTGCTACCGTCCTGACCCCATACCTCTTGAAACAAGACAGAAATACTGCAGAGGATAACTCTAAAACATAGACGGTGCTTCTGCCTCCCTTCTGTAGACACAGGGCACAGCATCAACTCAGGGAGGATAGTGTCAGTCTTTGTCAGTTCTTCTTTGGCAGTTTTAGAGAAGTAACCATTCATAACTCCCTCCCTGTGTCTGGGGTCTCTGGGAATGTTACAGAATGGTTTAATCATCCAACTTTGGTATCTGACTGCCTTGGGCAGCTTGAGCTTTTCTTATCATTATGTCTCACTGTGTGTCACCTTTTCCAGACAGCTATAGGATTAGGATAAGAAAAATTGGTTCTTTATGCTACTGCAGATCTGACAAAAGCACCTACTGCTCACAGCTCTCCAAATAAATGCCTAGCATTTCAAAAAATAAATACATAAAATAATTAAAAAATCTAACCACCTGGATTAGATGAAACTGATTATTATAAATGCTAGGCCTGTGGATATAGGACATCTGGGTATTCTGAGGACAGTGAAGACTGTTTTCAGAGATAGAGTTTTAATGGGAGCAAAGAAAACCCAGAGCTTTCTAGTAAACAAAGACAAGCTTTGACAAGCTCTTCTGTGCTGAGTATAAACTCCTTCACATGCAGCAAAGCCATATGGTGAGAAATTTGCATATGAATGATGGGTGCTTGGGTCTGAGCAGTCTTTCAAAACATCTTAGAATCAATCACAGAAGGAGAAGGTGGAGGGAAGGACAATTTACTCAATGGACTGGTTCACATGGTAAGCCACCCACCGTGGCTTATTCAAACCATACTGGGTTCTCCTATGTGCTGGTACTCATTCTGAATATTCAAGCTGCAGCAGGCAGTTGTTGTGGCTTCTCATGTCATGCCATGGCTTAAACAGTCAAAAAGGCAGACGAAACATGCATCAGCCCATGATGGTGGGCTGCAGTGATTGTGTGAACACACCCAAGTTCTTCTCCAGATCAAAGTCTCAGTGGTATATATTTTAAGTATCTCTGAAAATATTTTTAGAAAGCATTGCAGAAAATGGCAGCACTGCAATGCTTATCATTGTCGTCAACATCATCACTATCCTTGATTATATTCTTGCAATAGTTTCTGAAAAACTGACATTTCAAACTTGCTTTTGTTTCAATGGATTTACATAAATTGTGGTTGTGGCATGATTTGAATTATTAAAAAGTATTCATTAGCTCATGAAGACAGCATCTATTCTCACACAGAAGAATAATAATGTAAATCCATCCAGATACTTTGCATGTCTTTAATAAGGTGTTTTGTTCAGGGTACACTTATAGTGCTTACGTTTAATGCAACTTTCTTGATCTGAATTTGTATTCTTGCTGAATGAAGTGTTCCTTGCCTTCTTCGAAGAGGCAATTCTTGGTTCATCTTTTTATCTGTTTTTAGTGGGATTTGGTATTTATTAATCTGTTTATGTTGTAGATTGCTTAGTTTTACTTTTTGTTTAATTGGAATGTTTATCAAAGGAATGCTTGCGTCCATATATGCCCTCCCGCCCCTTGATATCAGCAACAGATGCCCTTCTCCGGGAACACTCTGTGAATGATATTAGGAGGGTGAGTACCCGGAGGAGGGCCTTCTCTGCGGTGGCGCCCCACCTATGGAATGCGCTCCCCAGAGAGGTCCACCTGGCGCCGTCGTTATTTGTTTTTCAGTGCCAGGCTAAGACCTTTTTATTTTTTTTTATTTAAAACTTTTTTAAGTGTTAATTTATTGGTTATTTATAGAATTTTAAATCTTTTAAGCCGAGATGCACCGGGTTTTAATATTTTTATTGTATAATTTTGTTCTTGTTGTGAGCTGCCCCAAGGCTTTGTTGCGATGGGGGTGGCATAAAAATGTTTTAAATAAATAAATAAATAAATAAATAGTTATGTTTTATTGAGTGTAAACCATTCAGAGAACCAGCAAGGCTGAGTGAATGGTATACAAAATTTTAAACAAACAAACAAACAAACAAACATGAGGTCTCTGGGAACGATTAGATAATCAGATCTGAAGTACCTGGTTAATACCTGCCTATGTAGATGCAACCTGTGGACATTTTCAGTAGCTACCAGTGCTGCCATCCTAAATGGCATAGGAAGTTCTTGGTCCATTGTCCCAACCCAATCACCAGCCTCCTCCGGTAATGAATGTGAAATGGAAGCTTCCATCTGAAAAGTTCTATAGGTTAAACTTTCCTGAGATGGACTCCGAAGGGCCTTTCTGGAGGTCTTTCAGATGAAGAGTATTTTCAGAGAAAAAGTGCACCTTTGAAGAGCAAGGATTTATCTCTCTCTCCAACACCCCCCAAACCTACCTTTGTGAATCTTTACATACTTAGTTTTGCACTCTCCTCTTAGCTCCAATCTGCTGCTGCTTTTGTCTTCCTTATGTGACAGTGGCCAATCATAGACCATGTAGTGAATGTGATGATATCACATTGTGATATAACAAATCAGATTTGCCATGGGTTAATGCCACCAGGGGAAATAAAACCAGTTGCATTGCTCTGTCTTTTAAGCCAAGTTATTAGCTATGCTCAGCACATATAAGGGCTCATTTGAGATCTGTGTCCCCCACTTTCTGATAGAAGAAAATGCACCTGCCATTGGGAACCAGCCTGAGGCCTGAGGGACCTGTGGTGTAGTGGCCAAGAGTGTTAGACTGGGACTCAAGAGATCTGGGTTAGTACCCACTCAGCCATGGGTTTGCTAGGTGACTTTGGGCCAGTCACAGACTCTCAGCCCAACCTACCTCACAGGGTTGTTGAGAATAAGATTGAGAGGAGGAGGAGAATTATATAAACCACCTTGAGTTCCTTGAACGGGAAAAGGTTGGGATATGAATACAATAAATACAATAAATAATAATAATAATAATGCCAAAATAAACTAATGCCTAGATCTTGCTGACCAAACTATGTCCACAACAGGATTCAAACATATATTCAAATAATAATTATAATAATAGAGAAAAGGAAGGTGTAATTGAAGAAAAAATGCTGCGGAGCAGCACTCAGACCTGTTCATATCCTGCAGCCCTTACTGTTGCCTATGATACCTACCACCCTGAGTACCACTTAACTTGCTAGCTGTTGCTTTGTTGCAAGCCTAAAAGACATTCTTTCCCTTTTAACTTCTGCTTCTGCTCTAGTTAAGGCACTGCTGACACCTAGGGTGGGTCAGCAGCAAAAGTAAAGGGCTGTTTACTTGGATGGGAGGAATGAGTGGACAGCAGGTTGTCCCTCCCTTTGAACATCTGAGCTTTGCAAAGGCCGGCAATGTATTTGACTGTGTTTGGGGGTATGAGGGAACAAGAGGCCAACTTGGCTGTTTTTCCCTTGGCTGCTTCTAGCTATTATACACACACACTTTCTTGACTGCTGGGAGAGTCCTAGCATTTTAAGAGTGTGCATTCACCAGCTACAGAATGTTTCAAAGGCTTTGAAATGGAGAGAAGGAATTCTTTCTCTACCATTTTTGGAAGCAAAACATGGTAACCTGCCCTGCATACCAGTTAAAAAGTAGAGTTGGACAGATGTGTTAAGCTAAATCCTTATTTTCCACCACCAAATTCATTTTGTTCTAATCTATTTTTTCCCTTCTCAGAAATCGATATGTGTTTTTTGTGCATTTTTCAAATGTGTACATTTTTGTGCATGTGCACCCATTGACAGCATCATGTTTGCATACATTTTAGAGATGTGGGGGGTTGCACATTTTTCAGATGTGTGCCACCTAATCACACATTTCTTTGTATTTCAGAATGTACTGTATGCTCACTAATGCATGGATTGCATACCACACATTGCATTTGGGTTCATCTTCATGTCTGGGAAGTACAAATTGGTTAAATCCATGAAAAAAAAAGCTTGATGGAGCAAATTTCTCAACCAGCTTGATTCAAAAGCCTTCTTGGATGCCCACATGTTCAGTCTCATGGATGGCTAAGTAAATGTGATCAGGTAAGATATGAGTTGAGGTGAAAAAGACTTTTTAGCAGTGACTGATTCCTCTACTGATTCCGTTTTAGTCTGATGAAAAGCATTGTGCTTCAAGGCTCTGATGACAGTTAATGGCATTCAGAAACTTGGAGTTGCATGACAGCCTTAGCATTACACTTCATGGTGGGTGACCAAGGTTTAAGAACCGAATATGATTCGAATAAGAGTGATTGACTTCTGATGGCTGTTATGACAAGGCCAATTGATACACTGTATATGAAAGGCTCCACTGAGATCCAGTGGTCTTTAACAAGTTCATTATACTTTCTCTTTCACAGAGACATATACTTCCCCTCTTGGCATGCACAATGGAATCCCATTCAGATCTAGCAACATTAAGCATATGTTCAAAGTGTACACATTTGATAAAGGCTGAATTTCATCTATGTCACATATCTGTAAATGGTAATGTGTACATTACCATTAAGAATTCATCTATGTCACATATCTGTAAAGGATAAGTGAGAGAGTTGTTTCTATTCATTTTAATTTTTACCTCCCAGAAACAAATATGGATCCAAACATGATTTGTGGTATGAGGTTCTGATATTCTAAGTTTGTGATTTGTGCAATGGCAAAAAATGGTTTGAAAGATGCATACATCTGAAAAATGTACACAACACACTTCATCAGTGGAAGTTAAATGCATACATAGGAACATGTGCATAACTGATGCACACATTTGGGAACATCCACACAAAAATGGACACATTGTCATGTAATCCCCTCCACAGAACTCACAATCTGAACAGAATATGAAACATGCTTGTTGGATATTCTTAGTTCTAGCACGCTGGGACCAGCTTCAGTTCTGAGGCTACTTTCAGACAAAATATCCTCCAACAGTCCTCCTACCTCAATATTTCAGTGCATTTCAGTGGGTTACCTGCAGCAACAGTGCAATCAGTCCCAGCTTGGGGTTGCCTTCTCTATTTCCCACAATGCCCCCAATGTAACATCAGTCTAGAATATTGTGGGCAATTACACCTGTGGCTTCCAAGCCCAGCCATTCAGAACAAGGATCCTGGTACAAGAGTGGGCCTTTGGGCCCAGCAGCTGTCAAAGATTGCCACTGCAGACATCAAGCTTACAAAACATACTATGACACAAATTGCTATTAACCCATAGGTTTATAATGTTTCATCATGGCTCCTGTGGTCTGCCAAAATAAAAATATGATGATCTATGAAAATGGCACCAAGTGCTTAAAC
The DNA here is from genome assembly GCF_004798865.1 of Varanus komodoensis. NCBI lineage: Eukaryota > Metazoa > Chordata > Lepidosauria > Squamata > Varanidae > Varanus > Varanus komodoensis. Next base: position 50,623,706 of record NW_025335268.1, read on the forward strand.
AAAGTAAGCTGCCACAGTTATGGATATATAAACATACGATGCAATCATGCACAATTGGTGAATGTTAGTGGGGGGTTTCATTTAATATTTTAGTGGTAGAAAGAGTGAGGAATAGGACTCTACTTCCACCAAGGCTTTTTCCTTCATTCTTTTGGATTCTTTTAATTTTAAAATGTGAGAAATGGGGATTCCCCCCACCCACACACTCCCACACACACAAGATTTCCTTCAAAAGAAGTTACCATTCCAGTTGTGGTCATTATTACTGCTTTCAGTAGTGTTCTGCCTATAGAGGGAAAGAGAAGGGTTATGCGACTGGGATGGCCTATAAAAACTCCAAATAAAATAAATAAAATAAAATAAGGGAACTTGTGATTTCTTTTCCCAGGTAATGGAAACACTTGTTCTTTAGAAGGGTCATGGTTAAGCAGATCTGGTTGAAGCTTTGCATAGAAATCAGAAAAGAATTCACCTGTATAAAAAAGCCAGAATCCACAGGAACCATATTTGGTACCTATCCTTGTCAAGGAGAGTTGGGAATCTACTGTTTTAAATTAAGTGGACAATGTCCACAAAAACTTATGCCAAAATAAATTTGTTGTGTTAAGATGCCACAATACTGTATTTACCTCACCAGGATTTATTCCCTATTAATACCTGCATTTCTAAAGGGAAAAGCTCAGCTATCATTTGCTTTGTTTCACTCCAGATACTGAATATGCAACGACAGGATTAACTCTGACAAGCAAGATGCTTGTCTTGCTACCTGTCCTATAGAGTCATTCCTAAACCAAGTTATTACCTTGTTTCATTTTTTCATTAAATTCTCCCATGAAGATAGGACCATGTTTTTTGTTGATGGTTTTTACATTTGGATTAGAAGTTAATTGATTCCATACTACATCTTCTGTCAGGGAGGCAGAGAACAGAAGTTTTGATTGTTGATTGAATTAGCGGTGCCTTTTGCTATGCATCCTCTGTGGCTGTAAAAAATATAACTCACTTGCCAATTATATAAGGTAGAATGAAAGTATAATCATTGCATCCTTTATGTGTCTATTGCTGACATTTGTAGTTACTTGTCCTTGTTAAGTTCTTGCTTATATAGGCCTGCAGTTCCAATCTGTCAGGAAAGAGGTTTTTAACTAAGCTTATTTTCTGAAGAGTAAGTCCAGAGCTTCTAATCTGGACTTAAAATGTTCCCTTACCCTTAAGCTAGGGATACAGTTCAGATTGGGCATCTGATGCCTACTCTAAATCAAAACATTTTAAAAAAATATGGCGCTGTTAGACATATATTTAAGTAATGCTTAATTTGTCCCTCAGTAACTTCATAAAAAGAGCAGTACAAACCTGAATCAGTCCTAAAGTCTCTTTTCTCTGCCTTTCTTTCATAGTGGCCAAACAGATATTCCAATGAGAGGACCAAAAACAGGACAATTTATCCTTCAAGTGTTCACTAATCCTTCCAGGGAGTTGGGTGGTTAGAGATGAGAAGCTGGCAGTGCTTCACTCAGCAGCTATGGGGGACAGGTATGTATTTCCCCCACAGAGGAGTCCCACTACTTGTTCATCCAATAGGAGTTGGCAGCTAGTGATCGGTATTTACTTGTATTTTAGAATAACTTCACTCCTGGTGGTAAAACTGGGACAACTAGATAGATATCATTTAACCCAGTTTATTTGCTGACTTCCTACAAGGGCAGCATGACAACACCCCAAAGGTTCAAGCTAGTGCATTAATCCAGCCTGGAAAGAAATTGGCAGCCAATTAACTAGACTGAGAATCAATATAATATGATTTGAACTACTGATCCTGGACAAAACCCTAGCCCATTATTAAAAAGAGTTATTAGTTATACTTTATGCAAAAGTTATTAGTTATTAATTATTAGTTATACTTTAATGTTGATGTTAATTGAATGCTAATATTCTGACTAAGAAGGCAAATTCTGCCCTTATACCATTTGCATCATGCTCATACTTGCATCAGTTTCAAAATACGTTCTCAGATTTTCTCTGTAACATCAGATTCTTGAGGATACATCCAGGTCTGCATGTTGTTTATTGGGCACTGCCCCATGCAGCTGTGTTTGTATCTTGTATTCCTGGAGATGAGCGTTAGAGTGTATACACCAGTCCTGGAAACAGGCTGGGCTTTGTAGGTCTGTCACACTTCTGCAGAAAAAGGTGCGATCTAACTCCACATATAGATGATTAATGGCAATACAGTCTTTGAGCCCACAGTAGGGAGGAGAGAGATGGGGGGCAGGGGAAATTTTTGAAGAAAAAGACCCTATTAGGACCTCTCCCAGCCATTCTCTTGTCCCAATAAGCTTCTGCCAAAACTGCTTTCCTTAGGAAAAGGGGGGAGTCTCTTTATGTGTAATATGTAGTTAGACCCTCAGGAAAAGAGCTGTTTAAGACATCTACAGCTTCTGACACTTATAGAGACATAGTGTAGACATCCCGTTGGTAGTTACTGTATCTGACAGGAGACTGATTTGTTTGTCAGGAAGTATAATGTGGAATTATTCTGTTGGAGGGCATCACCCCTCACAGTCTGGTGTGAGAGGACACCCTAAGGACAAATGGCTGAAAGAGGCTATAGTCTCCTGAGAAATTAACATGGCAAAGACTTTACCTCAGGAATCCAGCAACACTATATTACTGACTATGGGGATGACAAATGAGAAAGACTGACAATTCTCGGAAAGGCCATGTCCTTAAAATCTGCATCATTCCAGCCAGTTAAGTGGACGAGTTATTTCTGACAGTTTATGAGCCTTGTTAATATAATGTGATATCTGGGAAGGTGCCAGCTAGGAGGATCCAGGGCAGTCAAAATTAGACCCCCACCTGTCAGGCTTCAGAAACCCATTTAACACGAGTGCTTCAGCTGAGACAGTCTCTGTTGCTGCTGTCTAAATCAGCAATATTGAACTTGAAGCTCTTGGGCTTTCTATCTCTCTCAATAGTCCTCTATGCATGATTCTTTGTGGGCCTCAATTGCCTGGAGGAAAAACCATAGGAACACAGAAAGGTACCTTATACTGATTCAGATCATTGGTCTATCCAGCTCCTTTATTTCTGAACTGACTGACTTTCAACAACTGTCCTTTCCAGCCCTACCTGGATATTTCAGGGATTATACCTGGATTTTTCTATGGAAGAAATTCATTCAGTTTACATTCAATGCAAGCATAGCTAATGTCATTCTTTCAAACCACTATGCAAACCAAAACTCAATTTACTTACTTTACTTAATTTAATTCACACTTCTTTGAGTTTTGGAATGGACTTCTCCAATCAAAAACTACATGCTAGGGATGCATTAGGGAACTATGGAACCAAATATTAGGGAACTAATGTTACAATACATTACATGAGAAAAATTCTCACAAAATGTGTATATTCAGCAAAAATGTATATACACATGCAAACATTAGGAAAATGTACTTATGAATACCAAAATACTTATGAATTTTCATGAATTTTCTGAAAAATAATCTAAGAGTTTGAGACAAAATAAACTGGAAAAGACTGGAAAAATTCTCTGGGTTTGAACTAAACAAAACTGTAAAAATAAGCAAGTGAAAGAAGCGCATATATTCAAGAAACTAGAATACCTTGCAACATACTTCATATATCCTCCCTGGTTGGATGCAAATAAAGTTCTGGAATCTCAGTTAAAGATAGCAGTGACTAAAAGGAAGGGAGACAATCCAGGGGTAATGATGACCCCTGTGTGAATTTAAGTTCAGTTGGATGAGATGACAACAGATCCCTCTGTATCCGAAGAAAGGAAAAAAAGTTGTGGTTCTATGATCGTGCCCAATACTTCTTTGGGAAGAAGTTCACCTGCGCAGCTTCTAGCAGATAAGCTGAGGATAGAGCAGGGGGAATATCCTGGAGAGCAGCCGCACTACTCTATGATAGCCAAAGCAGCAAGGACTCTTATGGCACCTTAAAAGCCAACACATTTTTAATGATGAACTTTTGTAGGCTAGATCATCCATGTGTTCCTCGGTCACATGGAGTGGTCTGTTTCCTGCCCCTGCACTGACAACTGCCAAGTCCAGGTGATTACATTTTCAAAGGGAAAAATCGGTCCAGGCCAGGAGTCAGGCTGCAGGATCTGTTGTGTCAAGCATCCAGGTCAGGCAGGGAGTCCACAAGAATGGTCCAAGGAGACAGTCAAACATCAGGGAATCTGTGCAGTCTGAAAAGGCAAGTCCCAGGATGTAATACTCATGCCTGCTACAATGAGTGGGCTCAGGCTGGACTAATTTATAACTGGCTGAAAATCAGCACACCTGGCTAATTAGTATGAGGTTTTTAAGAGAGGTTCCACACTCCTGCCCTCTATTTGGACTTGTAGAGTCTGTGCATGATCTTCCTCCTTTCCAAAAGGTGATTTCCCTCCAGCTCTGCCTTCTGTCTTCAGGGATAGCCCAGGTAAGTCCGACTGCTCTTCCAATGGAAGGCTGTCAGCTGCAGTCTCACCTTCATTGTCTGGCTCTGGCTGGGGCCTGTAGTGCTGACCCTGAATCCATGCAGCTTGATGGGAATTGTTTCTTTGCAATTTCCTGCACCAGGAATTCTGAAACTATTATTTCAAGCTATCCAGTGTAGCAATGCATGAATATTTATACAGTCTGGCTTTAAATTAAAGTTACATTTGAAGATGCTCATTCACTTACAGATGAATGTATCTGTTATTAAATATGAGTATTTATGGAGTTGCTTGGACATTGCAAGAGAAGGTGCATTCAGTCTTGTCATATTATAATCAGAGATCAAAAAGCATCACTGGTGACTTTCCTATATAGTATTTCTGTTGATTATCACATCACAAAATAAGACATATACAAAGGGGTAAGCTATATATGAAGGTCCCTCCCTGAAAATATCCTCTAAACTTATTTTTTCATTAGAGATTTGGCTTGATGGGATTTGTGATCCTGGAAAACTCACCTGGTTTGAGCTCCATGGACTTTCACTGTCATTCTGATCTGCTGATTAGAAGTCTGTCAAGTTGGGTTATTTTTCCCCCACTTCCCAAGAATGTGCTCAAAATACTTGTGCAGATTGGGGGAAAAGAATCCTTTTGCATCTGTAAAGGCTTCCTGATGAGCCATTAGGGTGCCTCTGCTGCAGTTCAACTCTTAAGGTTATGCTAATTTATTTTGTGAAGCTGGGGAAGAGCTATTCTCTGGATTTTTACCAATACCCCAAATGGAGCTGGTTATGTTGCTTTTGCCACTATAGCTTGCGTTTCTTGAGCCCAGTTACATCATGACGTTTTAAAATGTTGTTTTTTTCTGCACTTTATATTTCTCTGTCAGTGAGATTTGCAGAATGCTTGGTGGAGAAAGCTGCGTTTTGCATGGGGGTACTCAGATGTAAGACTTTGTTCTTTCTATGGGTTATACTCTCGTGAACTGTGGATCATTCCCTTGAATTTCTCTCCGGGCTTTCCATCTTTCTTTTCAAAACAGGGGCAAATGTGCAGGTTCTAGTCCTTGCTTGTTAAGATCCTTACTGGGTGACTTTGGGCCAGTCACAGACTCTCAGCTAATCTGCCTCACAGGGGTTGTCAGATAACATGAAGAGCAGGAAGATCATATAAGCTGCTTGGGTTCCTTGCAAAAAGAAAAAGACGTGTGATAAAAATGTAAATAATGATGCCTTGTGGGTCTCAAGTTGGGAAAGGCCACCTTCGATTTTAAGCTAAAGAATTCTAATCTTGATTTTAACCTCCCCCCACCCCCACACACACAATGGTCAGCATCCATCCAAAATCTGTAACAATTAAATAAACAAATTGTGGTTGCCATGCTAAAATGTACAGCTGTGAGTGTGTGCACATTTTGCCTTTTTATTAATGTTTCCTTGCTCAGCTTTCATTTGTTTTGTAGCCGTTAGAATATTCACCACCCTCACTCCCTGTTTCAACGCTCCAATGTTCTTCCCTGCCTGAAAGCAACAACAAAAAATATAATGACACCTACCAAGCAAGTGCCCTATATGTCTTGAGGAAGAGCATCAACCATAGTTCACCAAAAGAAAGACAGGTAAGAAAGAAAATGGTTCGGAAATGTTACAGAGAAAAGGGTGCTGTTCTAAGCAAGTTCCAAAATGTCCAGACTAAACTGAAAGTATGACCATATTACAGTTGGATTCACTGCCTTGGCTAAATCAAAGGAGAAACAGGATAATTCAACAGAACATCAGTGACAATACACAGGAAGCTTCAAGTTATGTAGGCATCTTTGAGGCCTGATGATCGGTGCAGCTGAATGATAAGACTAAATGTCAAGCTAAGCCATGTGTAGCGTTATGCAAGAGACGAGATTCTCAACTTGCTTCTACAGGGACTGTGTGGGAAAAGACTCATGAACGTGTTCCTAAAAGGGAGCACAAAGATAGCTTAATGCAACAATTGAATTACATTGCATGGAAAGAAAAAAGAAGTCATGGTAACTAGTCAGTTGTCATCTTGTTTACAATCTTGAAAGCTATAAATAGAAGGGAAAAAAGCACTTTATGGGTTTAGCTGAAGCTGATATTTAGGTGGAAATTCAATTTACAGCTGAATGTGCTGAAAAGCTTTAGAAGGCGGTTGCTTATGCTGAATAGGTTTCTGAAGCCATTTAGTATATCTCAGTTAATTCTCAAATGACAAAACTTGCATGTTGCAGGTATGGTCTAGACGAGAGGCTACTGTTCTAGGTGAATCCCCTCCAAAACATTTTAGCTTTCTTATATTTAGGCTGCTGATATTGCTATTTTATGTTAGCAAAATAAAATTTATTTTGCTAACGTAAAATAATAATGTTATTATTAGTGATGTGAAGCAAGAATGGTGAGTACCCCCAGTCTACAACAAGTACTCTTTCTAGAGTAAAACAGGAGTCTCTCATCATGCTCCAGCTTTTCACAGGCATACACTGTTGTCATTTTGAAAACAATGACATTTTTCTGACCCTGAATTTTTAATGATATCTTAAATGGCAGGAAGATTTTGCCATATACTTCTTAAAAGTCTACATGAGCTCTAATTTCTACTACATAGATAACCAGAAAGATTTTTTTTTTTTCATCCTAGCTGGAACTTTGCATGTCTACTTTGTACACAACCAGATGCCTATACCAACCAAGCCATCAGCTTATTTGAAATCTTTGTCACGGGCATAAATCAGTGTTTGGCATCATGCCCCCAAAGCATGTCCAAACTTTTTACTGTTGCAAGCCTAATAAAACAGAAATGTATGCTTCCTAAATTGATTTGAAGAATGACACTAGAAGTCTCCTTTGAGAATAAACCTTCTGAAAGATACTTTAGAATGATAGCCATGTTAATGGTCCATCATAACATTACTTCATATAAGCTTGGAATAATATATAAAAGTCTTGCAGGATCACACCAAGGCTCCATTTTTTATATACCATCTAGCCTCCAAAAGTAGTAGACTCTGAAAAGCTCAGACATAGGAGATAGACTTCCCCTGCCGTTTCTCTCCAGCAAGTGTAACTCAAAGATACGTTGGTCCTAAATATGAGGATTCCATTTAAATACCATGTCTGAGGATCTCACGCATTTGGCTATTCATGTGCAGTAGATCTGTGCATGATAGTTTTTCTTCTTGTTCATTTTGGTTGCCTTTTTTTGCATCCCTTTCAGCTCACATATTCGTTTTGAGTGGAAGACAACCAGAATTCTTCTCAGTATTCTAAATGTGGCTGCAACATACCCTTCTATTGTGTTATGGGTCATTTTATTTTCCATATTGTTCTACACCACTAACATAAATTTTGCTATTTTCACAGCACTGAGTTAAAGCTTTCAGTGACTAACATCAAGATATCTGAACAATAGCCAGTTCAGATCTCAGTAGTGTAAGTGAATGTGAATTTGGGATTTTTGTTCCAATGGCCATGACTTTATACTTACAGTGAATTTTATTTGTTGTATCAGCATTATTTTTTTCACATTGATCTAGGCAGTTTTGATATTAGATATATACATGAATCCAACAGAGTGAAAATTCCTCTGTACTCATGACTACAGTCTTGTGCATTTTTGTAAAACTACAAGAAAGATCAGTAGTATGTCGGCTTTGAAGAAGCTGCGTTTTGGTTCTGAAACACATTTCAGGTAGCTCAGTGCTAAAATGATCCCAGCATCCTCAATAAATCTCCTGCAATTTTTTGCTGGTGTAGCAAGGTTTTAAAATTGGGCTGTTAGGCTGTTATTTGCAGTATTTTGAGGAATGCAGCCTATATATGATTGGGAAATCAATAGAATGTTGACTTCCTCAGTACTGATGCCATTCTGAAAATGGGTACAAGAGCCCTATCTTCTGCTAGTTGGACTGGCAGGAACACCATTACTGTTCATCTGTCTTCAAATCATGCTTTCATAATGTTCACGAATCATGCCCATAGGCCTATTCAGAAAATAGATGGTAATTAAACCAATTTTAAATGTGAACTTAACACTTCTACTGTCTGGCCACAGTGATCCACGCATTGGAAACCTCTCACCTGGATTACTGCAATGTACACTACGTGTGGCAAACTTTGAAAGTGATCTGGACATTACAATGAATACAGCACAGAGCAGCGCAGCACAGCTACTTACGAGAACACATTAGGGCGGTCCTCTATCAGTTGTATTGGCTTCCTGTTCCAGTCTAGGCCCAATCCAAAGTACTGTCTTCGTCATATAAAACCCTAAATGGCTTAGGACCAGGGTAGCTGAGGGAGTGCATTTCTTCATAAATTCCTACCCACCCACTTAGATCATCCTTGGAACCCCCCCCCCCCCCGAATACCCCCCTCCCCACGAGATCAAAGTGGAAAGGGCAAGGAGGGGGGCATTTTTCTGCAGTAGGCCCCAACTCTGCAATCTGCTCCCCAGAGACATACAGCTGATGTCCATTTGCCTTCTTTTAACCTCTGTAAAACGGTTTTGGTCAAACAAGCTTTGGGGTAATTTAATTAGTATTTTGTAATTGATTATTTATTTAGTTTTGATTGTTAATTTATTGTGTTTCATTGGGATGTGTATGGTTTTATATAATTTTATTATGTGGGGTGGTTTACTAGTTTTATTGTTTTTACCCATTTTATTAATTGTATTTATATGCTGCTTTCAGCATTTGTAAGCTGTCCAGAGAACCCTCAGGTTATGGGGTGGCACAGAAGTGGAATGAAATAAATAAAGAATAAATACTGTGTTGGCTAATGTACATTTTAGATGCACTCCTACAAGGATGTAAACATGGAATTAAGTCTGGCACAAGAAGCATAGTTCAATGGCACTGGATATAGTCAGTTTATTATATATATATATATATATATATATATATATATATATATATATCCTGAATTGTTTTACTTTCAAGAAATTCAGGGTGGCTTAAATAATTCTCCTCTTCCTCCTCTCACACTTATCCTTACAACAACAGCCCTGGGAAGGAGATTAAGCTGAGAGTCTGCAACTAGCCCAAACTCACCCAGTGGGCTTCATGGCTGAGTGAGGACTAGAACCCAGTTTGCCTGAGTCCCTGTCCTCCACTATTTATCACTATACCATGCTGTCTCTCCATATTTTCCCAGCACCAGCACTTAGAGCTGTTCCGTCAGTGCTGGCTGGAAAAGAGAAAGAGAGTTTGTCTCTGATCTGCTGCTATGGAGAATAGCTCTTTTACCTAAGAGAGAGGCAGGTCAGTAACATTGGTCAAATTAGAGGAAAAAATTCCCCATAATAGCATCATAATAGTTTCTTGGGTTTCTTTCCCACTTCTTTTCATCCAGTGTATAGTGCTTTGAGGACCAAAACCAAAACAACCCTGTTAGCCTCATGAAAGTCTGTCTCAACCTATTTTTAATAGGCTGTCAAGGTGGAAGCACAGACAATATGTAAAGATACAGTACAGCCGGCAGAATGCCTGAAGAGTTGGACTGACCTCAGGAGAATTGGCTGATCTAAAATCTCATCCCCAGTGCTTGATATCTGCAATATGGAGGTAGTAATAGTGCTTTAACTTTTTGTAAGGCAGGCTGTACTACTTGCCACTGCCTACCAACAGGCCTGATTGGTGGCCTTCCACTTGCTGAATAACCTTCTCTTTTTATTACCCACGCCAGAAAGGAAAAACAAGAGGTCTCCTGAGCCCTTCATGAGTTCCCCTGCAAAGTGGTACAGATATTTTTAGAAGGTCCTGGTATTTTATTTTCATTGTTTCAGCTTACAATTAGGTTTGAGTTTAAGTTTTTTGTAAAAAAAAATATACTAGCAGGCAGTTCTGAAATAAGTGCCATGAAATTGTGCAGACCCTTTGAAAGGTTTCTTGATTATTGATGAATTATTGTATGTGAAATTCTTTGGGCACTCTAATGAATCACTACTTCTAATACTAATCCTCTCCTTAGTGGATTTGGTTACTAGGAGAGCTACTAATATATGGACTGTCAATACAGACCAGGTTAACCCTAAAAGCGATCAACTCAGCACTGGCAGAATTAAATCCTATTAGCATAAACCCTTGCCAGTAATGATGGTGAAATTTATTCCACCATGAGCATAAATCTCCATGGGACAGTGTGAGTCCTACTGTGCCAGGTGTTTGATGTGTCTGATCCAATTTTCCTCTATTGTAAAACAGCTTTCATTGGTTTAAGTGTTGATGTGATTAGTTGATCTGCTTCCTTGCTTGGCAGCTGTGTTCACAGGCTGCTGTCCAGTTATATTTCCTCCTAATGATAGGAATCACACCATCATTAGATAAATGCAAGTATAACAGTGTTAGTTTAACTTTAAATTCATACCACTCATGTGCTCTATAGTCCTAGCAATTTGAATAGCAAGAGAAATTATGGTTAGGTGGTTAAACATAAGCTTTCAGTAGGTCATGAAGTGAACTGCTTCTGAACTGCGGTAGATGTTCTTGCTCAGCATTGCTTTTGCCTATGAGAAGCGGACAGAAGTCCATTTAGAGTTAGACTCGGTAACAAACACTAGGCTTGAGCAAAAAGAAAACAGAGAAAGCAGCCTTTTATTATGGGTAACAGGAGACAATGTTACCCATAATTGTTATCAATATTGTTATCATCACCATATTGTTATCATCAATAACAGATGATATGCCTGAAGGATCAGATAATGAAGCTGGCAAAGGATTCACAAAAAGTTACCAACACCAACAGTCCCTAATCATGATCTCAGGCTGAATCTCAGTCAATGGAAGGGAGTACCTTTTGCTTTGTCCCCACTGATTTTGTTCCGCAAGGCTTGCAAAATGGAGTTTTAGTATTTCTGGGAGCAACTGGAATGAGTGGAAATACTTTTTTCTGCAATGGGGGAAGTCAGTAGAGTCTGCGTAGGGAGTTCATTTCTATCTTGATTGAGAAATAAGTGTTTCTACTCATTTGGTGGCTTCCTCTAGGAATCTTTAAATCTCCCTTGTGCAAACAGTGAGTCCTGCTTGTGCTATGGAGCTGGCAGAAGAGATCACTTGAAGAAGCAAACTAGCAGGAATGCGGTGCCTCACTGAATCATGTTCATTCTCTTACAACCTGGAAAATGGATTGTATTTAAGCAGGTAGTTCTTAAAGTTCTTCAGTTACAATATGTAACTATTGCTGTAAACCAAGTTTAAAACAGCTTATTGTTCCTAAAGATTACTAGAAATATTACTCAGATAACCTAGGCAGATTTTACAGCATTTGAAAAAAAATCTTGCTACTTCTTTGTGGGGTAGGGCAAAAAGGAAGTTGGTAAATAGTGTCACTAATTTGCAAAAGCGTCTTGAAGATATGTAGATAATATGGAAATTGGTGTGTGTGTGTTATACCTTGCTTTACACATCTTTTTCTTAGCATTCAAAACAATCTGTCATTTATTTCCTATGAGAAAATCTTAATGAGTCATTTTAAAATCAGCTGCAGCACTTGCTTCTGTGCCCTCTTACCAGAGCAGAACATATAAGAAAAGGGAGGTATTTAAACTGAAACAAAAGGAAAGCACTCACTGTGGTCCCCTCCATATCTGCTAGTACCACGGTTCAGTAATTTCTTACCAGTGCAGTGAAAAACTTCATCACAAAAAGGGTTTATGCTATTTTCAGGCCTACAAATGAAAAGTAATTGAGTTCATATGCTGTAGCAACGCAAATCAAAAACCATAACATTTGTATTAATTGCAGCTAGCAGGCAAGGGTTGGGCTAAAGAGAGGGTGGAAATACCATAAATTGTAAAGTTGGAAGTCGGAAACAAGCCTAGTTCCCTGACTGTTAGTAGTCTGATCATATATTCTTTTAGAAGTAATTTCATTTAAGCAAAATCAGACTCAGCCATTCATCTGATATCTTACTCTGAAGTGGGAAAAATCTGCAATGGATTCAAATGAGATCAGATTTCTGTGGATTTGACCGACTGCAATGCATATTAGCACACACATGCATTTACAAAGGAATGAAATTTTCTTACAAAAAAATCTGATTCAGTCATTGAGTGGAAGATGCCTGATAATCTATGAAACCCAGGCAGAATGGCTCTAGCAAAATCTGTGCATCCCTAATATGAAGTGATTATTTCCCAGATTTTGTAACTGAAGCTCTGACAATAAGTGCAATTTCGCTTACTCATAAATGAATCTGGTTCTCCCTCAGACCCATATCTATTGTCATATATTCTTCCACCTTGTCGTTTATAAGTTAGTGGCAAGTTTAATAATGTAGTACTTATTTGCTTCCACAGAGGTTGCTTTCAGATTTGTTTCAGTGGAAAAGTTCCATTGACTGCCTTTGGAAAGCTGCTTATTTGCTTTGAAAAAGCTAATTTCTCAGGAGACTTTTTTCATTGAGAATAAACTTGAAAATATGCTGTCTTTCCCCAATTTTTCTCACACTTCACCATAAATCAATAATTCCAAATGCACTAATTATTCTGAAAGACTCTGAAAGTGCCATTAAATAAACATAAAGGGATTAAAATGCAATCTTTCTTTTTAATTGCTTAATGGAGATAAAAGAGGAAAAAATATTACAGTAGTGAAGCATTTAGTGGAATTTGTATGGCATGCTATCTTTATTATGTGTGCTGTATTCAGAGAGACTATGAATATATGCTCAATTGGTCTCCTGCTAGTTTGTACTTCATCTGGCTCACAGTCCTACAGAAGGGACTCTTGATTTTGAAGCTCTCCCTCTTTCCTAAGTCCTTCTGGAGAGAACAAGGCCAAGGGGGAGAAACAAAGGAGACATTTTTGCCCCCCATTCTAAGTCCCTGCTTTTTTGATCTAGACAGGGACCTTAGTTATATTCCTGGAACACAGACGGGGATATGGTAGATGTACCTATGATCTCCTGCTGTCACACACTTCCTTCAGGTGAAGAAGCAGCCATTTTACTTTTCATGATCAGCTGGAGGGCTGGTGTTGGAGGAAGCGAGCACTTTTCTCATATACCTAGACCTTAAGTCAAGGGGAAATCGGTTAAAAGAGGAGGAGTCCATGAAATTGGATACAAAATTTTCTGCTACTACTGCAGGGAATGCTGCTTTTGTCTGACTCCAGTAACTACATTTTTCACAACAGAGAGGATTGGAAAATATAAATATTTTTAGAAAAAGCTAGGGATAAAATAAGACTGCTGGACAGACAGAATTGGTTCCCTGTATTTCAAGAAGAAAACTTTATCAAATAAATGCAATGCTTCTTAATAAAACTGCACAGGATAAATGTTAATTTTCCTAGATAGCCCAGCAAGAGGGAAGGGACGATGCAAGTCTAGAAATCTTGGGGATTGCAGTAACTGGATAAAATTCTTACCAAATACACACTGACTGGGTTTGCATGACACATCAAGCCATGGTGGTTTATAAACCACAGTGGTTTAGCATATTGTCTGAACACAGCACTGTTCCAGCAGGGTGGTTGATAAGTCCAACTAGCCATGGCTTCTTGCATGGTTTAGTGAATCCACCATGGCCTATTGTGTTGTACACACCCAGACAACAAAATAGGCCACGGTCAAGTCAAGAAACCAAAAAGCCCAGTGGCAAAAGGTGCAGAAAGGTGGGTGCTCCATCCAAGCAGCTAGTGTGTGACTGCCCTTCTCAGGCACTCTAGAGTGTTGAAGCAGCACTTAGAAACATCTAGGAAAGTCTCCCATTCCATTCTGCAGCTGCAGAGAGCCATTTAGCACTTCATTCATTTTTGTTGTTAAGATTGTGAAAGCCCTCATTAACAAGTTCCAAATCAAGTTAGTTTTATTAATCCTTTCAAATACATTATTGGGGAATACTTTTAACTGCAAGCACCATGTAAAGCTAGGTATGTGAATGCAAGTATGTGAAAGAAAAACACGAGATATAGTGACTTGCTTTGATCATGGAGGAAGTGCATTTAACTTGTGTCCTGGTTGCAGAGAGAGAGAGAGAAAGAGGAACAGGATGTAGGAGGATAAAGGAGCTGATCCACATTAAAGGATTCCAAAGGAATAAGCACGGCAATCTCTATTGTCATCTACTGCATGAAGGCATGCAGGGGTCTCTCCTATTATTCAACATAAAGGACTTGGTAGGAATGAATTTCACAGAAGGTAGGGGTTTTGACTTCAGCATCTTTTACTGCCCAGGAGCCAAGCTTAACTTTGAAAGCAGCCAACCAGAATCTGCTTTGACAAAAACAGCAAGGCAAGCTCTAGCTGGGTGCACAGTTCTTACCTGCAACTGGCAATATTTGCTTTGGATCCTAGCCTTGACCTGTAATGAGATGTTTCTCTTCACCCACAATCATATAAAAGAAAAAAAATTAACTGCATAATAAACTGAGGAGTTGGTGTGTTTTTGTGCATTGCCATGCTCCAAGAAAGCAGAACATTCTTTCTTCTAGGAGACAAGCACTGAGCTAATTTTCTGCAGTATTCTTCATTATTTTCTCCTTCTTCTGTTTCTTCTTTTCTATCCATTGTCTGCCTTCCTATTTCTTTTCTGCTGAACAGCCTAAGAAGTCTAGCCAGTTTAGCTAGCAGACTTGTAAGTCACCCTATATATACTTTTCAGAGGAATACTTTGGAAGATAAAGAAGAACAAAAACCTGTAGCTCAACTGAGACATCCAAGAATGCTTCCAGACATGAATTTCATTCATTTATTTAAAAGTTTTCTATACCATCAATCATTAAAAAGCTCACAATGATTAACCAAATTTTAAAGACAATTAATTCCAACAATAAAACAATTAAAAATCCTTAATGCCAGTACTTGATGCTAAAATAATTAAAATACCATTTAGCAATTTAAAAACTGGCTAAATAAAAGGGTTTTGGCCTGGTGTTGGAATGAATAGTGTTGGTGGCAGGTGCACTTTCTATGGAGCACTATATGTTGTTGTTAGTTGTGAAATCGCATCGAACCCATCGCGACCCCAGGCATGGAGCACTACAGAGGGGTGCAATAGCAGAAAATGCCCTTCTCCTCGTAACAGCCCTCCTTACTTTTTTCAAAGAGGGCTTGTGGAGAAGGACTATTGCGGATGATCTTAAGGTCCAGGCTTGCTCATATGGAAGATGATCCCTTAGATAACCAGGTCCTAAAACGTTTAGGGCTTTACATGTCATCATTAGCACCTTGATACAGTCCCAGATTACAGATTACAGACCAGTGTAACTGGTATAGGACTGATGGAATGTGTTCCCACCGCATTCATTGATCCCAGTCAGCAATCTGGCAGCTCTATTTTGAACCAATTGCAATGGCCATTTGTTCATTGGACTGTCTTCAGTGGCAGTCCCACGTTAAGGGCACTGCAATAGTCAAAGTGGGAGGTTGCTAGTGCACGAGTTACTGTTGCCTGTTCAGATAAGGAGTAGCTGATGTACCAGCCTTAAGGATGCTGAAGGAAAGCATTCCTTGCCACAGATGACACCTGAGGTTGCAGGGATAGCTTCTGGGTCAAGGAGTACTCCCAAGGAGTATACCGGTGCTGTGTTGAACTTGTCCAAACACCTTGCCCACATCTTCAGGCATCAAGAACTGGAATTCGCCTAACAAGACTGGATAAGATGGAACACTGGAAAGCTCCCTCAAGAGCTAACTCCAAGGGCTGGAGCCAAGGGTCAGACTAGATGGCCCAGCAGGCACCATCTGACTCGCTTTGTTTCTATGCCTATGTTTCTATCTTCCATTTGCGGCCTTCATTCATTGCCCACAATGTCTGTCTGTTTCTTTTTCCAGAAAAAATGATTACAGAGGGAAAGATGAAATAATTGCATCATGCTTTTTCATCAGTAGCACTACAAACCCTCTATCTGGAGAAATGCAGGGTCTATGTCTGGCCTATAGTTAAAATCCCATGAATTTCTGATTGAGAAAAGCCTGCAAATGGAGAGAACGAGTTGGCAAACAGGGCCAGTTCATGTCACAAAACATTCATGAGCAATCATCACTGCATGTACTTGCACCATATCCTTTTGGCTGTGCTTCCTCTGACTCAAGTGGAATGACTCTACATATTAACAGATCTTAATTAGAGCTAAACTAGAGATGAATTAGTTTGGTAACAGCGGTATTGCATATGAATGGAACTTCAATATTGGATATGAATATTGCATATGAGTGGCACAAAGCTTCCAAATGGAGTTTCAGTGAAATATTTGTTCCATAGAAATATCTATCTTCATGCATGAACTGCAAAGACATTGATTGCACATTTATTTATTTTTTTAAACTTCTATTTTCTGGAAAAGCTAACATTTCTTTGATCTTCCTTAGGAAGCTACACATATACAATTGTAGATGAGCAGACTGGCAGATCATTCCAAGGCTTTTGAAATCCTCTCTGACACACAGCTTAGAAATATGCAAGAGGAAACAATTCAAACATTTTGAGGGGGCTTTGAAGAAACCAGCCCTCAAGGATATCTAACAGAAGATGTGTGTGCTTTTCAGCCTAATTCACTTTTATCACTTTGGCTGTAGCTAAATTTGAATGGCTCTCTAGGCCATATCAAAGACAGAAAGGAAGAGCAACGAACTGTCACTCTCTATATAAAGAGAGATGCTAACTTGTCAAATGCTAGATCAGGTAAGATCTCCCCGATGAGCTTACTGTATCAGAGTTAGAAAGACAAGTACTCATTCTTGGTGTTTTTCACAGAGCTAAGGCAAAGGTTTTCTTTTGCTGTCTTGTTTTATGGCAGCATCTGACATATGGTTCTGGTGTTGCTCAATTACACATTTTTCTTCCACCTCACTTAGCTTTTTTTCATTTATTTGCCATCTGCAGGCTTTTAGCTCAAATTATGCTTTATTCATCTTCTTACAACCTCCTGTATTATTAATTTTTATCTTGAGGGCTGGGTGTGGGGGACAAGTAGTGGGGATAAGGAGTAAATTGTGGGGATATTTGTAAAGCAACAGTAGAATCCAAGCCATAGCAGTGGTTTATTTCTAAGGGCAGACTAGTTGCCTTTATAACTCCACTGAGCCCTATGTTACTTGAGATTTCAGCTAACCAATTCATTTGTCAAGACAGGCAAATTAAAATTATGACACTGAACTGATATACATACACATATAGAAAAATGAAGCACATCAAGGAAGAAACACCAAAGAACTTGATACCAGACATCCACAGAATGACTGGTAAGTGTTGTATTAATAAGGGCTTGATACATGCAAGCATCTTTTTCAAATGATCAGTGTTACTACAATAAAATGGCACATTGTTTAGCTGCCCTGTATCTGAGAAAGAGCATGTGTCCAGAAACAATTAAGGTTTTATATGTCATCATAGCACCTTGAATCAGGCCTGGATTTCAAGTGGTAGCCAGTGTAGCTGGTATGGGACTAATGTAATGTGTTCTCACCGCACTTATTGATCCCAGTCAGCAATCTGGCAGCTCTGTTTTGAACCAATTGCAATGGCCAGACTGTCTTCAAGGGCACTCCCATGTAAAGTATGTTACAATAGTCCAAGTGGGAGGTCACTTTTGGATGCTTACCTGGCTTGCCTGTCCAGGTAAGGAAGCACCTGATGAACCAGCCTTAAAGGAAAGCACTCCTTGCCACAGACACCACCTGGGATTGTAGGGATAGCTTCTGGGTCAAGGAGTACTTCCAAGCCACATACCCTGTCCCTTAGGGGGAGTACAACCCCATCCAGAACAGGACAAGTATCACTCACCTGAACAAATGAACTGCTTACCAGCAATGCATCCATCTTATCTGGATTAAGCTTCAATTTATTGGCCCTCATCCAATCTATCATACCGCTCAGACACTTAGAACTATCACCACCTCACCTGGATTAGGTGAAAACAAGAGGCAGAGCTGGGTGTTATCAGTGTACTGATGACAACAGAGCCCAAACCTCTGGATGACCTCTCCCAGATGATACAGATGTTAGGTAAATATGTTGTTATCATAAAGTCCATCTTTTATTTCAGGCAAAGCATCATTCATAGAATTTTATTTTACAGTGCGGTATGTGAGCCCAGATCTCATCAACATGCACTTGTTGCTTTCTTTTTCCTTATAGTGGAGAATTCATTAAGTAGGAATAGATGGAATAGTGGCACAATACCTCCTGTTTATTAGCTCTTGGAGTGTTTCTTCCGGAAGTGTTTCATAGTCTGGTTCACAAATAATGATAAACTAGAATATGGGTTCAGAGTGGGTTACGTATGGGTTGTTTTTGAATTGTGGGTTGTCATTCTATGTGCCCTCTTCACTATGCTTTAACTTTGGGGTATTGAACACAAACAACCCAGGAAGAGAAAACCTTGATGTAAAATGTGCATATAATGATAACCCATGATTCAATGACAACTCATATTCAACTCATACTCTGAATTGTCATTACATGTGAACCAGGTTAATGTCAAATACTTTACCTTATTCTTCCTTCCAGATTATCTCTAGAGGCTGTTCTTACTGTTAAACTGTCTCAAGACTTCAGTAAGGGACAGTCTAAAAAAAGTTTTAAATAAATAAATAGAGGCAGCAGGTTGGATAAGAAAAAAAACAACTGCATTTTTAAATCACCATGTTTATTTTTTCTTTTGAAAATTATGTATATTTCATTTATATATTCTGCCTTTTTGAAAGAAAAATCCAAGTTAGTTAACATAAGATAATATACACTTGATTTCAGCCATCCAATAGAATGCATCTCATTGTTCCCTGCAGACAAAAGATGCTGGCAGATAATAAAGCCTGGGAGAGGCATCAGATTAGATATCTGTCCTTATCTGGCCATTGTTAATTCTATTCTAAAAGCTGTTGGACCTTACAGACATGCACACCTTATTTCTCTGGAAATCCATTCATGTTCAAATATGTGAAAAAGTAACACAAAAAGTTTACATAAGTCTTTGCTCTCCATATACAACAAGCCTTGACCACTGAACATTATTTTCAGGGAATACGATATGCTGAAAAGCTTTTGCCCAGCAAAATAAATAAAAAGTCCTACCTGGATTTAGCACCTGACACAAATTTATGTCTAGATTGGTTACAATCACCTATTGGGGGGGGGGGGGGGGCTGCAAACTTTGCCCTATTGAGCTTCTCTAAATCAAGGGCAAGTTGTCCAAGCCATTCCAAGATTAATGAAGATGAAATAAAGATGGGCAGCTAACCTGGTGGTGGTGGAGGGAAACCAATGAAAAATTGTGAGTCACATTGTGAGGCTCAATTGCCTCCAGCCACTACCAATCAATGCTACAAGCAGAGGTCAAACAGCTTGCACTCTGCCTCCCCCACCCCAAAGCTGCCCACACTTCCTATTTATTTACACATTCATCTTATTCATTGCATTTCACAGCCTTCTGAGACAAATTCACACATCAAGACACATTCACACATCAAATGCTGTATATTATTATAACAAAAATAACCTACAGTGGCTCAACCAAACATCAAGGCTCAACAGTCCTAGAGAAAATGCTCTGGCCTGGATCTTGGTAAGCCATTGGGATAACGGGATCCCATGGATCAGCCACCAAAGAAACTCACTTGCTATATGAGGTTAGCATGCAAACACTTCAGCTGCAGGGGGAGCAATACTTGTTGAATCTAGTAGACTACATGAAATAAGGTCATTCCTAAAGAATCTTGCAGAACACAGACAATTTAGGATTTACGGGCTAACACAGGAGAGTACTTAGAAGAGAACAGGGATAACAGAGAACTGGAGCAGCCAGCCTCTCACTCAAAAACTGGAGTATGTATCTAAAACTAAGCAAGGCAGCATTGCTTGAAGCACTTTTCATGACTCCATCTCTGAGGTTATAAAATCATGAATGACAATTACCAGGTATACCTAGACAGGGTTGTCACAACATCTTGGCTACTGCTGCACACTGGGCTTTCAGCTACAGTGACAGAAATAGCAGGATCTCATTCCTACAAATCCTGCGATGAAAAGAAAATGATAATCAGGGCCATCCCTACCATTAGGCAGGGGGGAGTGGCTGGTGCAAAGGCAGATGGGGGTGGGTAGGCCATGAGGTGATGGCAGAGGAAGGGGTGTGTGCCCATATGGCCTTGCCTGTAGCCTAGATGAGATTATGTTTCCTTCAAGTGTGGTAGATGACACTGTCTATGCGTCAATGCTCCAGTAAACCAGGTTCTAGCCTGGAGGGCTTCTACATGGGGTGTCATCTTGTCTTCTGTATCATGCAGCAAAATGTCTTGGGCCCAGCCTGCTGATCATCACCACTGATTGAATGAGTTCTAATTATTCTTGGTGGAGCATTGTTCTAGTCTTTTTCCTGACCAGTCATTAAATCATCTGAATTGTGGCAATATTGTTTGAATTCCCTTTCCTTACATTTGTCAAAGTCTTCATGGCTGCCAGAGGCTTTACATTCATTACTGCTCACATGTGATAAGCAGCCATCAACATTTTTCCCCAAAGCCGGTACCCTCCAGAAGTTTTTGACTACTGCATTTCTGGTCATTGGCCACGCTGAAATTTAAAGCAATGAGAGAGCACCAGCATGAGGAAGTTTGCTGTGGACCTCTATACCATTTATGAAGGAAAAAACTACTCAAGAGCCACAAAGCAAATGCTTATGGAGGCCCAGAAATGCAGCAGTGGCACCATCACATAATGGTGTCATTGGCCTAGTAACATTTGTGAGATGTGATTTCTTTCCCATTTTCCAGGAGTGAGGAGAAAAGGAGGGAAGGCGATATAACACTTACAGAGTGCTGGCAATGGAAGCATTTTTCATGGTGGGGTTAGGAAATCTACCAGCAAATATGATCAATTCTCAGACTCTGCAGTGAGATGCAAGGGAAAACAATTCCCCTCAGGGCTAGTTCTCTCTGAGTGTTTGTTTTGGGGAGGGAGAGGGTAGGAGTATTAAAGAGAGGGTTAGGTGAGAGTCACTTAGTACAGAAATAGCTGAGGGGTAGCTGTGTCTCCATGGTTAAGTCTCTTGTTCTAGAAAACTGCAAAAGAAAATAAACAGAAACCGTTCACAGAATATAGCTGAGGCTGTTATACAGGGTTAAACAATATAGCACTCACCAGACAACCTGCAAATTATATATTAGGAAGGGGAGGAGGGAAAGTGTGAAAGGCAGGACAGGTGGAAACCTGAAAATGAATGCTGCCTGCTGTCATCTCATCAGAGTCCTTGACTCTCCCAGTTTAAAAGCGAGGGCCTCCCAGTAGTCATTCAGGCATCCCTGCTTCCTGCTTCAGAGACTCCATCTCCTGGAAATAGCCTGTCAGTTCCCATCTGTTTTTTCTTTTGTGAAGTTGCCAACCTCCTGAGAATGGGTCCTCCATTCCCATCTCCTCGCTGATGCTGGAAAAACCAAAGGGGAATAACCCCTCCAATCTGCCAGAAATTGGTTTTCTGATATCAAGGACTTTGCCTCAGGGAGCTGCAATCTACAGTACTTAGATGAAAATTAGATTTGTAAGTACAGTGCTTTCTTTTGTTGTCTGCTTGCAAAAGCCTCCATGTTTGCCTGTTTCTTGCTGTGTGGGCTGAAAGAGTTTCAAGTGAAATAAACCATTAGTAAGCAAAATCTGTAAAATAAACATATATTATGATACCCAATGCAATTAAAAAGATGTAAAACCCCTCCCAAGCACAACAGAAACTTTTTCTCTTGGTTTCAAGGACTGAGCAAGTTTTGGGTGCTATTAATTAGTTGCTATTATATTGGTTGGAACCCAGGAGACCATTAAGCATGTGTCCTATTAGATACAGCATAGTCATTAATCACACAAAGCTTTTCTTTGGATTGGCTTATCAATCAAACAGCTGTGTCTTTACCCCAAGTTAAAGCCATTGTTGTGTGTGTGTGTGTCGGGCCTCTGCACAGATCTTTAAAGGGTTAGGGATAGCATCTTAATTGGTTGATTAAGCACTGGGTCACCCAGGCACCTCTCTAGGTCCCTTGACTACACCCTCCATAGGACAATTTTTGGCTATCCAGATGTTTTACCGTACAGCTCCCACCATCACCATGACCACTAGTACCACACTGCATGCATATCTTGCTCTTCTTCCTCCCACAAGGCATCCAAGGCAGCCTACACAGCTTAATTTTTACCCTCATAAGAAGAACCCTGAGACAGGTTGGTCTGAGAGCCTGTGAGGAGGCGAATCAGCTAAGAGCTTTGTGGCCAAGTGGGGACTAGAACCTGTCTCTCTTGGTCTTTAGTCCAACTGATAGACTATTGGCATTATTTAGATAAAAGGTGGCATATTCTAAGAAGAGTTCTGCTAGTTCGGGTCAGAGGTTTGCATGGCCCAGCATTCTGTACTCACAGAATGGGAAGCCCACAAAGGGCACTGAGGGAAGCCAACAAAGAGGACATGAATTTGTGCATCATAGTAACAAAAGCAAAGTCATTTCCATCGGCATCAATAGAAACATCTTTTCTTTTTCTCTGTTAGTCTTGGAGGGAGGAAATGTAGAAAGATAATGGTGATGGAGGTCCTGATCCTAATCTGAGCTGCATATACTCAGTGCTTTTTTTGTAAAAAAAAAAAAGGTGCCAGAACTCACGTCTTGGGGCCACACTTTTACACAATGGTCAACACAGGCAGTAAGCACTCAGTGCGCAACCACACGACAGTTCCAAAGCGAGCAGCGCCCTCACAATCAGCTCCGACACACAAGCAGCCTGCAGGCACTATGTTAATGATTTTTGCTGCTGACCTGCTATGCCCAACAGGGCGATTCACAATCACTTGGAAAAATCCGTCAGAAAAGCTTATACTGGAGTAAAACAAAAGGTATGCCTCAGGTTCATGCTATGTGAGTAATGTAATGTGTTATATGGCACTTGTTGGTGGCCACCCCTGTATCTTGTAGCAATGACTTCCACAGGTTGACTTTGTACTATGGGAAGAAGTACTTCCTTCTTTCCTGAGTCTCCGATTTCTATCTATCTTGAAGATAATAAAGAGGATAAAAAAGAGGAAGACTGTTCAGTTCTATGTTTCAGCAAGAAAATTAAAGAGTTTAGACGACACTAGCAGTTGATGGATGGTTTTAAATAAAATAATTGGATGGTTATGTTATGGCCATATTGATATTTATAATGATCAGTTGTAGGTTTCTTTAAAATGTAATGAAGTTGATTGTTTAAAAACTTTTGTGTGTGTGTTTTGAGTGGGTTGTTACTCTATGAGAACCTCATTGGCTTGGGAGCAGGTTTTCCATTTTTGACTGGAGTAAATAGGAAAAGGTCTAAAACTGCATCAAAGTTGCTAAGTCTTGGAAGGGAAATGGAGTGGCCAACCATAACAAAACCCATATCAATGAGATATCTTTTTCTATTGTAAGTACTATGGGAAGATTACAATCTTGAAAGTTAACTAGGAAATGCATTAAACAAATAATTTAAAAAGTATGCATCTCTTCATAGGGGAGAGGGAACTGAGTTTTCTCTGTTAATCTTGCTTGAAGCTTTTAAAAAGCTGTATAACAAGTCCATCTTCTGAAGAGTATGCAGCCAAATTATATGCAAGTTCTTTCAAAAAGTGTGGTGTAAGCTGCTTGCCTCCACATTTATTTGCTGTATCCTCAGAAAGGACTAGAAATGGGTCAGGGTGGTTATTATTATTATTATTATTATTATTATTATTATTATTATTCCTTTTGGTTAAATGTAGAATATTTTCATTTTTTCTGACATTGTCCATCTATTGTCTCCTACAGTCAAAGCTACACTGATCTTTAAGTTTAACACGATTAATGAATGTATTGAGGTTCCTAGCCAAAGAAGCTGCAAATTTTTAGGAATTTTGCCAATTAAACAGAACTTTCAAAAGTATGGTGTAAATTCAACCTATGTCCTACTTGGAATAGATCAAATGGGACTTAAATTGGTCATGGCTAATTTAAGTTCCATTAATTTATATGGATCTACTCTTAGTAAGACTTTGGAGTTTACCTGTATCGTGCATATGACATTACAATTAGTTTAGACATTTGGCAGGAAAGTGGAAGAGTGTCTGAACCAAGTGCTTCATTACAAACACTGATCAGGGAAGTTAATAACATCTGTGAAATATATATTTAATTTTTAGCAGAGGACCTTTCTGTACCAGGAGATCTGGCATTCTGAAATATATAAAAGACAATTCTCTACATGTTTAGTCCTAAAATCCACTATGTTCTGCCACTGACCCCAGGAATGTACACTTCAACCATCCATTTGTTGTCTTTAGACATCATATTGGATTGCATTATTCTTTGTGTTCCACCATGCTGCAACAGATCTTTTAACTATTTTGAATAGAGAATTTTACTATAGGCTATAGAGTTCTGTTGCCCCTCGGCTCTCACAGAAAAACCATGGAGAAAGGATAGGGAGAAAAGCTTGGGCAGCCATGGCCCTGCGACTGGCTGTTGTCTGTGCTCCCATGGGATTAGTATTTCCATTCTCATCAACCTAAAAGCAGCCCTGCAAAACTAGTACGGTCCTTTTCCCATGCTGACTATCCCAAAAGAAAGTGCCACTGAAGTCAATGGGATTTTCTTGTCAGTGAGTGCCTTTGAAGATGTGTTTTTCTTTAGACTGGCCATTAGTTGTTCCTTGCAGGGGAGGGGAGGAGGCAAGCAGCCCCTCCCCTCCGATCTGCTCCCCTTCCCATATTGCAAATATTGCACCCATTGGAATATGTACCTCAGCAAGAAGGCAAAGCATACAAGAGTGATGCTATTGCTGCTTTGAAGAAATCAAGATAAAGTCACAGAAATACTGTGAGGAGGAGGACATCGGTGAGTGCAATTTAACATGCCAGTGAATCAGGCATTGCAATGCCAGTAAAAATGTCGAGTGTAGCCCCCTTGCCTTGCCTGACTTTTAGTTCCTGGTCAGAAGGAACACCCAGAGTGCACACCAACTTTTCTAAGAGGCTTGACTGTCAACTGAGTGGTTTGTTTCCACAGAGGATTCATCTGCAGCTCAGGGCCGAATAAAGATCACACTTCCAAGTCGCCCCCAAGCAAAGGAGAGAAGGGGTGCCAGTACTTTCACCCTCCTTGCCTTGCTCCTTGCAGCTAGTGAGAACAAGCTTTTTGTCTTGTAAGCCAGAAGTCAATAAAAGTGTACACCTGACACCTCCTGTGCTTTTCATGTAGCCACATAAGCTATTGTTTGGATTTTCGACAATTAATCACCAGGCATAGAAATAATACTGTTGTGCACTTCTATTGATTTTACACATGCTAGATTTGAACTGGTGGCCTACATACAAAATATTCCAAAGGGTAATTTTTCTGTCATGGTGATAGGTATGCCATAATTTTCCCGATTATATATTAAAATGTTGTATTGGACACATGTTTTTAGTTTCAAGCACAATGATATCCTAATGGAAAAATTAACCACATGGAATAATTTAACTGTTCTTTATTGAGATTCTCTCCTTTCCATCTGTTCACTGTTGGCACAAAGAACTGTAAAGAAGAATAACCTTGATTTTGAAGGGATGAGAGTCCATCCTCGTAGTCAAATATTACTGCTACCAAGTATCACAATGGCCTAAATCCTGTCCCCAAATGGAGTTATTTCTGAACTGTCTTTCGGGAGTTAGCTGTCCTAATGCACCTGCTTTCCTTGGTTGCAGTGACCATTATGAATGGATTGAATCATGGAAGGGATCCAGAACTTCTAAACAGAATCAAACAAATTCTTCACTCTACCTTCAGCACATGCTTGTCAAGGAGGTACTTTTCTGATTCAGTTTAGTAGTTCTGGATAACTTCCACCATGCAGTCTAGCTCTGTGCTTGTGCTCCCTGTATCTAAGGGATTTTTTGTACAGCCTGTGGCCTAAAATGCATGTTTTGGCTGCCTCTACATGAAGCAGGAAGGCACAGCTAATTCTCTATGAATCCCATTCTTGCTGAAAACATGCATTTTGTGCATGCATAAATTAGCTGTACTACATTAAATATGTAATGTATGAAGATGGTCCACAGCACTGCCAATGTCTGAAAAGCAAATACTTCTAGATATTCACACAAATCAGCTGGAATAACCATGACTGCACCTAAAGTTCTGGTGGTGCAGAAACACAACAGCACCAATGCACATAGTAGACCCAAGTTGTAATGGGCTTCCACCGGAGGTGGTTGAAGCCCCAGTGAGAGTGTTCAAGGATAGACTGGACATGCACATGATAGGCATGTCATGAATGGAGCTTGCTGGAGCTGGGTTCAGACTAGATGGCCTGGGACGCCCCTTCTGACTCGCTCAGTTTCTGTTTCTAAGTTCCACCAAACAGAAACAGCTTGCTCTGTGCATGTTTCTTTGTTTCCATGCCAACAACATGGAGAGAAAAATTCTCCAGGAAGTCAATCCATACAAAAGTGCTTAATCATTTGGAATACCATTCACATACAAAACAGTTTTTCATGTGCCATAACAGGCCACATAGGGATATTTCTTGGTGCCTGACACATGACTGCTGATATGAACAGAGATCAGCTGTATGCAGACACTGAGCCTAATAAATGAAGACAGAATTGTGTGGGTGAGTGTGGAGTGGAGGGGGTGCCCCAAAGTGCCTGCCCTCTCCTGTCCTGACCTGCATAGCTATACATTAAGCTAGCATGTTCAGTCATCTTTGCTAAGCTTGAATGGCATGGGTTGAAGCTGGATGGGTGGCCACATGTGGAAGCAGAGCAGGGGGTTGGACTTGGTGGCCTTCTAGGCCTCTTCTTATCTTCTGGAAGGTCAAAAGAGAATTTCTATGCAAGTAAATTCAATTGAGTTAGAAGCCATGATTGGGAACTCTGAATTCATGTGTACCTGCCCTGCTCCCCAACCCAACCTCTGCTTCATATAGGGTCAGGGCTATAGGGCACAGGAACACTGCAAGCTGGCCAGGGCAAACGCTGGACCCATTGCTATTGCAAAAGAGACTTTGAAGGCTGTAGGAACAGATTTTGAGACAGCTGAGCAGGAGGACTCCACAGCTGAAATGCCAAGGACAGTTAAGCTGGGAGGTGGAACGCAGTCAAAGCCTGAGGTACTGTGGGAAGCCAATTGAGTCAGCTGACAAGAAGGTGAGCAATGACCATCACTAATCCTAGGGTGAGACGTCACTTGAAGAAGGCGGATCAGTTAAGAAGTGGTTGGCCCTAAAGCTACAGGATCCACCTTAAAGGCAGGGTGTTGGTAATTTGAGTTTGGAAGGGAGGAGAGGGCCTTGCTCTGAGATGAACATCTTTCTGTGAGGTGGCATTTGTACTTCTTTAACAGACAGCTCACTTAGAAGTCTAATTACCTTCATTTCTTTTATTATTGGTCTCTGCAATATGCTCGGTGCACATTTTGCAACACCATAATAAGACTTCTGGTTAGAAGACGTGTCTGCCCTCAAAAGAATAGAGACAGAAATGGCCTCAACAGCCCGTGCGTGCACTCATGTGCTTTCTACATACTTCCATCCTCATGTGCTAGGCTGAACTTTTGCACAGGACTATTGTCATTCAAAGACCATGTAGCAATCGTGACTGCGGAAGGGAAGTTTCTGAGTGACCTTGAAAAAGAATACCGCAAGACCCTTATGCATAGCTTGGCTACCATTATATATAATGGGTGCCATTATGTCACTTAATTACACCAGTTATTTAAACATTAAGCCTGCAGTACCACATGCTTACAATTCATAGTAACGGGAGTAAAGCTGTGGCACCACTTCAGGCTGTATCTTTAATAAATTCTCCATGTGCTGTCAGGTTCCCCCTGCTGCCCCACCTTCGGGCTGCATCTTTTAAAAAATATATATACACACAGTCTTTTAGCAAAGAATCTTCGACATAAAAAATTTAAAGGGTCAATTTTATGATGAAGTGCACAGACCTGGATATTCTAAATGGCACCCTAGACTAAAAGAGCTAATTGCTTTTTTCACAGCACAACTCTCTTAAGTGCTCACAATGCAAATGGGCTTTATAAAACAGTGGAAAAAAGAGTGAATGCATCTATCTTCTCCTTCCAAGCCCTCCGGGACTTATTTGAGCTGAGTGACGCTATAAAGAAATAGAAATCACCTGGAGCCTGTTAAAATTATAATCAAGGAAAGGAGGGGAAACCCACAATTATGACAGTTTTAATCCATCTGTCTCTGTGTATCCACTCCAATTCCAATCAGCTGCCATGGGCACAGGTGTATTATTGTCAGGCAGAAGATGAAAAATTCCTTACTGAACAAACATTTCAAATCACAAGATACCAATATATCTCAGCTTGCTTATCTCTACAGCTTTAGAGGCATTTATTTGTCAGTAAACAAAATAAATTAAGGTCATATATTGCCATGTAGCACATCTCCAGTTCTGCATTGTATGTGGACCTTACTGAATGATATCTACTTTTGCTTCTAGGAGCCTGTTTTGCATTATGCACCACATTTTCTATAAAGGTATTGCAACAATGCAAGTCTGCAGTTTGTTAATTCCTTTCTGGGCTCTTTCGCAATAAATAGTGCAACACATCCATATGCAATAATGCAAACAGTATATTTTCCTGTCTGAAAAAAAATGATTTTATGCTCGCTAATCAAGCAATTTGCCTTTTTACAACCCCCATCTTTAATTTTTCTTTCGTTAATATTTCAATGTTTTAAACAGAGATACTCATTTAATATGCCATGATAAAATTTACAGATAACAAATAAGCATCCAAACACTCAAATGGTGCCTACATGTGTTCAGTGTATTATATATCAACTGCTGGAAAAGGCTGAGACTGCTTAGTAATGAAAGCAGCGAATTGCTCTTCCTTCTCAAACAGCGAGGCTGGATTCTGGCACCTCTGAAGAAGTAACTTGCAATTTGACTGGAAACGGTCTAGAGCCAAACTCTAGCTGGGACTCAGCCCAGCGCAGTGCACCGAGACTTACTCGCAAGTGAGCAGAAAAGGCCTGGGCTGGAACGTGCCTGTGACTTCCCCATGGATCCCCGTCCTGATGCCTCTACTGCTGCCAATGGCACCCTTTGCTTCCCGAGCCCCACCCCTTCCTGCTAGTGCAATATTTCCCAATTAGGACAGAGACTCTTGCCTAATATTTCAAAGTGGTTGTTACAACATCTGCTGAGGTCTAATAGATACAATCTAACTTATTAGATCAAATCATCAAGTACCGCTTGCCTAATTGGCACGATTTGCATATGGTGATTCTGCTTGTGATGAACTCGGAGCGTTTGCTTTCTAGGGTTTCAGGATGTCGGTTCTGAGCAACGTTCCACATCTCATCCTTCAATCCCTGGTGACAGTTTCTAAACTTGACACTTGTCCTGCTTGTGTTTGCAGAACTGTGTAATTAATCCAATGTATGTGTAACCGCGTTTACTCAGCGTAACATCATTCATTCTTGTCTTCCCCTTCACATTGTTCTGTTGTCACTCACTCTTAAAGACTGCTTTCCCCCTCTTCTCTCTCAACCATGCCCTTCAGGAGATACTTGCCTCCTCTTTAAGATGGGGAAGATGCTCTGTCTAGGATGCCTTTCTTGTTAAACATTATTTTTGCATACAAGAATAGCTCACTGAATGCCACTTACACCTGATTTCAAGATTGGCAAGACACTTCAGTGTGATATTTGTCAACTAACTTATCTTCGCTTGAAAGGTTGTTTTTTTTGTTTTTTTTCACAAATAGTGTGTGTAGAAGGAATGGGGGACATGGGAAGGGGCTTGAGCAGGAATAGGCGTTCAACACTGTGGTCACACTGCAGTCCTGATTGGAAACACACATACAAATGCTTGATATTCACAGTAGGAAGAAAACTCCTATTGACATCCATGGAAGTTTTCTATCCAGAAGGGTAGGAGGGTATATGGCTGGTCTGTCTTATAGACTAAGTAATAAGGGATACATTGCTCATATATTTGACAAAAGTCCTTATCGTAAGTAACAATGCCAAAACTTCTGGATTTATTGTGAGCTGAGTTCTCCCTCCCAGCAGTAGCAATCTCACCTTGGTTGTTCTTGTTGTTGTTAGTTGCGAAGTTGTGTCCAACCCATCGTGACCCCATGGACAACTTTCCTCCAGGCCTTCCTGTCCTCCACCATCTTCCAGAGTCCACCCAAGCTCACACCAACTGCTTCAGTGACTCCATCTAGCCACCACATCCTCTGCCATCCCCTTCTTCTTTTGCCATCTATTGTTCCCAGCATTAGACTCTTCTCCAGGGAGTCCTTCCTTCTCTTTAGGTGGCCAAAGTATTTGAGTTTCATCTTCAGGATCTGGCCTTCTAAAGAGCAGTCAGGGTTGATCTCTAGGACTGACCGGTTTGATCGCCTTGCGGTCCAAGGGACTCGCAGGAGTCTCCTCCAGCACCACAATTCAAAGGCCTCAATCCTTTTGCGCTCAGCCTTATGGTCCAGCTTTCACAGCCATACATTGCAACTGGGAAAACCATAGCCTTGACTATACGCACTTTTGTTGGCAGGGTGATGTCTCTGCTTTTTAGTATGCTATCTAGATTTGCCATAGCTTTCCTCCCAAGGAGCAATTGTCTTTTAATTTCTTGGCTGCAGTCCCCGTCTGCAGTTATCTTGGAGCCCAGGAAAATAAAATCTGTCACTACCTCCATTTCTTTCCCATCTATTTGCCAGGAAGTGAGAGGACTGGATGCCATGATCTTAGTTTTCTTAATGTTGAGTTTCAAGCCAACTTTTGCGCTTTCCTCCTTCACCTGCATCAAGAGGCTGTTTAGTTCCTCTTCACTTTCTGCCATGAGAGTGGTATCATCTGCATATCTGAGGTTGTTGATATTTCTCCTGGCAATCTTAATTCCAACTGGTGATTCATCTAGCCCCGCCTTTCTCATGATGTACTCTGCATATAAGTTAAATAGGCAGGGCGACAGTATACAGCCTTGCCGAACTCCTTTCTCAATTTTGAATCAATCAGTGGTTCCGTGTCCAGTTCTCACTGTTGCTTCTTGACCTGCATATAGGTTTTTCAAGAGACAAATGAGTTGGTCTGGTACTCCCATCTCTTTAAGAACTTGCCACAATTTGTTGTGATCCACACAATCAAAGGCTTTAGCATAGTCAATGAAGCAGAAGTAGATGTTTTTGTGGCACTCCCTAGCTTTCTCCATGATCCAGCATATGCTGGCAATTTGATCTCTAGTTCATCTCCCTATTCGAAATCCTGCCTGTACTTCTGGTAGTTCTCGGTCTACATACTGCTGGAGCCTAGCTTGTAGAATTTTGAGCATAACTTTGCTAGCATGTGAAATGAGTGCAATGGTGCGGTAGTTTGAACATTCTTTGGCATTGCCCTTCTTTGGGATCGGAATCTGTAAACTGACCTTTTCCAATCCTGTGGCCACTGTTGAGTTTTCCAAATTTGCTGGCACATGGAGTGTAGCACTTTTACTGCATTGTCTTTTGGGATTCTGAATAGCTCGGCTGAAATACTGTCGCCTCCACTAGCTTTGTTGTTGCTCAGACTTCCTAAGGCCCATTTGACTTCACATTCCAGGATGTCTGGCTCGATGTGAGTGACCACCCCATCATGGTTATCAGGGATGTTAAGCTCTTTCCTGTATAATTCTTCTGTGCAATCGTGCCACCTCTTCTTAATCTCTTCTGCCTCTGTTAGGTCCCTGCCATTTTGGTCCTTTATCATGCCCATCTTTGCATGAAACGTTCCCTTCATATCTCCAATTTCCTTGAAGAGATCTCTGGTCCTCCCTATTCTACTGTTTTCTTCTATTTCTTTGCACTGGTCATTTAAGAAGGCATTCTTATCTCTTCTAGCTATTCTCTTGAATTCTGCATTCAATTGGGTGTATCTTTCTACGTCTCCCTTGCCTTTCGCTTCCCTTCTTTCCTCAGCTATTTGTAAAACTTCCTCGGACAGCCATTTTGGTTTCTTGCATTTCTTTTTCTTTGGGATTGTTTTAGTTGCTGCCTCTTGTTGTGAACCTCTGTCCATAGTTCTTCAGGCACTCTGTCCATCAGATTTAATTCCTTAAATCTATTTGTCACCTCTACTGTATATTCATCAGGGATATGATTTAGGTCATACCTGAGTGGCCTAGTGCTTTTCCCTACTTTCTTCAACCTAAGCCTAAATTTTGCAACTAGAAGCTCCTGATCTGAGCCACAGTCAGCTCCTGGTCTAGTTTTTACTGACTGTATAGAGCTTCTCCATCTTAGGCTGCAGAGCAGATAGTCAATCTGATTTCTGTGTTGACCGTCTGATGATGTCCATGTGTAGAGTCGTCTCTTGGGTTGTTGGAAAAGAGTGTTTGCTATGACCATCGTATTCTCTTGACAAAATTCTACCAGCCTGTGCCCTGCTTCATTTTGTACTCCAAGGCCAAACCTGCCTGTTATTCTGGTTATCTTTTGGCTTCCTACTTTACCATTCCAATCCCCCATGATGACAAGGACATCCTTTTTTGATGTTAATTCTAGAAGGTGCTGTAGGCCTTCATAGAACTGGTCAACCTCAGCCTCTTCAGCACCAGTGGTTGGGGTACAGACTTGGACTATTGTGATGTTGAATGGTTTTCCTTGGATTCGAACTGAGATCATTCTGTCATTTTGGAGATTGTATCCCAGTACTGCTTTTCCTACTCTTTTATTGACTGTGAAGGCTACTCCATTTCTTCTGAGGGATTTTTGCCTGCAGTAGTATACCTGATGGTCATCTGAATTAAATTCATCCATTCGGGTCCATTTTAGTTCGCTGATTCCTAAGATGTCGATGTTCAGTCTTGTCATCTCTTGTTTGACCACATCCAGCTTGCCTTGATTCATGGATCTTACATTCCAGGTTCCTATGGAGTATAGATCTTTGCAGCATCGGACTCTCCTTTCACCACCAGATACATCAGCAACTGAGTGTCCTTTTGGCTTTGACCCAGTCGCTTCATTCTTTCTGGTGCTACTAGTACTAGCCCTCCGCTCTTCCCCAGTAGCATATTGGACACCTTCCGACCTGAGGGGCTCATCTTCCAGCATCATATCTTTTTGCCTTTTGGTACTGTCCATGGGGTTTTCATGGCAAAGATACTGGAGTGCGTTGCCATTTCCTTCTCCAGTGGATCACGTTTTGTCAGAGCTCTCTGCTATGACCTGTCCGTCTTGGGTGACCCTGCACGGCATAGCTCATAGCTTCATTGAGCTATGCAAGCCCCTTTGCCACGACAAGGCAGTGATCCATGAAGGAGTCACCTTGGTTGCATAGCCAGAAGTGTGGCTTCTAGATCGAGAGAGGTATTACTACCACTCTATACAACTCTGGTGCACCTGCAACTGGAGTATTGTGCTCAGTTTTGGGCCCTTTGTTACAGGAAGGATATAGCCAGGTTAGAGTCAGTGCAGCATAGGGCCACAAGGTTGGTGGCTGGTTTGCAGGGGATGGGGTATGAGGCAAGGCTGAGGGAACTGTGCTTTTCAGCCTGGAGAAGAGGAGCCTCAGAGAGGATCTGTTGGAGACATACAGGTCTTTGAGGGGGTGTCACATGGAGATGGGTAGAGACTTGTTCTCCCCTGCAGAGGAGGGCAGGATGCAATCCAATGGAGTGAAGCTCAGGGAACCAAGGTTCAATTTAGATGCCAGGAAGTACTTCCTGACAGTTAGGATCCCGAGGGTATGGAATGGGCTTCCACGGGACGTGGTTGAGGCCCCACTGGTGAAAGTGTTCAAGGATACGCTAGACATGCACATGGTGGGCATGTCGTGGGTGGAGCAGGCTGGAGCTGGGGGTCAGAGTAGATGGCCTGGGAGGCTCCTTCTGACTCGCTCTGTTTCTGTTTTTTGCCAAAAGTCTTTATTTTACATTTTAGTCTTTCAGCATATACAAAACAAAATGTTGAACCTTCTCTGGCCTTCTTCAGCCAAAGGTTTGCTTATGAGTCCATCTGCACTTGTCCCTGGGGGGAGGAGAACTGTGGAACCAGGCACGTTTTTGCTCCTCCCTCTGAGATCCCAACTGGGCCACCCTATGACCATGATGACAGGCTATCAGTTTTGCCACCTCAGGAGGCTGGAGACTCCCCATTTCTAAATCTCCCTGCTCATGATGTTGTTGCTCTTCCACATCCTCATGGGTGGTTGGACTGGGCTCCTCGGCTACCCTTGAACTAATCTTTTCCCTAGCAGGCACAGGTGGGTACCCAGGGCCTTGGACTGCAGGTGGAACTGGGTCTGTTTCAACAAGCATCTCATTATCAGAGCCCGAGCTGTCAGCCTTGCTAGGATAGGCCAACTCACCTGCATAGTTCTCATTCTCAGACTCTGAGCTGTCAGTTCAACCAAAATGGTCAGCCTCTTGTGTGTGCCCCTGAAGTTGGCCAGAACATGCACACATGACAGGTTTCCATATAGAGTAAGTGGGAGTTTTATGTATGTGTGTATAAGAATTTACAAAATTCACTAACTTTGCCATATTTGAAATTAAGAGATAGAATGATTTGATTGTTGGAGAAACCAAAATAACAACATTGTCCATCTAGGTCCCGGACATTGTGCTTACCTCTTAAAAAGTCAGGATTTTAATTCCTGTGTAATCCCTGAACCAGGCATCTTGTCTTCAGCAGCTCTTGGATGAACACACAAAATATGGTCCACTCCATGCTAAGAGTAGTTGTATCTATTGAATTTGACTGGTGTAGACAGCTGAGAATTTTCTGTCAATTTTTGATAAATATTTACTAGAACTCAGAAATCTTTTTATATTTGGGAAGGAAACAACTTGGTATTAAAAAAAATAATGCAGGAAAAAGTGAAACTGGGACATTTGTACATTTTTTTCTAACCATATAGTCAGACTCCAAAAGTCCTGTTGACTCCTAAGATCAGCTAAGAGTTGGAAGCACTCCAGTTTTGCTTGTATCTTCAATATGTAATCACAAAGGACAAAGAGTTCCAGTTGGGTCTTTTGTTCCCAAATATGCTGAACCGGTGCTTAATAAGGTGTCTGGGGACTACAGACCTCTGGTTCACTTGGTGGCCCTGGTTTTCTAATTTGGATCATTTCCCTCAAGAACTGTGATAATGGTACTGAATAAAGAACTTCTTTCTATGCTACATTTTAGAGAGACAGAATAATTTTTAAATTTACTCAAGTCATTAATGTAGATTTGCAGGCACTAGATTGATTCCTGTGCCTTTAAAATTATATGTATTATTTTGTCCTAGGATTTAAATTTGGTATAGTAAAAAGGAAAGAATAACTGTGCTAAGTACAAACACTCACTTTTTTGATAAATCCTTCAGAAGTTATTTCAGACATCTATAACCTACTTCTTAGAACAGGATACTAGTAGGAAATACAAGGTTCAAAACAGGTATTACTTTATATGTGTGTGTGTGTGTGTGTGTGTGTGTGTGTGTGTGTGTGTGTCTAGTGACCATTTCTTCCTCCACTCCACCCCAGTTTTTATGCTAGAATAGGAACAGCACCTCCAATCCAGAGATAAAAGCTTGTAGGAATGGGATTGATCCCCCCCCCCCAAGACTACTCTAGAGCCAAGGGCAGTGCCAGGTATCCAGTTGATCCAGGGCTCAGGTCCACAAGACCAGACCAGACAATCTTTGCATATGCTAATTTTCACATGATTTAAAGTCTCTGTAAGTGTGCCATCAGAAGATCCTGTTCTTGAGGAAGTCCCTACTTTTAAAAAGGAATGTATGGATAGGGAAAAGGAGACTTTAGGAAAAACACTCAGGCAGAACAATTCTGGGGAGACAGAAGGAAGTAAAGCACATGTGGGCTAAAAGCCAGCTAATCCTGGAGCATCAGATGCAAGAGAGATCAGTAGGGTCTCTGTACTTTTATTTCAATAAGTGCCCACGGATAGCAGGCTGGTCAGGCAGATGGCTGCTGAGAGATTCAGGGTCCCAAGCCTTCCAAATTCAGAATTTCAGACTGAGTGGGTCACTGCCCAACGTGCCCTTCATTTAAAGTGAAAATGAAGAGAAGATAGAGTTGCTAGACACATTTTATGCATGTTCTGACACTAGAACCAAGCTTGAGAGGAAAAAGCAAGAAGCTGGCAAGGGAGAATCGGAGTACGAAAATATTACATGCTTTAAGCCAGTCAAATCTATAGAATCTGATGTAAAATGCAACAAGACCACAGACAAGAAAAGACAATTTAAGAGATATTACTCAGTAAGACATATATACATGTTTCAGTTTAAAAATATATTTTGGAATAAAAAGAAAATTAGCTATGGCAAAATATTCTTTCTAAGAAGGTACAGAATATCAACCATCTCAGCTACAGCTCAGATGGTTTCCTGCATACTGAAGTTTGAAAACCTTTGTGTCACTGAACTTTATGTGGCTGATTTATCTTACAGTCACGGCCTTGCTGTGCTGCCAGATTCTTCTCAATGGACATTCAGGTGCTTATCTTTTGCAGAGTAGGCTAGCATGCCAGTTGATAGTGAAAACATCAAATGCTCTTTAAGCAGTGCCACGTTAGAATTAACACCCAGTTTTAAAGCTAAAATAAATCAATCATTTTGTCTACATCTAAATTTTCCAGAGACTAAGTTATTTCCTGAAGCATGTAAAGTTTATTAATAATTTTGACAGACCACAAGGCATTACATATATAGAGAAGTATTTTGTATGCTACAGCAGTGAAACTGACTAATCCACTAAATCAAATTAAACTTTTTTTTTTTGAAACAGTGCATGTATTGTTAAACATCTCCGTGTGGTACTATCTGCCTGAGAAGAGGTCCAAACATACCTTCCTTTATGAACTCATCTACTCTTAGCAGCTTTTCCCTAAAAGCAGACATAAGCTCCCAACTTTTCCCAGTCCAGTTTTTGTATGTGGAGCAGTACTAATCTGCTTTAAAGCTTCTTGTCCCCATTGGGTACATTTGTGACACAGACATCTCTGCATGAAAGAAATTCTGTGAAAACTCTGCAAATGCACATGCTCTTATTTCAGTCTATGTAATATGCAGTAAAAGCTGAAATTAGAGAATGTTCACTACACTGCGCTGTTTTTTCTCATTGAACTTTTCTGTGACGGAATATTTGAGACACAGTAGTGCAGTAGATAAGATTTTGGACTTAGACCATGGTTCAAATCCTGGTACCATATGGTTGATTCTGTCTCTGTCTCTGTCTCTCTCTCTGTGTGTGAGGTTCCTAGGGCTGATGTGAGGATAAACTGTGTCCAGTGTATGCTGCTCCAAGGACGTATAATATACACGTAAGCACATGCATATGGTATGCTAAATATAGGAGCATCTGGACTAGTCACTTTGAGCACTTTGCCTTTAAAACAGAAATACTAATGATAAGGAATTGCTACCATAACAGAGCGGTTGTGAGAATGAACCAGAAAAAGAATGATAAAACAGCAGAATTTTAATAACTTATAACATTAATGCAAAAGAAGGGTGAGTGACAAAAGTGGGTGAGCTGCATAGGTGAATATTTATACATCTCTTAGTCTATTCCTATTGTCTGCTTATGCCCTCAAATCACATATAGGGATGTTTGTGCCTGTGTGTTTATGTGCTTTATATCTCTCTCTCTCCTCTAGCTTATGCCACGGATTTGTTCCCTCGTCTGTCAATAGATGCATATATATGCTAATTTCCTGGATTTAAAAAATAATAAAGTCACTGCTTCCAGGAATATTGTTAAAAGATGCTTACATTCCATTATAGCACACTCTGGCGCATTTCCTCTTCTGAAAACATATGGCATTATGTGCATAAAGACGACTCTGGAGACTTACTGTAATTATGTCATGATGTGCTTATTGTTATGAATTCAACAGCCTTTCTTGCAATTCTACCTGCTTTGTCTGAGAGCAGCTGCTCACTTCAAGCTGCCTGCCACTGCCTCTTCCTAGCAGCACAGGCGGAATGAAGGGATGCTCGAGAAAGAGGACGCAGCAACAAAAGAAGAGATGCACTCAGAGCTGTGATTGAGATGGGATGAAAATCTAGCAAGCAGTTGATAATATATTGATGCTGGTGGCATTGCTTTCCTTTGTTTGTTTTAGTTTGTTTCTAAAGACAGTTCCTGTTGTCACTGAACTGATAAAAATTTAATACTGTCATATTGTTGCCCCTTGTGGAAAGTTATCACGGTGCCCCTATTGAAAATGGTTCTCTCTGCTGTTTAGTACTTCTCTAGAGGGATACGGGGAGGTTTAGTCCAAAACAAGTTGTCCACGGTGTGTATGCTCCAAGACTTTAAACTAAAACATGTCAGTCTTCAGGGCATTTTGCTTTCAGCTCTGCCAGCTACTGAAATGTTCCCTGCTGAGTATCTACAAAGTTGAATTTGGCTCTCGGGCTGAATGGGATTCCACACCCTTGCCCTACTACCATGAGTTTGATTGCTTTCTTTTTGTACATATCCTGGAAATAAGAAAAAGAACAACAGCGATGGGTACCGCCTCCTAATGCTGATGAGTGCTGCCTGAATACCAGATGGGCTTACCACGTGAAACAGGTCCAACCCATCAGGCTGCACTTGTGCTCTTCAAGGCAGCTCTGAAAGCCAGCTAAGGCTGAGTGATTGTGAGTGACTTGAGGTCATCCTGTGAGCTTCCCTGTTTCAAGGCCAACAGCCTATCTGCTATGCAATCCTGGTTCCTTTTGTACTTTTCCCATATACATGTCTATTAACTGGCCTGAATTATTTGATAAGATGCCAAAAGAGAAAGCAAAGGCTGTGGGATGTTTGTGTTTAATATTTTTGCAAGGTATTCATTATAGCGGCAGTCCCCCATTTTGCCATATTTATCCCCACTTATACTGTAATCCCGAAACCACATACTCAGTCAAGGAGTCCATTATTTATTCTGACCATTATCAGAATATCTTATTCTGAAATGCCACTAAGATTGCTGCCTAGTAAGTGGTTTCCTAATTGCATTTTAAACTTCCACAATTTTCAATCCATTGGCTGCTATCCACAAAATCTGCACTTGGGTTTAATAAAGCCAGAGAGAGTAATATGGAAAGCATAATTATTCCTGCTTTCCATCATTCACATTTTTCTTCCTGCTGCTGCATGTATCAGCAGGATTTTCATTAATGGGAGAGATAAGGGGCAACTTTGCACACTGTATAGAAAGTCATGATTTCTGCATCAGTTCAGGGGAACTTTTCAAGGAATCGGTATGTAGAGAGCTAACATCCACTGGGACACGGGCACTTTGTCTACTCTAAAAAGTTACCCGAGAACAGAAGGTTTCTTCTCTGGTTCCTGGAGGTAAGGATTTGCAGTAGGAAAACAAATTCCTGGTCATCCATAGACATAATGTAACCAAAGTTAAGCATGTTCAATCATAGGAGTTTAGTGGGAGAGCTGATTGCATGCTTAAGTCTCTCCATGGAAATTTCTAGGACTCAGGAAATAGCCCTAGCCCTTATCTGGGTGTAAACCTGACTTAATTCAGCGTTCTGAATAGACATACATATTATCTTTGTTTAATGACCAACATGCTTCAATATTTAAACAAAAAATCTCACCACTTTCTGTGTAATCTAAGAATTTTGTTCCAAAACAA
The DNA here is from genome assembly GCF_004798865.1 of Varanus komodoensis. Classification (NCBI taxonomy): domain Eukaryota; kingdom Metazoa; phylum Chordata; class Lepidosauria; order Squamata; family Varanidae; genus Varanus; species Varanus komodoensis. The sequence continues at coordinate 50,663,744 of NW_025335268.1, forward strand.
CAGAAAGATAAAAGTCAATTGATTGACTAGGGGTTCTTCTGTAAAACAGGTATAATAAAACACAGCAAATGTCTGATAAAAAGAACAAGATAAGATTTTTTTAAAGTTGTAGGTGAGCAGAAGAAATGAAAGATTTCAGGTCCTAACCTGGATTATATCGACAGTGATTTAGACTGTGTGCAAAACAGATACACACTTGTTGAGGAGTGAGTTCTACTGAATGGGGTTTAGTGGGAGAAACTGAACTGGTCTGCTCACACAGCCAAGCACTCTTGATTGCATTCTTTTGGGGAGAATCCATGCAAGCTGGCTGCAGCCACCCTGATTCTGGTCAATGTCCTCCCTTGTTGTTCCCACTATCCTAAAGTAAGCTTGGGCATCCTAAGGAAATACAGCGAATGAGATATGCAAAACTGTGAATGCTTGAAGAAACCCTCAAAAAGCCCCAAGTCTTCATGAAATTTTAGTTGGAACACTTCCAGAAAAGGAAAAGTAAACAAACCCTCTGGATCCTTTTTAGGATGAATGGGAAGGCCAATCGGTGTGGTAGGGAATGCTCAGGCTTATGCTTTACACTTCTTGATAGTCTTTCCTATACTTCTATTAGATTTTAAATCCCAGGATTCTTTGGAAGAAGTGAATATACATTCAAAACAACACAAAGCGTTTACAAGCATCTTATGTCATGTCTGCCTTCAGTGCTGCCTTCTGTTAACCATTTTCAGTTTGCAAGCATGTGCATTACATATACCGCACTATTGTACTATGGACAAAATTTTCCCACTGGCTCCCTGACTGTGTGAACCAGCCCCTACTGAGTTCCTGCAGGTGGGTGCAAAGCACCATACTGCCAGGAGTCCTAGGACAGTATCCAATGCTGTTGCTGCAGTAACAGTAATGTTGTTATTTTAGCATGAACAAACAGTATCATTCAAACTCACCAGACAAAAAGAAAAAGCAATGATCTGCCAGCAAATTTTAGTGGCTTTAGGTTGCCTCTGATACCAGTGGCAAAAAGCCACTTTTTCCATTTGTCCAGAAAGTGCTAATGAGGTTGCATTAGTGCTGGTTTATGCTACACTAGTAACAACACTGGACACTACCCCTTGCAATATACCCACTCTCCCTCCAAAAATAGATAACCCATCATTAGGAAAAGTATTTTGCAAGTGCATTATGAGAATGATGAGCTGCATGAAGAAATAATAGTCTAAGATTTGTGTCCTTCAGCCCTAGGCATGGAAATTCACTGCAAGGCAACAGAAGTGTTGAATTATGCTGCACAGTTGTCATCAAACCCAATTTAAAATATAAACTCCTTTGTGAAAGATCAAGGGCAGGCTTTATATACAAAATTCCCTTAAATAAGCAGGATTTTGTGGTGGCTGGGTAAATCAGACCTGATAAACAATACATTATCATGGCTAGGTAAAATGAAGTTTCTTTTTCAGTACTTCCACTGCTAATGATGTGTTCCTTAATATTACTGTCAAGCAGAGCCTCAGCAATATATTGTGCTCTGAGGCAATGGCACAGCAGCCTAAAGCTGAAGTCATTCCTTTGCTAATAAGACTTGATGGTGTTATTAGATTATCAGTGTTTTGTGGAGGACTAGTCTTCCTACAACACTTATCTGTATCAGTTAGAATCAATTTTTCTACTTTTAAAGAAACAAAACACATAGAATTGTATTGACCTAGCAAGGAACTCCATCTTAATCAAATAAAGTTCTTTCTTCTCCACTATGCCCAGTGAGCCCAAACTTGATTACAAAAGATCTTGGTTCATTTAACCTGACAAATTATTACCATTCTGTTGCTTCACAGAAAGCCTCAGTGGATTCTCTTCAACAGTGTAAAGAAATTCTCCAGATAAACTTTCACTCATAAGTGGCAGATTTGTAATATGTACATCTCTCTTCTCAAAATCAACATGAACACTGCTTATTGCAGTTGGGTTTGCCTTGGATATAGAGAGAGCACCTGTTGTTTTTAAACCTCCAGCTGCATTTGATTGACAGAAGTATAATGAAAATTCCTTCCAGCAAAACAGAATTCTGCTCCCATCTTCACTGTTCAGGTGCAGTAGTTCTTACCCTATTCCAAGCAGGGTTAACAGAAAGTGGCAGCATAATGACATTCAACAGAAACTTGATTTTAAGTGGTTTAGGTGCGGAAGTCATGACAGATCTGATCGTATTCTCATCTGCACAGTGCAACAGTCAAAAAAGACCAAATGTAACACAGTGAAATACACCAATACAACCAGGGATCTAAATCTATAACAGCTACAGCATACTTGGTCCTGATAACTGGCTGCTGAAGAAGGCTCTTGTTACCTTCACCATTCTTTAGTCCCGTTCTTTAGCTAAAGAGTGGACAAAAGACCTCTCAGTTAAAGGTTAGTCTATCTGAGCCCTGGCACTTCTAATTTAAGCACTGCCTGGAAAGAAAAAAGAGTAGAAGAAAGAGGAAGAAAAACATGAGCAAGAGCAGAATCTCTTTTCCCACTAGGAAGCTCCAGTAATTGTCTACACTGTTTCAGGATGTATGTTTTGATAATGCTCTGAGATGTAGCAGGGTTGTGGGTTTCTGGTGAGAAACAGGTCTTAATCAGGGATCAGGTTGGGTCAAGGTTTTTCACAACCAAAGCAGAAAGAGATCAGCACCACAGAATATTCCTGGGACTGGAACTCAGGTGGTATTACCTGCATATTATCCCAATGAAAGTCAAAGCAAAACTGAGGCTTCAACTGGAAGGCACCAGCCTCTAGGCTGTTTAGCGACATCACCACTCAGATGTTTACTCTTCAAGTTGGTTTTATCAACCCCATTCTGCAGTGCTGTTGGAGTGGTTGTGGGATGATACTATGTTCATGGCCGGAGTCCTCCAAGTCAGAAGAGACTAATGGCCCTCTTCTGGATGCAGTGGATCTGCCCTTTCCTCTAAAGAAATGGGTCTAAAGGAGACAGGAGTGCCACAATAACTTTCCATGGCTGAATCTTCTACTGTTTCTGGAGCATCTTTGGATGCTCAGAATGCTAGGAAGAGGATAGTCTGGCATGCAAGACAGTATCTTTCCCTTCTATCACAAATGGATCTAGAGAAACTGGTCAGTTCCTTCAGTGTTAGCCCCAGGATTCTGAGGATCCTTGAGTAAGATGCCTTCAGTGGCCCCCCTCCCTCATATTCCCACTTGGTCCTTTGTCTCTGGGTGCTGTAGCTCCTTTTTCTGCTCTTCCTTCTTCTTAATGTGCTACTACTTGCTTCATTGACAGAGAACTGGTGAGCAAACGGCATCTACTGTTCCTTCTCCCCACCACTATTGGCTGGTCCAAGTGATAGGCAGTTAACAAGCAGGTTGCCATGGGAAAAGGCAAGGGCAACATCAAGGGGCTAATATGAACTGGTCTCTGCTGGAGTGTGGGCTTCAGCAGGTGTCTGATTTTGGCCAAATTAAGCAGAGCTGGAGTCAAGCAAGCAAGGAAGCAAATACACTCCTGCTTAAAATGGTAGCAGTAACTTTTGGGTCTTATCAGACTCAAACAGCAACAGTAGTGAAAGTTTGGGATGAACCTAAATCTAAAGCTACATAAGATCCCACCACCACAAGGAAACACTGCCCCATGCTAAGTAATTATGATTAACCATGTCCACACCAAATCAAACCATATTATGATGACTACACATTGGTGTCCCTTCGATGTCAGTGTATCTTATTTCATTTATTAGAATAATTTCAAAGAATTTGTTGGCTGGACCCATGCTTCAAGTTAGTTAAAACTGGCTTGCCTGTGAACTCTGGATATGTGTGATCTGTGTAATTGCAAAGTGATGTGTGATGTGAGAAATAATCTGTCTCTCATTGGTGATGAGTCAATTTGGTTTTTATCTTATCACTTGCTGCATCTCTCTGTTCGCATATCTTTTCACAAAGAGAAAAAAAATCCAAGCAGCTGGAAAGGGTAGCCTGAGACCACAGGTCAAGAGAACAAGTCAAAACTCTTGACATGTAAGACAGAAGGCAAACATCTCCAGATGAGTTCAACAGGTGGGGTCAAATGTACCCTGAGAGAGATGGGAAAAATCATAAAGTGTTTGTGTCAGATTTCTTTAACTCCATGCTTCACCTATTCATCAAACATGATGAGCTGTGAATTTTCATGTAGTGTTTTAGCCCTGCTCTAAAGCTAGAATAAAATAAATCAGTTCTCCTCCTATTGGAATGAGCAGGAAAACTTAAAAACAAAACAAAACCAAGAATGTAAGATGGTAGGGAGCACACACAAATATTGTTTAAATTCCTTAATTATCCATGTCTACAGATGCATAGCCTAGAACTGGTAAAACAGGTATAATAAAACATGGACTTTTCCCTCTATTTTCAAATGATTTTGTTTCCTTTATATCACTGCAAATGGTATTGGGGATCAATACTACTCCCCTTCATGGATCACTGCCTTGCTGTGGCGAAGGGACTTGAATAGCACAATGCAGCTATGAGCCATGCCATGCAGGGGCACCCAAGACGGACTGGTCATAGCAGAGAACTCTGACAAAAGGTGATCCACTGCAGAAGGAAATGGCAATCCACTCCAGTACCCTTGCCATGAAAACCCAATGAACAATATTCAAAGGCTAAAAGACATGACGCTGGAAGATGAGTCCCTCAGGTCAGAAGGTGTCCAGTGTGTTACTGGGGAAGAGCGGAGGGCTAGTACTAGTAGCGCCAGAAAGAATGAAGCGACAGGGTAAAGGCCGAAAGGACACTCAGTTGCAGATGTATCGGGTGGTGAAAGGAAAGTTCGATGCTGTAAAGAACAATACTGCATAGGAACCTGGAAAAGCCTTTGATTGTGTGGATCACAACAAATTGTGGTAAGTTCTTAAAGAGACGGGAGTACCAGACCAACTCATTTGTCTCTTGAAAAACTTCTGTGTGGATCAAGAAGCAACAGTGAGAACTGGACACGGAACTACTGTTTGTTTCAAAATTGGGAAAGGAGTTCAGCAAGGTTTTATATTGTCACCCTGCCAATTTAACCTATATGCAGAGCACATCATGAGAAAAGCGGGGCTGGATGAATCACCAGTTGGAATTAAGATTGCTGGAAGAAATATCAACAACCTCAGATATGCAGATGAAACCACTCTAATGGCAGAAAGAGAAGAGGAACTAAAGAACCTCTTGATGAGGGTGAAAGAGGAGAGTGTAAAAGTTGGCTTGAAACTCAACATTAAGAAAACTAAGATCATGGCATCCGGTCCTATCACTTCCTGACAAATAGATGGGGAAGAAATGGAGGTAGTGACAGATTTTATTTTCTTGGGCTCTAAGATCACTGCAGACAAGAAATTAAAAGACGCTTGCTCCTTGGGAGGAAAGCTATGGCAAATCTAGACAGCATACTAAAAAACAGAGACATCACTCTGCCAACAAAAGCGTGTATAGTCAAGGCTATGGTTTTCCCAGTTGCAATGTATGGCTGTGAAAGCTGGACCATAAGGAAGGCTGAGTGCTGAAGAATTGAGGCTTATAAATTTTGGTGCTGGAGAAGACTCCTGCGAGTCCCTTGGACTGCAAGGAGATCAAACCAGTCAGTCTTAGAGGAGATCAACTCTGACTGCTCTTTAGTAGGCCAGATACTGAAGATGAAACTCAAATACTTTGGCCATCTAATGAGAAGGAAGGACTCACTGGAGAAGTCCCTAATGCTGGGAATGATTGAAGGCAAAAGGAGATGGGAATGACTGAGGTTGAGGTGGCTAGATAGGGTCACTGGGGCTGTGGGAGTGGGCTTGGATTGACTCTGGGGGATGGTGGAGGACAGGAAAGCCTGGAGGAATGTTGTCCATAGGGTTGTGAAGGGTCGGGCATGACTTAGTGACTAAACAAAAACAGAACTACTTCACTGGCTTACAAGATTCCCTTCCAAATATGATTTTTTTAAAATGTTCCCCTCCCCAAACACAGTCAGAACCTTTCTTTTTGATGCAGCAAAAATGGTTTATTTTTCTCTATCACAGAGTTCATTCTCTTTTGAAGTCTCTTCTGAACAAGGCTTACTCTGATGCCAAAGGAACACCAGGGGCTTCAAATAGGTGGACAAGTGAAGGCTTTGGATCTGAATGATCTGGGGAAAACTTTGTGCCAGCTCCAGAGCAGAGGTAAAGGGTTTTCCACCAATTCACTGTTTTAAAGAATGTTGAAAAAAAATCACAGAAGGGCTGCAATGATGCTTCTAGTCTGCTGCTGCTTTGATACTGTTTTTGCTGTTCTTTGAAAAATATTCTTCTAGTTATGATGTAATAACATAGCCAATCAGATTTCTTTTAGTAATAGTATGATTTAAAGTGAACAAAGCTAATTCAGAATGGGGACAAAACTTGGTTCTAAAGATTTGGTCTTTGAATGGAAGGAAAATGCTGGGGAAAAGCAACATTTTTGCAGAACATAGGAAAAATATTTCAGGCTCCATTGTCACTCCAAATACTTGGGTCAGACCTAAAGTAAACTAATTTCCCAGTGCTGAATAGGAGGCATTTACTGTAAAGATCTGGAATTGCTAACCTGATTACGGGATTTGTTTTTTAAACACAAAGGGAGGTTGGTAATGGTTTCATGGTAATTGTTGTAATGTATTACTTTAGTTTTAATGCAAGAGAAGAAAAATTGCAGTCAATACATAGGAAGGAACTTGCAGGATCAATAAGGAAATGGCCAACCTTTATATAAATTATTTTTGATGGTTGTATTTAAGTTGTTAGTGACAGTATATTTACAGTACTTTAAAAAACTGGTTCTTGTCAACCATCTTTTTCCTGGAATAATGCTGTTGAATTACGCTTAGTAGAACACATAGCAGATTTATATTTATGGAAGAAGGGACTGCGGCAGAACAAGAAATAAGCATGGTTCCCTGGTTCATCTCATGCAACTCAAGACTCTGCTCTGCTGAAGTAACTTAGTGTACTACGCAAGGGCCAAAATAAACATTGCCATAAATCCATCTGCACCAGGTACAGCTTTTAAAATTTTTATTCTGGAGAAAGGGCAAGGTCCCTGATCTGCATGAGGAGCCTAGTGTAGGGAGTCAGGGCCTTGATAAATCTGGATCCAGGCTCCCTGTGTGCCCTTAACAGGAGAAATGCAAGCAGGGAAAAGGTGTGGCTGCTAGGTAAGGATGGATAGTCATGTCTGCTTGGCCCTCAGCATCACTAATGGTTTTTAGCACTGTAGGTGTCTAGCATGACCCAAAGCTGTAACAGAGAAAGGAAATCTGGACATGGATTGCATGGAGACTCATTGCTTCTCCCACAATCACTGAGGAATCAATTTCTTTCCTTTCAGGGCACTATTTTCTTTAAACGGGGGGGGGGGGGGGCTGTAGTACCCAACATGCTAGGAAGCATCAACACTTTTTTTCCCTACGTATGTATAGGATTGCACCTGTAGTCTAGATGACAAGTAATCTGGAAAATAACCCTCAAATATTTATTTATTTTCTATAAAAGCAAAAAAATATATGGCAATATTTTGCAACCCTTTTCCTTTTCCATTTTTTCCAGTGAAAGAGCCCCCACTGCTGTATACTGGCAGACTTTTTATTAGTATTTCCTTGTATCTGTAGTTTTAAAATAAAACAAATCATTCTGACAAAAGAATGCTAACTTTTATATTTTTGTAACCAATGCCCACCTGTCATGGGCTTTTCTAATTTATTTGAATATAAATGCAATCCTATATCTTTAGACAAAAAAAAAAAAGCACGGACAGAGGCATACTGGGAATTGGAGACCTTTTCCCTTTTCGAAATATGCACAGGATTACACTGTGAAGGGCCAACATTCCACATTATAGGAGACATGTACCCAGCTGCGCATCCATATTCTGGTTTTTAGGTCCAGAAATTCTGAGAAAGATGCGGACTATGGTTCAAATGGCATCATTCGTGCAACAAGCAAATCAGATGGGCATGACGTACACGAACTTTTTAATATTCTCTTTGCTCATCTTGTGAGCACAGCATTTCATTTCATGTTAATTTATTTAATTCTTGTACCACTTAACAGCCAAAGATCTGTATGTGGTTCTCAAAAATTCAGTGAATTTTTAATTGAATTTCACAATTGAAACTGTGATAAAGACCTAATTTCTAGATCAGATCAAGGGCTGTCTAGCTGCATTGCATTCTGTTTACAATAGCAGGAAGCAGGGTGCATCTAAGAAGGTGATGGTTGCTGCCTCTTCTTAGCATATAGTACATGACACAAAAGTATACTCTCTGTACCTGGTAGTTATGGATTTATGGCAATATCTGTTTTGGCCCTGAAAGTGATTCTTAGGGATATAATATCGTAGTTCGTGCACAAATAAACACATTCTGTTTATATGTTGCATCTGGCAGCCAGGGGTGGTGCTAGCCACCCAAATATTCAGCTTGCAGGAAAAAAAATGCATATGCTAATTTCCATATGCACTGAAGTCTCTTTTGGGATATATATGTGGTTAAAGGACCTTGTCTCCTAAAGGCAGTCCTGTTTGTGCAGGGATGTATAGACAAGGGGGAAGACCACAACTGAATTCAGAAAAGACAAAAAACCCTCCGGCAGAAAAAGTCAAGGCAGGGAGGCAACAGGAGGTAAAGCGCATGTGAGCCAGTGTGGTGCAGTGGTGAAGAGTGCAGAGTGGGCAGACTCAGGCAAACTGGGTTCTAGTCCTTGTTCAACCATGGAGTGACTCAGGGCCACTCACAGACTCTCAGCCCAACCTACCTCACAGGGCTGTTGTTGTGGGGATAAGGTTGAGAGCAAGAGGGAGAGGATGATGGAAACTGCTTTGAGTTCTTTTTTAAAAATAAAAAGGCTGGGAAGAAATCAAATGAATAAATAATAAAAAGCCAGCTAATCCCTGAGGTTCAGATGCAACAGAGAGCTCTGAGAGCCCCGCACCTTTATTTCAAAAGGTGTGAGTGGGCCATAAGGTGGTAGGGCAGGTGGCCCCACAGAGATTCAGGGTCTCATATCAAAGAACCCTGGCTCTACCTCCAGTGGGGTCCCCAGCTGAGAGCCGCTGGTAGATCCATCATGCACAGCAATCCTGTCCACACCAGCAACAGGACAGGACATTAATCTGGGGAAGATTCTTTTACCACCATTATTATCAAATGGCAACAATCATTATATCAGAATGTTTTTTTCCAGAGACAGCCTATTTTTTCCCAATTTATTACAGACACTGAGAAAAGACTGAACTCCACAGTCATCCCTGTTAGAACTTATTAATTTTGCTATGCCATTGTCAGATATGGCAAAACAAGAAAGGATTAATGGCAGCAGGTTTCCATTCAAAAAAGAAGATTAAAATGTCTGTGAAAGAGATAAGGGAGACTTACTAAGTTCTATATTTATTTATGAGTTATCCATATAACGGATGCTGCTAAATCACTATTCTGTTTTTACTGATTTGCTAGTTTTATTAAGTTCGGGGAACATTAGCTGATTGTTGTGAGTCGCAATGACTTCAGAATGGTGTGAGGATGAATAACAAGATAAAAGTATTTAAATAAATAAAATTGGATTTTATTGTGGTTATATTGCTTGGGGTTTTTTTTTTCTTCAAACAAGGTATCTATAAAAATGCAAAAAACTTGACTTTCCAACTGATTTACAGCAGAATTAATATTTTTTTCATTCAGCTCACATTAAAAAAAAAAAATCAACCTGTAATTGGCATGCTAGTATTGCCTATTCATTTGGGCATGATACACAGGCAGGGTAGATTTGGTACCTCAAAGGTAAGCTAGTCATTCAGGGTTGCCGTAAGAAACAAGGACAGAGAAGAGGTGAGCAACGTCCTACGAAATTCCATGAATGCAACAGAAGCGCCTGGACAGTGTGGCCTGCATCAGATTAATGATATCTTTTGCTGATGTTAATACTGCTATTTATTGAGAACCCAATAATCTAACTTTTATTGCAAAAGAACAATGGTCACTGAAGTGCCACCAGCAGAATCCAGGAAAGCTGGGACTTCCGGCACATTAAAAATGAAGTTTATTCTAGCTTAAATTTTCATGGATAGTGTGCAGTTTTAAGAACAGCTTCCATGGTCCATAACTCTGTCATTTTTCCTATCACAAAATAACACTGTTAGCCCTCTGGAAATCCCAAACACATTTACCAGGGAGAATATCTCCACTTAATTATATGGATTTTCCATTTAAGTGCTGCAAGTTCCATTTGTAGAAATCATACAATCCCCAAATCCCCCAGCTGGTATTCCCCCACCTTCTAAACTTGAATTGGCTTCATAAGCATCACTTTAGTATAGTGACTCAGTGACAAACTTTTGCTGAACTCTACACTGCGCATTAGTTTTTGTTTAAATATTATTGTGTTGCTTACACTGTACACATTGCTTTGTTTACATTGTTGAAGACTTGGGGTGTGTTTCAACTATGATTTTCTTTTGATGGAATTATATTTATATCTGTTAACACAGGGGGATTTGAAAATGAAATGATGACTTTGAAACAGAGGATCAAAATCAATATCCATTAAGTGAATGAGGACATTTTGACATATGACACAATATGAATTAAGATACTTTTATCACCAAACCATATCTCAGACATTACCTTTGGTCAAACAGAGGCGCCTAAGAAAGACAGAAGCATTCATTTTACACCATGTTAAGTGGCCGCAAAACCAAGAATAATTCATAAGTTAAAGAAGTGATAACTGAGAAATTCAGTAAGACCTATATGAAGATTCCTTCATTTATCTCCTGTTTGTAGAAATAGGGAGGGTTAGAAACACAATATATGGATAGAAAGGACAGATGGCAAGGATATGTGCCAATATATCATATCCAATATGAGTCCATGACCCTACTTGGTGCCTTTTATGGAAAACCTGAGTGTGGATAAGATAATTATTGGACCCCAGGATAGCACTTCCCTCCCACGCCAGTATCCCACATGCTGCCAAATGCCAGGTAATTCGCAAGGCAGTGAAGGCATCAGTGCCACTTTCCTCCCCAGGCTCCTTGGATCAGAATCCCACCAACTGGGAACAGGCTGCCAGATGGTCTTGGCTTGCTGAGACTGCTCTGGCACATTGTACAGCTGTGTAGCACAGCTGTGGCAGATGGGTGCAAGGACCAAGAAGCAAGCGGAAGGAGGCGGAAGGAGGAGCATTGCTTCAGAGGGCACCCTCCACACCAGGTCTCTATGAGGATCACTGACTCGGTGGATATACCAATCATCCTGCATTCTGGTGTTTTTTTAAAGACCTCACTTAATTTTATTCCATTTATACTCAATGGACAGGTGTGCACATCATAACAACCCATGTAGTGATTTGGCATGAAGGGTTCATTGTCCTGTGAAGCAGCCATGACAAGCCTGACAGACAATGAAGTTCATCATAGTTGCTTTGTTCCCCCTTTCTTCCTCCTGGCCCCTCAGTCTTCTAGGCAGCCTCCTTAGGGAAGAACAATACCCTTCCCACTTCCTTCTGGATTGCAAGACTGAGCCTTACTTTTTTCAGCTTGCTGTGTTTGACTTGTCACCTGCCCTCCCACTGTGCCAGAGTTGGCTAACTTGATATTTTTTTTAAAGGAGGATAAAATTGAAAACAGCTCTGCATTGTGGCATAGGGCACTCATAAGCCAACAACTATCCTTGGCTGACAATCCTGGCTAGTTTGGACTCATATAACCATAACCTATAATTGGATACCATCAGGGTTCTCTACTTTCTGATTTGTTTACCCATGTGCAGAGTCCCTTCCTTGAGAGCTGCAATGATGTAATCATGTACCAGTGGCACTCATGAAGGGTATGGAGCAATATAGCTTGGTACTGTAAATGATGATCTCCTCCCCACCATGTTTATTACGCATCTTCTGCTGCTGAAATAACATGTAATAATACATTTCTTAAAGTGTTTCATAAAAAAAAAAGCAGTCTGTTATTTCTACAAACTGATTTGATACAATTCAAAGTCTATAGTTTCTTTCCTCATTCCTGTACAGATTAAATGCACAAAATAGATAAAACCTGGCAATAATAATATCTTTAAAGTAATCTAGGCTGTACTTAGCTGACCTACGCTAGATTTTCAAGATCAGAAGCTTAGCTGTGGCATTTTTGTGGTGTGAGTTGTGTACAGCCAAGATAGTTGTATGCATATTCACCTGAATGTAGGCATTGCACTGAATTCATTATAGGTGCATTTTATTGTATATTAATTTATTATTTTCCATATAAAAGTATAATAAAATAGAACAGTTGAAACTAGCTTACAATAAATTTTGGAGTGCTCCTACGCTGCCTAAACTGTAACTGCAATCTTTTGAATTTCTCACATTGTTACAGACAAGATTGCACCCAGAGCATCAGCCTTTTGCTTTATGGCTTAGTTTACATGACCCCTGGAATATATATATATATTTATTTAAAACATTTCTATGCCATCCCATTTGCAAAAAGCCTTGGGGCGGCTTACAAAACAGAATCATTCACACAATTAACCTTAAAAATTTTGGAGACACTTCGGCACAGTATAAAACCCAATATAAAATCCAATAAATAATCAATTAACAATTAAAATAACTTTTAAATAAAAAGGTCTTGGCCTGGTGCCGAAAAACAAATAATAACGGCACCAGGTGGACCTCTCTGGGAAGCGCATTCCATAGACGGGGCGCCACCACAGAGAAGGTCCTCCTCCGGGTACTCACCCTCCTAATATCTCTCACGGAGGGTTCCCGGAGAAGGGCCTCTGCTGCCGATCTCAAGGGGCAGGAGGGCAGATATGGACACCGGCGCTCCTTTAGATAACCAGGTTCCAAGCCATTAAGGGCTTTATAGGTGATAACCAGCACCTTGAATTGGGCCCAGACTTCGATGGGAAGCCAGTGAAGCTGATGGAGGACTGGGGTTATATGAGAACAATGCCCAGTCCCTGTCAGCAACCTGGCAGCTCTATTTTGCACCATCTGAAGTATCTGGACCATCTTCAAGGGCAGCCCCACATAGAGCGCGTTACAGAAGTCTAATCGGGAAGTTACCAGTGCATGTGTCATTGTTGCCAGGCAATCGTTCTCCAGGTAGGGATGCAGCTGATGGATCAGCCGAAGCTGAAGGAAAGCGCTCCTCACCACCGCCGTCACCTGAGCTTCTAATGACAGCTCTGGGTCAAGGAGCACTCCCAAGCTGTGAACCCTGTCCCTCAGGGAGAGTGCAACCCCATTCAGGACAAGGTCCAGGTCCCCCACCCCAAAGCACGAGCCACCTACCAACTGGACCTCCGTCTTGTCTGGATTGAGTTTCAGTTTATTGGCCCTCATTCAGCCCATTACCTCGGCCAGGCACCGGTTCAGTACAGACACTGACTCACCTGGATTACTTGAAAACGAGAGGTAGAGCTGGGTATCATTAGCGTACTGATGATTCCGCAGCCCACATCTCCTAATGACCTCTCCCAGCGGTTTCATGTAGATGTTGAATAGCAAGGGGGACAAAATGGACCCCTGCGGAACCCCATGGCCTAACTGCCATGGCGCAGAGCCATAGTCCCCCAGCACCACCTTCTGGAATCGGCCATTGAGATAGGAGTGGAACCACTGCAAAGTACTACCTCCAACTCCCAATTCCGCTAGCCTATCCAGAAGGATACCATGGTTGATGGTATCGAAAGCTGCTGAGAGGTCCAGGAGAACCAACAGGGACGCACTCCCCCTGTCTTTCTCCCTGCACAGGTCATCGTACAGGGCGACCAAGGCAGATTCAGTACCATATCTGGGTTTGAAGCAGGACTGAAATGGGTCCAGATAATCAATTTCATCCAAGAGTGCTTAGAGTTGTCCCGCTACCACCTGCTCTAACACCTTTCCCAAGAAAGGGATGTTGGCCACCGGTCTATAATTGGCAGCCATCTCTGGATCCAGGGATGCCTTCTTTAGGACTGGCTGAACTACCGCCTCCTTTAAAGGGGCAGGTACCCGGTCGTCCCTTAGAGAGGCGTTGACAACCTCCAGGATCCAGGTCCCTATCCCGTCCTTGGCTTTCATAAGTAGCCAAGATGGGCAAGGGTCTAGAAAGGAGGTGGTAGGATGTACTTGTCCAAGCACCTTGTCCACATCATCAGGCCTCAACAACTGAAACTCATCCATCAATTTTGGACCGGACGGCAACATTGGCACCTCCCCAGAAGGTTCTGATTCACTAGTAGAGTCCAGCTCGTGATGAATCTGAGCGATTTTCTCCTTGAAATGCTTGGCGAAGTCATTACAGCGGGCCTTTCAGGGTGGCACGAGATCTTTCTTGGGGCCTGGGTGAACCAGCCCCTGTACCACCCGAAAGAGCTCCGCTGGACGGCATTGTGAGGAGGCAATGGAAGCGGAGAAGAATTTCTTCTTCGCCGCCCTCACTGCCACAGCATAGGCCCAATAATGGGCTCTTGTGTGTTCGGTCAGATTCATCCCATGATTTCCTCCACCTGCGCTCTAGACGTCTTCCAACCCGCTTCATCACCCATAGTTCAGGTGTATACCAAGGGGATGAATGGGCTCTGCCAGGTGGGAGAGGACGCTTAGGAGCGATCATGTCAATAGCCCTGGTCATTTCCCCATTCCATAGTTCAACCAAGGCATCGACAGGAGCACCAGCCTTATCAACCGGGAAATTCCCCAGGACCTTCAGGAATCCATCTGGATCCATCCGGCTCCGGGGGCGGACCAACACAATTGGGTCCACATCCTTACAGAGGGAAAGGCCGCTCTTGAGCTCAAACCTCATGAGGAAGTGATCTGACCATGACAGGAGTGTCAGACACAAGTTCCTCACCCTCAGATCATCCTTTTCCTGCCCCATCGAGAAAACCAGGTCCAGAGTGTGTCCACATTCATGGGTCGGGCCTATGACATGTTGAGACAGCCCCATGGTCGTCATGGAGGCCATGAAGTCGTGAGCCGCCCCGGTCAGAACCGTCTCAGCGTGGAGATTGAAGTCCCCCAGGACCAACATCCTGGGAGTCTTCAACACCAAATCCGAGATGATCTCCGTCAGCTCAGGCAGGGAATCTGTTGGGCAGAAGGGTGCATGGTACACCAAAAGAATCCCCAGTCTGTCTCGGTCACCCAACACCAAGTAGAGGCACTCTAGACCCCCCTCCCCTCCCCTCCAGGCATGGTCGGTGCTGGATCAGATACCCGGGCGGGCACAGTTGAGAGAGGGAGACATCCCCCTCTCTCCCACCCAGGCCTCTGTAATGCAAGCCAGTTCGGCCCCCTCATCCACAATCAAGTCATGGATGAGGGATGATTTATTGTGGACCAACCTGGCATTAAGCAACAGCACCAATGGGCCTAGGGGGCGGTTGACAAGAATATACAGGAATATACAGAGAAAAGCATATTTCCCTCAAGATTTGGTGCTTGGGAGAGGGCTTTTGGGAAAAAACAAATCTCCAAATATATGAAGTCATATGCTTATCATATTCCAGCATGTTTCCCTGTTTCCCCCAAACTTTCTTTACTATAAAATGCTGACTCTTATTTTGTGAAAGGAAATGCACAAGTTTGCTTAACACAGTGGAGTACCTTTAAAAACATGTTAATTGCTTTGATGCATGGAATGATTTACTAGATAGATTTCACAGCACCTAATAAGCTGTCCCGAGATGCTGAGGCATGAGGGGACGGCATATAAAAGTTTTAAATAAATAAATTAATAATAGTGATTCTAATCATTGTTAGAAATAGGATCAGTGCTGCCATTATGTTGGATCAGTCACCTCAGGCAATTGATTATGGAGAGTTAATCAGGCTGGGGACCTAGGTAAATGGGTGGTTTTGGACCAGTCACAGACTTTCAGCTTAACTGATCTCTGTTCTAGATAGACTGTAAGAATACTCATTGTGTGTACTTGTGCTTTCCTCAGTTCCTATAATCTTGAGAGAACATATGCAACAGCAGTGTTTAAGGTCTGTTTGCTTCTTAGAGATGGTAATTCCTTCAATTCTACAATGGAGCTCTTGCTTCACATTAAGAAGAAAAAAATCCTGTTAATTCTTTTCCCTCCACATACCTGCTCCTTGGTGGTTTCACAGCTTTTCTTAAGCTGGCCCATACTCTCCTGATAAAAGGCTGAGATGCCTCTCCGAAGCTTAATTACTGGCAGTCAGAATCTGAAGCTAAATTATGCTGGCTTTTATCCTTTTTACCCTCAGCCTCCCACCACCCCCACACATGCACCCTGCCCCAAACCTGGGCCCTGTGAACTTCTCTGAAATGGAATTTGGCCCTCAGGCTGAAAGAGTTCACCATCCCTGCTACACACACACACCAGAGAATAAGAAGCACTGAACGCACAGGGGTGCCTGAGAAAATACTTAGTGCATTGCCCTGTTATGCATGTGCAGACTGCAGAACTAGGGGAGGAGTATTGCTGCTCAACAGATGGCTGTAGGGATGCTTTCAGCTTGCTTAGCAATAGGATCTGAAGCATGAATATTTGCACATCAATGTTGCATGTGGTATAGACCTAATATCCCCATGCTTACATTCCAAACATGCAGCAAGCAGTTATTCTGCAGAACGTGGCTCTAATGTCTACCCTTTAATGATAATTTTATGGTACAGATAAAAAATTGTTATCCATAAAGAAAGCATAGGTTTAAAACATATTTGTGCGTGTGTGCATGCACACATGTGTTACAATGAAGTCTGTTATATACTGCACCCAGAAGTGCAGAAGAGCAGGCGAATGAACACTTACTGCAAGAAAGATCTGCAGAGAACTGTGCGCCACTTCGATATATTGGTAGTCAAGAACACACCCTGAGACAGTGATGTAGCGATGGTCTTCCGGTGCCCAGTCCGGGGCTGGGGTCACGGATATCACTGTGCAGCCTGGCCCATTCTCCATCCACCAAGAACGGTGCATTGAGATATTGAAGGTGAGAATAAGATCTGTCTCCTGTCAAAAGAAGAGAAAAAAGAATCACAGACTAAGCTTCAGTTTGCTCGTATGTTCAGATAACTCAGGTATTTAGATCCTTATTTATTTTTAAAGATATGAGAACTAAGAGGAGCATGGATTTAAATTCTTTCTCATACTCAGCACTGAAAGTCCACTTTCAATCGCCATGATCCTATTTAGTTTAAAACAGGACAATGCATTTATAAAACACAGAATATGGATATGGTAATACAATCACCCCCATTCCTTAACATTTCCCTTCTGCTTCCCGAAAATGCTTATATGCAGACTATTCTATGATTTTTCTAACTCTTTCCAAGGTGGTGCTTATTGCTGAAAGCCATTTCCCAAGGCAATGAGGCTGTGTCCTGTATTTTCACTGACAACAAAATCTGCCAACAGTGGCCCTATTTAGTAGAAAACAATATCGAAAGAGAACTGGCGCATGTGCTTGGCTGCACACAGAAAAAAAAGGCCCTCTTGTCAGAAATGGCCTCTCTGAACCCAATCTTTCCTACATATTGTTCAGACTTTCCTACTAATATTTAGCAAATGAATAACAATTTTAAAGTAAATGCACTGATCCAGAGAACTTCAGTGCAGCAGAAGGCAAGCGCCCCTGCTGCTTGCTTTATGACATCCTCAAGTGATCCGCTCTGTCATCTCTGAATCCATCGTTCACTGGTTACATAGTGAAAGGGAGGCAAAAAAAGTGACCAAATCAATCTCTTACTCCCTACAAGATGTAAAGAGTACTTGCTTCTGTCCAGTCCAAAAGTCCTAAGGGCACTGAAAGAAGCACATGCTTCCTAATAAGTTTAGCCCTGCTTATTAGAAGCAAAACATATCTGGCAGTGAGGTACTAAAAACAATAGATTCATCTATTATTGTTTGTACTGTATGGTTTGTATGGTTGTATTATTGGCTTGTGTCTATTGCTTGGATACGTGAATGTTTCAAGAGAAGTGCCTGTATTACACACACCTGGTGGTGCATAGTGCTGACTGAACGCATTTTCAGTGGACTCTAAAAATGTCTGCAGTAACAAGGGACTCTCTCCCCCTCCTTTCCTTGAGTAGCTGCCGTATGTTCTCTGCTTAACATCTGTGTTCAAAGACTGCTTCAAGAAACAGCTGCCTTGGAGCTGTAGAACTTAACAGGAAGTGTTGATAAATGTTGGGCATGTCAATATTGTATTCTTCCCTGTGTCCATGTTGAGGATGAATTTATAATCCCAGTTCAACAAAACAGTTGCTTCCTCTTTGGGACATAGCGCTACAGCTGTGCCAGTTTTGTTTATTGCCTGTGAACACAGAGAATCTTCTGTAACTCCTGGTGATATTTTGAGAGCTCTGTTAATAAAAATTAGTGTATTACAGTAGATTTTGCATACGGCTGAAGACTAAGAAATGGAGGAGAAGAGCGGCATGAGTTAAAATGCATCTTTCTTCACATTTCTTTGGTGATGAAATATGATTTGGGACAAATAAGGTATGGTTTACTCTAGAAAAAAGGCCTGGAGTTGGCTTCGCATGGCAATTATCTAGACAGCTTTAGACTTATGCTGGCCTTAAGAATGCAACTGAAATCATTATTGTATCCACTGATTGTCTTCATATCCTTCTATTGTTCAAAAATTATGGTAGCAAAAATTACAGTTCAGCTGATTTATTTTAAAAAACCAAATGGTTGGTTATATGTACAGGGTTTGCAACTGTAAATGTGAACACTGAAATAGAGGCAATTTAACTTTATCTGTCTCTTCTGATGCATTCTAATGAATTCACTATCATTTAAAAACTTTTCCTGGAAGGTCTATATATCTATATATCCATAGTGACCTTGGATGCCCCTAACAGATACAGGGCAGTATAGAATTTTACAATACTCCTGTGGAAGAACACTGAGGACACGATGCCTGATTGCAAAGCAAGCCTCAGCACACAGAAACAGCCAACAGCTGAGATAAAGGCATGTGAAACTACAGTATAACCTTGTAGGGTTTTTCAAGAATGTCTTTAAGTATGTGAATAGAAGGATATGGACAATTCTTCAGTGGAGATATCAGAAGTGGGGTTCCTCAGGGACTGGTGCTTTCTAACTTGCACATAAATCATCTGGATTTCAGTGAACAGTGAACTGTCCAAACTTTGATGATGACACCAAATTATTCAGGATTGTGAAAACCCAAGCAGATTGTGAACAGCCCTAAAAGGATCTCTCCAACCTGGGTGAATAGGAAATAAAATGGCAAATGTAGTTTAGCAGATCTGTAAATGTAAAAAGAAATACATGGGGAGGGAAAACCTCAAACCATAGTATCTCAGTAGATTCTGAGCAGGTAGCCACAGAAGAAATTAATCTTGGGGTCATGGTGCATAGCTTCAGTGCCTCTTCAGATGGGAAGCATATCTATATAAGCTCCTGTACAGTTTCTCCCAACTCCCACAGATAAGATAAAAGCTTCAAGGAGGCAATTCAAACCAGGAAAACCAGGCAGAGGGAAATGATTCAAACTTGGTCCTCCTTGCATCAGTGTTCTGATTGTCTTGACTTCCTTCCCCTGACAGCTGCTAGATGAGAAAGACTGGGAGTTCCAGTCCAGCACATCTGGAGGAGACCAGGTTGGAGAAGGCTACTTAGAGTTTAAAAAATCAGCCACATTATACAGCAATAGATTGAATTTTAGGGAGCAGCTGAAATCACACTTAAAAATGGATGTGCTTTTCAATGCTAATAACAACAATAAAACCGTTTCTATTCAGCTCCAGTTTTCAACCATGATGTGCCAAATTAATTTCACTCTAGATGCCATAATAAATTCAACAATGTGAACCCTGCTCTTCCATTCAAGACTAGATTAACCACTTGGCAGTGTGTGCTCTGGAGCACCAGCTGAACCAGTCTGCAGCATGGGTTGTTCAGTCATTATTGAGAACATTTCTTAGTGGAGAGTATTATGCTTGCTACCTTGTGCTGATTCCCCTTGAAAAACACAAACAGTACAAAACATGGCAGCTGGTCCCTTATCATGGGACAGGAGAGCAGTAGCCATGATCTATTAATTAAAGAACATCATGACTAATCCAAAAAATAAGATACAGATTGTCTGCCTAGCAAGGAACTGATTTGCTGTATCTCCCATGCTGGGACATGTATCCACATCCCATTTAACCATATTCATCGATGAATCTGTGCTTTGGGGCACTTTTAATGCAATCCTGTGCGTACCTACTCAGAATCATGTCACATTGGGTTAGGTGGGCATAGAATGGCGGTCTAAATTTTCTTATAAGCTGTGTGCTGTGCCAACAAGCCAAGTGAAGAAAGTGAGCTATATATGTGCCTTCAGCTGGGCCATTTCTATTCTTACTATTGTTTTCAGTGGATGCATAGGCTGCCCAGCTCTGTTTGCTTGACATTTGCTTCACTTAATATGTAAAGTATCATAACAACAGCCAAGATGGCAAATTGCTTTGCAGCGACGTACCTTTCTATAAATATTTCATTAAGCGTTAATCAATAATTGATAGAGGTTACAAGTGTATTAAAGGTAAAAATGTGTTCTCTTGCTGTGTACAACCTCTCAACTCCGACTGAAAAGCTTATCTTGGGGGTAGTGGCAAGAAGCAAGTGTGCAAAGGGAAAGATCCCAGGAAACACTCATAAAAATAGGAAGAAATTTTACCAGCCACTCTGTCGGTAAAATGACAGGAGTCCATGGGGGAAGTCACAGTATGAGGAACTGATGGCAAGGACAGCAGAAATGTTATCCTCACCCCAATTACAATGCCAAAGAGATCTAAAGGTATGCTGTAGAAAAGTAACCGCATACCTTTCTAGAGAAATCTTTCCAGTGTAAGGATGGGTGTTACGTATATTAAGGCAAAAGCCTATGCATATTTAGATAAAAAACCACATGCTGGAGATCCAGACTTCTCTCTGCCTAAATATGCACAGGATGCTTTCTGAGACATAACATGCAGAATCAGTACACTGAATGTAGTAAATGCCGAGTTCAAGTGTTGTATGTATAAATGGCTAAGCTGGAAGATTTGAGGCCTTAAGCCTGCCCTAAAGAAGAATTTTATCCTTTGTGAAGTAGTGATGTTGAACTGCAACTGCCCACTCCAGTGCTTGCTTCAGCTATTAGCACACATTAAACATGGTCACTGGAAACAGCCGGATTGTTTTGAGTGTTGGCTCCTGAATCTTGTCTTGAGCACTGGCTGTTTATGCCAAGAGATGTTGGTGATGAATTGATTTTTGCTGCCAGAGTGCAGTGCCATCTCTGTTGAAATGGAAGTGCCACACCGGGGTGGCCAGGATGCATTGCAGGTGAGCCTTGTAAAGAATTGGTGGACTATTCCTGCTTTTACTTACTGTAGGATTGACAGTCTGTGGCTTCACAGAGGAACCAGTGTTCAGATAATGCTAATCTTAGATCCTCCTCCCACCTTAGTCACTGGAGGGTTGACCCCAAGGTAGGGTGGCCATTTACGAAACACCAACAAAGAGGACCGTGGTCTGCATAATATTTGAATTTGCATATACTAATGAACTGTTGCAAACAACCCAGAATGCTTTTGCCTTGGGCAGTATATAAATAAATAAAGATTATAGATGCAAATTTACAGTTCACCACACTTCGGAAAACTGTGTTCACATGATCTGTATGCCTGCTTGTTGTGTCCACTGTCCAGATGTTAACTACTGAAGGACCCCATTTTTATGACACTTTATGATAGCAGAATTGGACTGAACAGTCCTTCAAACATAGGGCATTTTCATATAAGGGGTATAGCTCTGGCATTCTTTCAAAAGAGGACTTTCCTCGGTAAAAGAGGACTCATGGCCAACCTTGGGCTGAAGGCCAAGAAAAGAGAAAGAACAGGTTATGCCTTAAGAGACAAAGAAACAGGTGAAGGGAACAAAGCTCCATATTCACCCCATCTGATGGAAAGGCCTTAGACTTACCAAGGCAAAGGGCGACTGACCTTTCTTCAGCAGAGCTGAGCCCATTTGTGGTGGTCTTGCTAAAGTGGCCAGGAGTTCAGACTGCCATTTCCAGCTCAGCCTGCTTGGGAGTGGGGTGAGGTGGACTGACAGGATGCACAGGGAAACTGACTGCCTTCTTTGGCACTGACCACCCTGCTTGGGAGCCAAGGGCTGCCGCTGTCTGGAGGTAGCTTGGTTTTTGCCCTGCTTCCGCTTCCTAGGGCCATCAAGAGTGTCAGAAGAAAGACTCCATTACTGGGGAGGTTAACAGTGTTGCTCTTTCCTTGTTCTCATTCTGTCAGAGAAATCTGGGTCTCTGCAACCAGCGCTGACACCACTGAGAATGAAAAAAGGATGGAAAAGATGCCTTTGGGAGGGGTGGATGAGACTCCCTAGCCCTGTAGCAGCCAAGGTCCCAGATGCTAGGACCTGAGAAGGGAATGACTGGCACTCTCCCACTGCACCTATAGCAGGCAGCAGCCAATTAACTGGTGGAGGTGGTTTGTTTTCAAACCCTGGCTCTCCCTCTCTATTCATGGTTTACTAGTTATACACAGAAAATCTGTTTTAAAAATAAGGGACATCCAATTTTTCCTGTCCTCCAGGCATTGTCCAAACAGATTGAAAGAATATCATAATTACTGTGGAAAATAAAAGGTCAATGGAGGCTTAAAAAATACAGCACCACAATGCTATCACTCAGAACATGTCACAATCAACTTCTGTGCTGCTGCTAAGGAATGACAAAAACAGCTAAATATTTATGGTCATTTAAGAAAAAAAATAATTTTGAGCTTCCACTGCATATGATAAATCCAAGGGCAGGGAGAAAAATGATTTGAAATTTAGATGTGCCATTAAAATTAAAAGGCATGTTCCAATATGTCACATTTCCTAAATGTTCAGAAAAATAGATGTCTGGATCAAATGACTGTCAGTGTAGAGCTGGGCTGGAAACATATGGCCAGTTGTTTTGGCCTACAATTGCCAAAAGCTGTTGCCAGTGTGTATGCTAAAGCCAATGGAAGCTATATGCTAAATATCTGGATAGACACTAGCTGCCCACCCCCACCTTGGCAATCATGTTTATTCAGATTTCTGTTTTTCTGAGTATTCAGTATTTTTTCCATTTGTGTATATACTGTGTGGAGAGTAAGAGAGCGAGAGAGAGATTGAGAGAGCCCTATTTTTGGAAATATGATAAATTTGAATGCATCCACTTTCCATGATTCATCTAAATTTTAAATCAATATATTTTTATTGATTCAAATGACTGCTCCTGACCCACAGACCTTCAGGTATGCACAATCAGTACTGTCAACTTTGGCAGCAGAAATGGTGCGGGGGGGTGGGGGTGGAATATGCCCAGGAATCAGTTCTAGTACATCGGGGAATTTGGGGTGGACTGGCTTCAGTTTTGCATGGTAAGCTTAAATACAAATGCCTAGAATCACTGTGATTCAATGCTTTACATTTATAAAGCAAAATGGCATACTTACAATCTCTTAACAGTGAAGGAGTAACTAACCTTTATTAAATTATCCTGCCTATATACAGGAATCTCTTATGCATAAGAACCTAAGAAATACAAGACCAAGGATCATCTGATCTAATAGTCACACAAGGCTAACTCGAACTCTTTTCTGCCCACCTCTCCCTTACCTTACATGCTGCCCATGTCCAACCATCTGCTTTTCATGCATGCCCGACTGTACAAGAATTATGAATAAAGCCTTAGGTGTTTGTAAGAGGAACACTCTTCTTTATCAACTAAGGACATCTTTTCCCTATTCTTTCTTCCAAAGAATTTAGAGTGGTTCACATTGCGTATGTTCCAATTTTATGTGCATAACATCAGTGTGAGAAAGGTTAGACTGTGAAAGAGTTTAAGTGGCCCAAACAGTTCCAATAAACTTCTTGGGTGAGTAAGGATTTGCTCCAGGTCTTCTTGAGACAAATGATAATGGATATTGTAATGGAGAGCAAATGGGGGAGAGAGCAAATAAAAAGGTCTCAATGGTTTGACACCTGTTTCCACAATTGTATCATTGTTACTGGACTGAGATGTTTGGTTCTGAAATATGTAACCAGAGTGTATATTGTATCAGTAACCTGGATTAAAGTACTTTTTAATGCAAACTCTAGGTCTGTTAAGGCTACATTCATTTAAAAGTTTCTGTGGGTGTGGCTGAGGCCTTCCAATATTATGAGCTTCTGATCAAGCCAGTGATTTGCTACTGATG
This sequence comes from Varanus komodoensis, assembly GCF_004798865.1. Classification (NCBI taxonomy): domain Eukaryota; kingdom Metazoa; phylum Chordata; class Lepidosauria; order Squamata; family Varanidae; genus Varanus; species Varanus komodoensis. Next base: position 50,687,976 of record NW_025335268.1, read on the forward strand.
GAGGAGCTTCGGTATTCATTCAAGTGCAACCCCATTTATTTCAATGGAGGAAGCAGAGACATGTTCTACACATTCCTTGTAGACAGAGGCATGCCACAGTAGACGGCAGATATACAGCACACACAACATGTCTTTATTCTACAGCCAAGACAAAAATGAAGCATTCTGGCCCAAAATGCGATCCCTGGCCAATATCCTGACTGAACAACCTAGCGCAACTACAACTGCTATGATGCTCAGCTGCCAGACACTTGGAAGCCTCTTGAGATGTCTTGATATTAAACCCTACCTTGAAACATAGTAGACTTTTGCCTGCAATATCTGAGACCACCTTCAGTCTGTCCCTGCCTTACAAGTGACACGGTGTGATTCAGCACTTCATGCCTGCTACGTCCACTAAGGTCTCATGTGCAGGCCACACAGAGAACTTTCTTGCTAGCTTCCTTCATCCCTGGTGCCAAGTTCCGGATCTGTGGATCTAATTCTCACACTCTGCTGCTACTGGGAGTCGCTGTGCACACTAATCAAGCACGGAGGAACCAAGCATTCTGCATATATGTATTGCTGCATGAACTAGGCCCAGGCTTCTTGGTTCCTTTGCCTAGTTCCCTGTCTGTTGCTACAGAATAGACACATGAGCACAAAATGGTGTTGCTATTTTGAAGGAAAGGGTTGGGAAGGGTTGTTATGGAAAGACCTCTCATTCTGGTGGCTCAGCAGGCTTTGCAGTGCTTCTCTCTTTCCCCCTACATTATGAGACCCATTGCACAAAAGGACCGCCATTATCCTTATCATATAACTTAGGAAACATTGTCTGTAGGGCAAGTTTTAATTGACTTGAGTCCATAATGGGGAAAAAACCTTATTCAGCCACCAGCTCTGACTCCCTGAAGTCCTTCCAGATACCTTCGTGCACTAAAAGCAATGAACCTTAATAAGAATGACTTGCTGGGCAGACAGCTGCAAACAGAACTCTCTGCTTCTGAGGGCTGAATCAGTGATTGAAAACTTTATTTAAGAATCTGGCAGATGGTAGATTTACCATTCTAACTGTGGTGTCTGTGTCAGCTTCTTAAATTAAGTTTTCAATAGCTGATTTGGCCCTGGGAAACGCAGAAATGGGGTTGAACTGTCTCCTGGGGCTTCTCATACTACATTTTTTGTTTGTGTTAAGTACTAATGCAGAATTAGAGGGACTACTGTGTCAGAGAGCGGGAAGATCGATGCTTTTATTATGTTGAATTGGAAAGCTGGTATACACAATGGGGTTCTGGCTAAGGAAAACGCTAGTGAGCACTCCTCCTCCCTTTCTTTGTGGGGTTCAGAATATCATGGAACATTATGAAATGTTAACTCAAAGTAGCAGAATTAATCCCATATAGCCAATAATTTAGAAGAACGCAGTGAAATATAGATTTCATGAAAAGAATATGTATTTCTCCAATAAAGAAATAGATCACCCATAACAAGGAAGGCCCAGGTATTGCATCTATCAAAAGACAGAATAAATGGTAAACTTACTTTCTGACACTGAATTGTATACAATAATGTGGCTAATAAATTAGCTCTGGCAGTGAACTGTGCTTGGGCCTCTTTACATTAACACCTTTTCTTTTATTTTAAAGCAAGCCAGGCTTTCACCCAAGAGTGTCACACATGTTGTGGTGTGTCTGTGACATGACTAGACACCCATTCCATTCTTTTCACTTTTTTGGAGGGGGCCCATGCACTTTTGTCAATGGATGGGACAGTTTTATAGTTTGGGAGTCTCCAAGTGGTCCAATGTTTACAGTGCCCTGGTCATGGCATACAGAAAGAGTGCTGTGCTTAATATTATGATTAACAACACATAAACATTTTATTCAAAATGTAACATGTAGATGGATAGCATATCTTTCCCACTGCAAAAATATATAGCATTTATACCTCACCTTCAGCTGACAAGTCTCTTCAAGCAGCCTACAGAACAATAAAAACATCCCTGCCTTCAGACTTATAATCTAAAAAGCCATAGCAGAAAAGGAAAAGGGGATGGGCAAAGAAAAGAAGAGAAAAACTCTGGCACCCTTTTTAATGTTATGCTGTACAGTGGTACCTTGGCTCACGAACTTAATCTGTTCCACGACTCTGGTCACGACCCAAATTGGTTGTGACCCAAGTCAAATTTCCCCGTAAGGTCCAATGTAAATAAGGTTAACCCGTTCTGTAACCACATTTTTTTTTAATCTCAAAAATTTGAAACACAGTGAAAAAGAACAAAGTAACAAAGAACAACAAAGATTATGGCCATCTCTCCCCCCTCCCAGCACGATCACAGCCATCTCCTCCCCCCCACCGAGCACGATCATGGCCATCTCCCCCCACTCCCCGAGCATGACTGCAATCGTGCCCATCTTCCCTGCACAAGCACGACCGCGACCATGGCCATCTCCCCCAAAACATGATCGTGGCCATCTCCCCCCGCTGAGCACGACCGTGATTGCACCCGTGCAGGGAAGGTGGGCGAACTCGTGATCATCACCCGATGTGGAGTTCGTGACCTGAGGCAATTTTTTTCTGAAATTTCTGTTTGCAACCCAATTTGGTTGTGAACTGAGGCGTTCGTGAGCCGAGGTACCACTGTATTTATAATAACTACCTCTAATGCAGACATGTAGTACAGTGGTAGACAACATAGCGACTTGCTATGGGGTCCTAAGAAGGTGCACAGAAGCTAAATTTGTTTCTGGTTCTCTGCATGGCCACGGATGCCATTTTTAGTTCGAAAAATCATGTTCAGCAGACTGTGCATGTGTGTGTGTGTGCTGGTGGGTAGAGGACATAAAAAAGGCACCAGACCTCCCAAAGTTGCTATCCATGATGTCATAATCATGGAACAGGGTTTGAGCCTCAACTCCATCACGTTTATTATTATTACTTACTAATTTCATCTCTATACTGCCCATAGACAAAACTCTTTGGGTAGATTACAGCAAAGAATAAAAACAACAAAATACCAGATAATTTCTCCCCATCCTACTAAACACATGAATATGTTTTGTCCTGTCCTGCCCACTAGCAGACTATTTCTTGGAAAACCTGCATATAATCGCTTAGAATGGGTCAATGTATAAATGTGAAATGTTTTATATCTGTAACTACTCAATTTTAGATTTAACCACCCATCCTCTGTTTAGGGAAATGACATAAATCCCATAAACTTCAAAAGTTATTCTTAGTAATACACTGCCAAATGGATAGAATCCAATGGGACACTTCCACCTGTGCTGATTCTTTTCTGCCCCATTGATTCCCCATTGCAAATGTACTGGACAAGTGGGACCCACTGCTTATGCTGGGGAGATTTTGTGCTCCTTTAGGGGAAACACCAAAGCAACGGGATGTCAGAGCTCATTTATGCCAGCTCTGCCAACTTACCTCCTTCCAGAAATGAGTATTTCCACTCATGTCAGGTTGCTGTGGAAGTGCTAATTTGCTGTTGCACAAGCAGTGGGGCCTTTTTATGTAATGCAGTCAAAAGGATGGAAGAAAACCAGCAGGGATATAAGTGCCCTGTTGGATTCTGCCCAGAAGCTTAAAGGACTTCCCAACAGTAAATACATAGTGCTATAATACCCTTTAAAATTAGAATTATTTGTGTGCCGCTCTCGCTGAGTAAGTCCATACATACTGAGTCTCCCAATTTTTAGCAAAGCTCTGTTATTTAGTTGATTGATCTGAAATCTCCAATTATGTGCTATAAATCTCTTTGCCACTATATATGAATGCCTCTGTGCAGGTTCAGTAGGTTTAAAGTGATAAACACATGCAGATAGGTATGAGAAAATTTCTGCCATCCCCCACCCCCTCGAAATCATCAGGGCCCACAACCACCTTGCCAACACTGCAATCATCACTACTGCTTGCTGCCAAATTTTGGTGGCAATGCAATGTTGGGAAAAAGCTGGATTTTCTCTTCAAAACTAGGTGTGCTCAGAGTACACACGTTGTTTTATCGCACACATTCCTAGAATCCTTAAATGAAAGAATTTTGCATTAAAAAACTGCAATGCTTCCCATTAACCTTATTTTAAGGGAAGATGCAGGCTTTTCTCACCACTGGTGCACTTCACTGAAATCAAGAGACAAGTAGCACTACAGTGGAACCAGTGGGAGCTGCAAAATGGGTTGGGATGGCAAATGCCACTCTCGGGCTTCATGTGTCTCACCTCTGCAGGGGTTCCCAATGGCCTAATATGGGGAAATTCCCGACAGTAGTCAGAAATCATGTTCCCAAACTCCCACACCATCAAACATTCCCACCAAAGCTGAAAGTGTAAACCAGCCTTCCCCAACCTGTTGCCCTCCGAATGTTCCAAATAACATCCCACATTCTCGTCTACTGTTCATTGTCAACTGGGGTTGAAATCCAAAACTTCTGAATGGCATCAGACTGGGGGTAGTGGGAGTGAAGCAAAACACTTCTCCCACAATCCTCTCAACCAAATTTACTATAATTTGGATCTATTAGAAGAAGGCTTGTAGGGACTATTTATCACCCACTGAGAATTTTGCATCGTGCTTCCATTTTATTAGTTTATACTGCCTACCATGCTCTCCCAAAGACTCATTGTGTGTCTCCAGTGCAGCTCATAAGGTGGCTGATCCTCCAGTTAAGGAATCACTCGAAAAATTATAAATAGAAAACATCACCCTTATCAGTTGAAGTGATAGAAGCTTTTATAATGAATTCCAGAGTGAGCGTGGGCTTGCTGTCCTGCTTGATGATAGTTTGGCTGCTTGCAACTATACAGCTGCAAGTGCTGATAAACAGATACAGTGATCAGTGCAGTTTCTTCTTCAAGACTGTTCCCTTTATCAATGCATCATGCACTCCATAAATTTTCACAATTATCCAAAAGTCTTAGGGATTACGGTGCAATAAAAATCCTAGATGCTGTGACACTGACATTATAGGCCTTCTTTGCTAGGATAGTACCACATAGTTAATCTTTAGCATGCTTAAACTTTCCTAATAGCCCTCTGCCCATCTGCTTCTAGAGGACTTTCCTTTTCAGGATTTTAAACTAAAGATTCCCAGCTTTAAGAGGTTACATGCAATACCTTTGAAGCCTTTGAGCTGGTAATTTCATTAGATAGGAATAAATATGAATTGACCATACACAATGCTGAAAGGCTTAGCATGTTCTGACCTGGCCCAGCTAACCTTGTCATCTACACCATTAAGCTTTTATTTGGAAAGGCTGATAATGCCCAATCAGTATTCAGCTCAGAACTTAATGGAATAGTTGGGGTTTTTTTAGGCTAGTTCTATAAAACATGTGAAATTAATCAGAGATAATGGATCTCACTGAGGAGAGAGGGAAAGATCTGCTCTTCTTTGTTATTGAACATTATTCAAAAAACAGGAGGTGGCCAATAAGATACCAAATGGGTTTTCTCTCTGTTTGCCCTTTAATGTTTCTCAGTGTTTGCTGCTCCCAGTCCTAATAATTCAGCACAAAAAGTAGATGCAGAATGAGAAACTGTGACTGCTTTATACCATTAATCACTTCTTTTTGTGATTCATTCATAAAGCATTATAGGTTTTGATGTCGCCATGCTGATTTCATCTCTAATGCACTTTGTTTTAATGGTTTCCAGAGGCAGCCTTCAACTAATACTCTTTTTATCACTGGTATTATAAACATGTTGTCCTGTGGCTGCAGAGTTATGTTCTAAAAAGGAAGATAGGATTCAATTGTATTTGATTACCTCTTACAAATTTACCTCTTACACATTCTAAAATTATGGATCTAGCATATGCATGCCCATAAGTGAAAGGCAAACTATAGGGAAAGGATTTATTAACCCATGCAGTTTGTTTTAGAGTCATGCCTGTTACTTTGCCATATGGAGAATGTAAACACAACTTTAATTATCATTATCCTATTTTCTATATTCTAATATTTGCCGATACATACCTGTGTTTTAAACAATGAAACTACAAATATTCTCTAACCTTTGTGGAAATAATTCAGTGATTCTGTTTACTGTTGTGTTCAAATATAATTCTTTGATCCTTAATCTCATCACATGGTATCCTGTTTAATGGCTCATTGTTCTTTTAAAATTTATTAGGCAGATTAATTATTTTGCTTAGTGTTTTAATAACAACAACACTTAGCTTTTTGAATTAATTGCTGCCTTGAGCTATGAAGTACTATTAGCACTGAAAACCCAATTTTTACAGATGGGAACATTAAGAGAAGATGATAGGACATCTTGACAGCAACCAGTACATTCCCATAATACAAGCACTGAAGAATTTTCAACACTCTCATTTTCTGCCGAAGTCATTAAATATTATTTGATAGGGCAAAAATGGCAACTTATAGAGATAAGGCTATAGAAAAAAAAGAACATTCTGCAGGGTAGATCAACAGCTGCATGCATTTTGCTTCTTTTACTTGCCCCTGCAAAAGAACAACTGCACTCTGGAATATGACTGGCACACAGGGATGCCTCATCTCAGGCTTTATAGAGTTGTCCTCTCTGCTTGAAAGTCTGTCTAGTCAGTGTAAGATTAAAAACAGCTTATCAGATATCTTGAAATTTTACATCCGTACTTAGCACCTCAGTGAGCAGACAAAGCCAAGACACGAGTTGCAGGTCACAGTCTTCTGCACGATGCTAAGAGGCACTGTACTTGCATTTAAGAAAAAGCATTTCTAAATTTGCATTTATTCATATAAATCAATTCATGCATATATTATGCTAATCCATGCCCTTTCTCCTCCCCTCCTTCTTTTGGTGATGTAATTTCTCCTTTTTTGGGTAATACATAAGTAGCCAACCTGCCCAACATATGGAGAATGATCTGTTCCCTGGTTCCACAGACCTGGTGAGAATTACCACACATAGAGCCCTCAAAGCCATTGATTTAAATGGGAGGGGAACTGCCAGTGGAGCAGTGTTTCAGAGGTTTTGGTGGGAGCATAAGGGCTGCCACATAATGGGCTTATCTACCTCAGCCTCAGGGGGCATCGGTACTATTTTGTAGGGTAGGGTAGTTGTCCACCAGAGCCAAACTTGGGCATTTTATGTAGATTTTATGTATTTTTAAGTCAACATCTCTCTTACTAAGGTCTTAAAAGATATTTCAGCTAAACCTAGGATTAAAAGATGGAATAAGTATTCTACTTGGAATAAGCTAAAAGTATGTATTTTGCACATGTCTCCTCTCAGTTTTTATGATCAGGTACATTCAAGAAAAGATCACTTTCAAAATAGGAAAACAGTCAAGTATATATCTGCTAGATAGATCTACGAAGTGCCAATTCACACTGTTTCAGAGTATGCCTTAAATATTCTGTTTTATTGGGTGGTAGACTGAAAAAGGGAAAAGTGTTTTAAAGCAAAATGTTTACTTGTAACACTGATTTCTTTGCTACTTCAATTTTTATTGTGAATATTATAAAAAACAAAACTGGAAAAAAGAAAGTGGATATATATGGAGATCCAGTGCGGTGTAGTGGTTAAGAGCATGGGACTGGGACTCAGACGATCTGGGTTCTAGTCCCTGCTCAGCCATGGAGCCAACTGCGTGACTCTGGGCCAGTCACAGCCTCTCAGATCAAAAAGTAAATAAACAAATAAATAGCTAGCTTTCTTGCATGAGCCAGAGTAGGCTGGGAGATCTGGCTCCAACCCCCAGTGGGTAATGTAGTTCACTGGCTAACTTCGGGCCAGTCACTGACTCTCGGCTTAGCCAACTCACAGGGATATTGCTGTAAGGATAACATGGAGAGGAAGGGAACAGTGTAACTTGCCTTGAGTTCCTTGCAAAAGGAAAAGAGTTTGGATATAAATGTGATGTGGTATCATCATCATTATCATCAAAATGAATCCCTTGTACATATGAAATCAGGGTGGAAAGGAATCCTTTTGAAATCTGTCCCGCTAGGATTCATGACCTACTCTCAGGCTTGGTCTGGTCCTGCAATATGAACTGAGTCAAAAGGAAGTCCACAAATGCTCACAGATTCCTAGATGCCCAACGGCAACCTTCCCTGGATCACTGCTGCCAGCGATGGTGCCTTGGAAGAGTGGAGCTGTAAAGCGTGCATGCCAGGTGCCATTCGCAGGGACTGAACTACTTCACTGCCTTCTACTGCCAGCAGTGGCGTGGAACAGTGGTCTTGAGGCCACATGCCATTTGTGGCTACTCACTTCTTCACCCGCTAGGACTTTAACCCGGGTAGAGTGTGCCTGCAAATGCTGGGGAATAATCCGCTGGATTTCCACCCTTGATAGATCTACACATCCCTATAAGGTGTCTAAATACCACTCATTCAAGTGTACTTAGGTCCTCAATCCACCACATTATAGGAGGTGGACATTTATCTTTTCAGAAAAGGGAAAATCATGTGTTAACTCCCAAGCAACAAGTAAATAATTTAAGATAACATGTTTATCAGTAAATATTAAAGAACGTTTCAGGATAAGTTTATCTGTATTATGACCGCCTTCTGGATATTGACAGAACACAAAGACAGGAAAAACATTATTAGCCAACTTAGATAACCCCACATGAAAAGACAATGTGGAATCAATACACGAGACAAACATTTTTGCTGAACAAGACATATATTACATCCATTGGCAGTACTAGCCCAGGCATGAAAACAATGACCCATTGATTCTGCAGAACAGTCCGGTTACCTGTTTAAGATCCTGGGTATCATTGAATCACTGAAGATAACTCTCTTTCTATATAAATGTATATGAATATGAGCACCTATATTTCTAAATACACGTGGGTTGATATAACTTACTGAGCGACCTCAGTAAGTGCTCCCAATAGCAAAGGAGACTCTGAAGCTGTACAAGTAGCAGGACCAAATCAAGATACTAACAAGTGTTGCAAGTGTAATTATTGTAATTCAGCCACAACAGCAAACCGGATTTAGTATTCAGAGTTGAAAATGACTAAAATTCATCATAACCACCACTTAACTGTTCCAAGGTAAAAATAAACTTATCCATCCAAGTGTGTTCCATGAAGAATTTTTTACCAATCTCAATTTCCCCACAGAGCCAGTTTAGCATGAGAAATGGGTCAATTGATAGGGTATCAGATTCCACAGTAGTCAGAGACTACTGTAACTGCAGAAAAAACTCTGCCCATTTTAGTGTGCCAAGACCTAATGCCACCCATTTGGAGAGAAGGTCCAAGGCATAATACTTGCAAAACTGAGCAAAGTGAATCATCTCATCTAAGTGGAAATGATCAAAGTTTAGAACTGGTCAACAAATATGGTCGATGGTCTATAATTTAAAGCAAGATTTAGAATACCAAATCCAAATTCAGATGTTCAGCACATAGCCATGGCTTAAGGGCATGGATGCAAATTCAGAACTGTGACCCAATGCAGAAGTGTATATGCACTTCACTACAGTAGAAAAGTCCTTACCCAGACTAGTATCTTGTTCAATTAAATGAAGGAAGCATATTTCTGTGCTTATAGGAAATCAGTTTCTTAATGTTTCAAATGTTTTACTTGCTAATAGAAGTGAGGATTAGCAATGAATCTTACATGAATTGAAACACGATTTTCATTTAAGAATGTACATTATCTCTGATGAAGGGCAACCAAGTAGAATCAGACACTTCCTTTTTTTCTGATATATTTTTACATATGTTCAGTGGTTTTATACTAAATCATGCACCACACTGTTCTCAACATGCCCTACCCTTTGTAGACTGACAAGAGGTTCTGGTTCCTACAGGAAGATACTAAACTGCTTTCACTCATTCCCTTGATCACACTGACAATTATATTAAATTTCATGAGACTCTACCCAAAGACAACGTATTGTTCTCAAGGAAGCCAGGACATCAAACTCGATTCATTGATGGATACATTTTGTTTCAAAGCAGGTTTCCGGAGCATAGCTCTATTGCCAGAGTTCGAGTCAATCAATAAATACAACAAATTTCCTGAATTGCAATTGAATGCTTCAAAGAAAAAAAAAGCTTGGTACATAATAGATGTGGACAGCACATTTTTATTATCAGGTTTGCTATTAGAAATTTCTGTACCTAATTGTCCTCTGTGACTTTTTTTATGAATTTCTTTCCATTTAGGGCACAGTCATTCAAAGAATGTCAAACAAGTAGAGAATGCAGCCAAAGAAGAATGCAATTTTGATGCATACCAGGAAGTCAACACAAGCCTGAAAATACTTACCCGAGAAGTCAGATTATTTTCTCTCATCAGAAGAGTTAAATTCTACAAGAGAAACTGCTGCAATCTTTTTCTGGGACTGAATATATAAGCTAACAAGGAAGACACACAGAAGAGGAATACAATTTCATATACTGGACAGGTTACATATAATGAAGTTTTAATTGAACAATTCAGTGATCACATGTTGAATTTTGTGTTTGGAGATTTTATAGAATGTTCTTTTAAGCTACCCTTAGAGTTCATTAAAGAAATCTTGTTTAGAGTGTACTGGAGCATAGATTACCAAAATCAGGTTTTCTTTGTCCAAACAGGGTTGTAGCTGGGCCAACAGGTGAAGCTAGTATAAGGTACCTCAACTGGCAGAGATGGATTAAGCTACAAACCTGTCCTTTCATGGGGACAGCAGCCCCATCTAGAACATGTTGAATTAGCTGGTCAGAAGAGCCACCCACTAACAGCATCTCTGTCTTGTCTGGACTGAGCTTGAGTTAATTTTCTCCCATCCAGTTCTTTGTCACCATCAGACACCACCAGCATATCTACATACTCACCTGACAAGGATGGGAATGAGATATAAATCTGCTTATCAGCAGTGTACTGGTGACAGCACACTCTAACACTCCAGGTGGCCCCACTAAACAGTTTCTGAACTTTGAGAGATCTCATGCTGGAAAATCCATGGGAGTGAGCAATATTGTCCAAGCAATATTCTCCTGAGGGATATTTGGAGTTAGTCAAAGGGGAGAAGAGGAACCACTGCAATGCAATACCCCCCCCCCCCCACTTTAGACAGATGCCCTAGAAGGAGACAATGTTTGACGAAATCAAAAGCTGTTGAAGATCCAAGATTATCAACCAAATCACAGTCCCGCCAGCTCTCTTTCACCATAGGTCATCCTATAGGTGCCAGCTCGAACCCTGACTAACATGGATCCAGATAATTAGTCTCCATTCCTGGAGCTAGTTGGCTAGCACCTGCTCAAGAAATTTGCCACTGAGGGCTTCTTCAGGAAAAGTACCACTACTGCTTCTTTCAGATGCATGGGACTGCTCCTTCTCACAACGAGGTGCTAACCAACTCCTTAGCCCAGTCAGCTCTTCCCTCTCTGCTGGTTTTCATTTGCCAAGAAGAGCAAGGATTCACAACAGAGGGTGTTTCCTGCTAGTAAAATTGATAACTCAGAAATTTTGTTTTGGCAAAGTTTATTAGAAGTTATACTCAATTATATAAGAAGGAAATTTATTAGCCTCGCTCTCAATTTTCACTCCCTCCCAGGATCAAAGAGATTATTTTATTACTAAAATGGCAGCTAAGATGGAAATAGCGAAACACTGGAAAATGTTCAATGGATATATGATTCAGCGCCATTTCTCAAGCAATTGGCAAATAACCAAGCAGAAAAGTTAACTCACTAGAGTGAACTAATTGCATGTATATTGAAACAAGAACAGTTTCTTGAACACAAAACCCATATTTTTTCATATATAAGCAAAGGCATCTCTAGGGTTCATTGTTCTGTCATGCATTTTTAAAATAGATACTTCCTTTTATTGTTTGCAATGATAGCCATACTTATTTTCCCTGTCACTTACGGTCTCCCTGCCCATGTCCCTTATTTTGACTCGCATCCTCTGAACAAAACAAAAACAAACCCACAGTTCAGTGTTATTTCCAAACTTTGGCTATTTTAATTATGAATTAAGAAAACAAGCAGGCTTCATAAACCATGGCTTGAAGTTACTTTGTAAGTATAGTGAAGACTGACAATAGGTTAGATATTGGATACAATGCCTCAGGGAAAGCGTCCATTTGCCTTTTCATGGCCATATTGGTTGAAAAGAGCAGGAGCAAGCAAGAGCAAAGACCACATAGGCTCATTGTCTTAAAAGAAAAATCATGGTTCATTCTTACTTCTGAATGAGGCCAAGATAAGATCCTGTGTTCAAAAAAGCATCCTATGTTCACAAAGCTCCTTGGAGAAACAAAGCTGGCATGCAAGGCAAATATTAAGATCATTCCCCTTTTCCTGACAATGTAGCTTTTGATGACAATTTTTTTTTGTTTTTTGCTTTTTGCATGAAGATGCATTCAGACGATCCCCCACCTGAAGAATGTGGTACTTCTGCAGTATGATATTTCTGTTATGCAGGGAGTGGAACTCAGTTACAAATATGTTGCTAATTTTTTCTTAGTTTAGGAATATTATCTAGAAGAACAAGTCCACACTAATTATTGAGGCTCAAGTATATTCCACCAACAATTATTTTATAATGTAAATCATTTTTAAACTCTAGAAAATATGTGTCTAACTTGATTTTACATTAATAAAATCAATCTTTTCCTGTACGAGACTAGCAATTTGTTTCTTCCCATACCTCTGATTAATATTTAAATAGGGAATGTAAAATAGGCCTTGTTACAACTCATATCTTTGTGTGGTCGAAGGCTTTTGATAGAATAGTAAGAAATGAACCCCACCCCCCACCATCTCTTTCCAACCTCTATGGCTGTTATAAGCTTGGAAGTATGATAGTGGAATTCTGGAAAGGCACAGAACATGTATGAGAAAGAGGCTACGAATCTCACAATTTCTAAGGCTATTTTGTGGTTTTGACACATACTGCCATGATTTCTGATGCTTGAAATTGATGGTTCTAGGAGACTTTCTCACGTCAGGTGGATGGGTGAGGATTTAAGATCTCTGCTTCCAAACACTGGATCACTATGAGGCCTTAAAGCATTTATCCCTTGTTAAACATCTCTGTCCAAACAAGTAGGCACAATTCTTATAATCACAGCTGCAAGATGAAAGATGTGAGGTGAAGTAATCCATATTCATGTTCAAGCTCCTCTCTCCCTTTCCCCCTGCTCCTCCCCTTTCCTCCTACCTGCTTTTCAATTTACCTCAATCCAAACCATGAAATGAGTTAATGACATGCAGAATTACATCATTGACATACTTAAGGGCATGCTTGAACTTTTAGGCATGTGCTTAAATCTTCTTTAATGCTTACATTCTTTCCCAAACTGAAGGAATCCTAATCAGTGGATTTTCCAGAGAAGTCAACTTAAGTGGAACAGGGTCAGAAATCCCCAAAAGCCTCCTTTCCATAATGGTCTTCATAATTGTTAAAGTTAGAAATGCAAGAGACAAGCAGACTGACTGTCCTTAAATTCAGATGGGGAATTCCATCAGTCTTCTCCTAAACGAAGGTGCCTGTGGCATTCTGCCATGCTCTGGATCACTTAAAAATGTGACGGAGTGAACAAAACCAGGCATTATAATGTGCAATAGATGTCCAGTGGGTACACAGCAGTTGTACAGGTACGTCTGTTGCAGGATAATGAAGTTTCTTTCCCCAGCTTTATGCCATCTAGCCATAAAATTTCCCTGGGAACTAATGTTCTTATCCCTGTTTAGAGTCCTGTGGAAGACAATTGCAAGAATGCATGCTTGCTCCAGAGAGCATTTTTTTGGAAGCGTGTGATTGTGGTTGTGATTCTTTATAATGGTTGTGATTAGTTATAATATATACTCTCTTACACTCTCTTGTACATATAGTCTCTTGCCATTAGCCTGTTTCTGCAGCAATTATATGTGACATAGTAATACAGTACTTTTAATTTTTGTTTTAATTTATTTATAATACTTTTATATTGCTTATATATTAGAATCCCTACATATTTCACAGTAAAATACAAAATAAAATCAAAGTGATAATACCTAGTGTGTGATCTTGTTAAGAGGATTGTAAACCTCTGAACTTGGAAGTTTACAAGCAGGGCAGGAAGAGTGGCCAAGGCATCCTCCTGCCGGCATTTTTGCTAGGAGGGCTGTTTGCTTATCTAGTGAAAGCATTTCAGGGGGGACTGAAAGGAGGCTACAGGCACCTCAGAATTTCTCAGATCCTTGCCTCTTCAGTGTCCTGCCCTTCTGCTCCTCCACTTTCTGGGATGGTTTTCCTCGCCCTGGAAAGCAGCAGCTGAGGCCGTTCCTTCTGAGCCACTTGCCAAAGGACAAAGAGATGAACTGGGGCTCTGATCCCTTTCTCTGAGTTTGAAGCACTATCTTTAATGAAGCTGAAGTATCCCATCACCCTTCTGCACCTGACACTGAAGGGCCTGAAGGATTGCTCACTGAGACATTAGAATCACTTTAAAACATGATGATCTCAGAGATTTTAATCAGGTCCTGTGCTGTTTTTGCTATGGATAATTAAAATTGTTTTAGCTATTTGTGGGCATGTGAGAGAGAGAGAAAGGAGGGGGGGGAAAGGGAGAGTTTTGTGAGTGCTGTCTGCTTATATACAGTATGTATATATTAATATAGTATTAACATATATTGACACCATTGTAATACTAGTATTTACTATAGCAACATTGTACATCATGCAAATTATATTTACATTATGCACAGTATTATATTTTTAACATTTTAAATGAAGTGAGTACAAGTAAAACAGGAAGGTAATGGCAGGCTCACTTGCAGGTCAGCGAAAACCCGTGTGAACAGGGCCAGCAGCCCTGGCAGCAGAGTAAGCCATCTCCTCTCTCATCAGCATCACTTTACAGACAGTTACAGTAGGGTGTCGAGTCACACAGAAGCCGCTCCTGTGCTATCATGATTTATACATGGGGCCTAGGGCTAAGCAAGAGAGTCCTGTAAGCCCACGCAATCCTTTAAAGTAATTGTCGGATGAGATCCAAGGGACGGAAAAAGATTGTTCGGTTTCTATTTTGCCCTAGAAATCAGCACAAAGTGATGTGCCATTTTCATGTGACAGATGAGCACAGAGACACTGATTGAAAGTGCAGAGCTGTGGGTTGACAATATGCTTTTGGGGGCCAATTTAAAGCATCCACGTGGAAGGGCTAAGGAGGAACTGACTCTTCTCCTGGGAAGAGTTTGCACCTGGAAAGCTGTTAGACAGGACGAGAGCCACGGCACTATAGTTATATTAATATTCCATTTTTCTAGGCCAGTAACACATAGTTTTTGGTTCCCGTGTTCAGAAATAAAATGCCAAAGTTTTCAGCCTTGAGTAATAAAGAAGTTTAAAAACTTATAACAAGGAGGCTTTCAGAAGTTACTTAATGTGGAATGTACTATTTAACATATCAGTAAGAAAATATTTAATAAGGACACCATTTATTGTAACAGAAGAATTTTTTTCCTTGGGCTTGATAAGTCCTGTCAGATGCTTCTGTCAAGAAAGGAAATGTTTTTCCAGTGGTTGCACAAACAGAATAAACCAGAGAAATAACATTATTTCAGATAAATGATCAATCTCTCTATAGTCCCTGACACTCATTTCAAAGAAGATTTCTGCTGGGGTACACCAGGAAGTCTGTCATGCATGTAATAGAATCAAAGAGGCCCATTATAGTTCCAAATTGGCATGATCTCGGCTTATTTCTGAACTCACTTTCTGTAACAGCAGGTCCACCACCAGAGTTCCCGATACCTTTTAAAACCACACAAACTGGTTTAAGAGACTACGGCGATTTATTATTATTATTCCTGTAAATGCTTGACTCCAAAATGTCATTAGATATAATGACGCTAAAGATGCAATCAACATTGACTCTGTCCTTTCTGATATTTTGTGTGGATTCCAACGCCCTGAGCTCTTCATGCACAGAAACCTTGGATTAATGCAGGGAACTGCCACCTGATCATGTATTTTATCTAGATAGCCATTTTCAGTCATCCAAATGAAGTGTGGGAGTGGGAGAAGGAAGGAGGGTGGCCCATCAATAGGGATTCCTTTAAGTTTTGGGCCTCAGACTTCCCTGCCCCCTGGCGTACCACCGTTCATTCCCTCCACGGGCCATTTGTGACTTAGGGGGTGCAGCCAATGCCGTGCTTCCAGTGCCAGTTGCAAGGCAGGGTCTGACATCTGGAGTCCCAGTACTGGGGAGCTAGCGTTCTGGAGACTCCTGCAGCCACACAGTGAAGCAGAGAAGTATTTAAGCCATCTTTGGATTCATACAAACGTGATAAAAATACTGGGGGAGGAAGGATTCTTGCATGATGACCATTCAGGTGAAGGCACAGTTCTGTCCTGCTAGAGACAAAACTTTGCAATGTACTACCTGGGGGATGTTAGTGCATGCACACTGTGCATGAAATAGAGTCTGTGATGGCTTCATGATCTCAACCGACCATTAGAATTCTAATGGCTATGTCACACGTTACAGTCCTCATACGGAGGCTGATAAAAACAATTTCCATAGACTTATGGGCCACGTATGAATGGAAGTGTTTGAAAACATCCATGTAAGAGGGCTTTCAAAGCCAGGTTCTGTGATAGTTGCGGGATGGTGGGCTTCTGCTTTTCAAAGGCAAAAACGCAACTCTCACTGTGCAGAAGCAGGCTTCTGGATGCACTGGGAATTCTTCCGTAGTTTCATGATTATACCCAAGCCAGGGAAGCACCAGACAGAGCGAAAACCTTCTGCAAACTTCAAATAGGGTCATAAGCATCACGCACACGGAACAAATCTATTTGTTTGAATTCTTTCAGAACAGATTTTATCGTGAGCAATGTGCAATTTTTACATACGGGTGCATCCAAAGTTCATGTGGTACGGTCACTACATGAGGAATGTACTGTTTCAGTCAGTTAACCATTTTAATCTACTCTTATAGAAATATTGAAAGAGATATAACATGGCCTCTTTTATTTGTATCTAAAAATATGAGACAGACAATTGTCCATTGCTAACCTTAAGCTTTGTGCTTGCGTGTTAGACTGTCCAACAGCCAATTGCGATTGTGCTGTACCACTTTGTATAGTGTGCTGATACACTGTACATATGCTGCTTGATCTTACGCGGCTTGATCTTTTGCCACCTTCTTCATCAAGTGCTTTGCCTCAGTCGCCATCCTTGTGCCTGGCAAAGACTACCTCCCCCATGATGAATCCTCCTCAAATCCAGCCCCCAAACACTACAACCTTACCAGACCTCTGCTCGCATTAGCAGCATTTCTCTTTCAGTCTGTCATGTGACAACCCTGTCCTACAGAGTAAATGCATTCAGTTTTATGTCACTTGTTGAAGAATGTCTCTTTTCAAAGGAGACACTTCTAAAGAAGAGAGTTGTCCTTGGACAGCCTCGGTGGCTTTCAAGAAATAACTATTGATTTTTCATGGTAAGATCAAAGTTGTGGTAGTCTGGCTCATAGGTGTGCAATAAGGAAAAAGAAGATAATCATACACACTGTGCACATAATACTAAATTCAGTATACAGTGCCAGAGCATCTGGCATCCCTCTATCCATCTACATATATACATCTGGGAGTAAGGACTACTGAACTCAATAAGATTTACATTTAGTAAACATATATGAGCTTGTGTTGTTTTTCTTTCTAAAAGCAGAAACTTCACTAAGATTTTGTGATGATGGAAAGGCTTACATGGACGAAAGTACTTGGAGAGCTGCTGCCTCCAGGCTCTGCTCTAAAGAACATGATCAAGGACTCAATTTTACAAATTGCAAGGTTTCCTGTGAGTGGGGAGGGAAGCTGATATTAATCCAATTTCAGAAAGATGCTTTCATCCACAACACTGCCAATTCATAGCTAACCATCAATGAAACAGTAGATAAACACAACAGCAGAGGCAGCAAGAAAGATCTGAGAGCAGAGGAGATCCGGATTTTACTGAGCGGAATGCTATACCCATGGCAGAACTATTTGTTCTTGAAAGCTCTGAAGCACTGTCATATCAAGCCATGCCCCTTTTGAAAAAAGGGCCATTTTATAAAGAAAGACTTGAGTAAAGCACATGCCAGTGCCACAGCCAGGCCTGTTTTATCCTTTGTATTATCTTCCTATGCTAGAAGTATTTCCCACTTATAAGATGCAGACCTTAAGTCTGCATATTCTGGGGGGCGAAAAGAGCTTTGGAGGAAACCAGTGGATTTCAGTCAGCAAGAATATTCAAACTCCTATTCTCAGGCAGGTTTTCAAAGGACACTGTTTCTTTCCCATTAACTTCAAATAACTTGATCAGCATGTAGATGCCGAAGCACACACAGACTGCTAGTTCAGGGCAGTCCTGATGTACTGTTTCCACATACATCCATACCTGCAAACAGGGCTGGTGTCAAAAGTTCAACATGAACTGAGCCTGGAAATGAACTAAGAACCAATGTAGTTGGGTGGAGCACAAGCATCATGTGATCAGAATGCCCATTTGTATTCATTTCAGTTCATTTTTATACTGCCCAATAGCCAAAAGACTCACTGGACAGTTAACAAGATTGTAAAGCATACATTTTTTACAAAATCATTTTGTGCAGTACAGGGAGTCCCCTACTTAGAAACCTGCAAGTTGCGAACTTTCAAAGATGCAAATGTGCTTTTGTGTACTTTACTGCAATAAGTGAGAGAGGTGAGTTGAGCAAAGTGTAACACAAGTCGCACCAACCTAACAGTAATGCCATATGAGGAAGAACCCATCAGACGAAAAACATGGTGCACTTCTGCACTGCCACATACCCAGAAGTATAACTTCCAGAAGCCCTGCAATGACATCAACAGAAGTCCTCCGGTGTCATTACAAACCTATTACAGTACAGTACTATATGGCCAATTGTGTTGGGTACCAAGGCTAAATTTGCTGGAGTTACAAACAAATTGGTCTTACGAAAACACTTTCACAACGGAACTCGCTCATATGTAGGGGACTTCCTGTATTTTGAAGGTATGCATTGCCGGCTCTAATTTCTTCAAAGCTAACAGAAAAATTTTGGTTCTGGAAGCAGCTTATTATGCATCCTACCATGGTTTTGTAACATTATTAATGTTACTCTTTTTATTCCTTTCCCCAGGTATATTGGGTATCAGTTTGATTTTGTGCTTCACACATCCTGATTTCTACAGAATATGTGTATGTGGAGGGGCAGGAATCAGATCACCTATAATTACTGTTGCCATGTGACAAAATTAATTAATTATTTAATTTGCCTATAAGTGGTCCAAACAGCTCTCTCTAGGAGGCATACAGGAATAAGAACCAAAATACAATCTCAGAATTATGAAGTAATTGTAAAAATTGTTTTTGAACAATGGTGATACTATGAATGAAAGCCCCCCAGAATGTCCCGTCCATAACATCCAGCTCTTCTAAGTTCAAGGCTGCAGCTTCCTTTATGGACTTAGTCCATCTAATAGTTGGACTTCTCTTTCTTCTTCTTCCTTCGATTTTTCCTATCATGATTGTCTTCTCCACTGAGTCTTGCCTTCTGATACCTTTACATCAGATTATTTCTCCCATTTTCTTTGAAACTCTGCTTTCTAAGGTATTCATTTTCCTACAATCAGTTTATAGAAGCTATACAATAGTAACTAGAAACTTGTTTTTTTGTTTTAAATAAGAGTGGTCTTTGCAAGTGGTCACTTTCCTTTTGAACACATTAAAAAAGAATGTCAAATTATTGATCCGTCATGCAGCAACGGATCTGGGGCACTTCCTTTCCCTCATTTTTGTAATCCTATTCTATAGGACAGCACTGAATGCTCCTTCAGCTCCTGAGGCTGTGATTAGCACCTATCTAGTTGTTCCATGTGCTTGTGGGAATGGGTGATTGGGACACATTTCCCATGGAACTGATGACGTCCCCTCTCCCTTTGCTCTCTGCATCAGTACGTGTGCACCTAGCTGACTATGAAATGAATGATCCATTCTTGTTCTCACTAAAGTTCCATCTATGAGTATTTGGAAAATGCTGAGAAGTTTCGGACTGGGCTGGTGGTTAGTCCACATGTGAACAAAGAAAACACTTTGCTGTTCTTCAAAATTTCAGGCTGGCTACAAAAATTACTTTGCTCACTCTAATAAATTATCTGTGCCAGAAACTGGACATGGGCAAGTGTCCCTATGAGCTCTCTTCAACCTTTTGCTTCACCAGGTGCTTTCGTGTTCAATGGTATCTATTTGGTCTGAGTGGGATGGGTGACCAGACTATATCAGAAAAGATACAGTAAAATAATAGCCTCATGCAGAAAAGCTCTTTTCTCTGCCTCATTTTCCCCTCCCCCAATTCTCTATCTCTCTGTTCACTTTTCTTCCACCTTCCTTCCATACCTGTTTCTTTTCTTTGACTGCACTCATCATCCCATCAACACCTGTGAAAACGTGAAAGCATAATGAGGTAATTGAAGGGCTCACAACACACAGGGAGGGGCTGGCCATTAGGGACCCCTCAAAAATGCCTGCCCCACATACATGGCAATTGGGGTTTTAAAAACTTCCACTGCCATCGCAGGCTAAGAGGAGGGGCCACAAACCAGACAAGGAAGCTTGGTGAGCAGTTCCTAGGCCAGAAGTTCTTAATCTTTCTTCTGGGTTCCTAGAATGAGACGGCAAATAGAGATGGAGACCATCTGTCTCCTGTACTGCACACAGATGTCAGAAGGATTCTGATTGATTGGGTTTGTAAGGACTTAGGGAGGCTAACCTAACAATATGGAAATCAAAATAAACTTAGTTAAAGCAATAATGAAAACATATACAAAATAAATAAATGAATAAATAAAAGATATGTGATAAAAGTTTTCATCATTACATTTACATCCCTGCCTTTTTCCCTCTTGCAAAGAATACAAGGGAACTTACTACACTTGATTTAGCCAGAAGACTTAAACGGTTCTCTTTGCGCTCTTCATTTTATCTTCATAACAACCCTGTGGGGAAGCTTAAAGTGAGAGTCAGTGAGCAGCACAAAGCCACCCACTGAGTTTCATGACTAAATGGGGTCTAGAAGCTGGATGTCCTGAGGTCCAATCAGACACATTAAGCACTGCATACTGGCTCTCATCGAAATTCTGTTGGATACCAAAGACCAGCGGTCAAGCAAGAGCCGTTCAGCACCATGTTCTGACCTCTTTATTTGTCAGCTTCACTAGCTGCCAGTTCATGTCTGAGTTCACTTCAAGGTACTAACATTACCTTTACAGCGGTGAACAGTTCAAAGAGCCGCCTCCTCCAATGTGATCTGTCCATCTCTTAATATGAACTGATGTGGCCGTCTTGCATGTGCTCAGGTGGCCTTCCCTGTGGCAGTGCTTTGCATGTTGCAGTCCCTGCCCCAGAAGGTTATTCCTGTATCCTCTTTATGTAAGTCTTGATGGCATTTGATGGAGCAGGTGCTTGAACTAGGTGACCCTCAAGGTCCTTTCCAACTCTGTGATTCTATTACAATTATTAGTCTGAGCTTACTCTTCAGTGGTACATTGAGTGTCAAGTCATGCTTTGTTATCTATTGTTTTGTTTAAATGATTGGATCTGTGTTGCCATTGCTTTTTTTCATTGCTTTCATCTGCTTTGAGAATCTCCACAGGAGGGGGGAAAGCAGAACATACATTTTAACCTAAATAAATAAAATAAGAATAATGAAAAAGATGCTGCTGGAGAATTAATGAAGGAGAGGTCTGTTGTTTGTTGTGTTACATTTGCTGAGAGCAGCACGCAGCACTCCTAAGACAGCGTCTCCTGACTGAAAGGCTTAAGTAAAGCTTCCAGATCGTCAGTATATCAAATACAAATAGAATTCCGTTTGTCATGGCAGCTCTTCAGTAACCTAATTGCATGACGGAGTCGTCCAGAGGGAACTTGAAAGAGGTTAACACAAGTGTGATGGAGTCTCCTAGGAAACAGATGACACTATTGGAAAAATAGCTTTTATGTCAGCTATTAGAGATCTTGTGATAGTTGTCCAAAGCAAAGAATACTTTGTGGAATACTTAGGCATTGGAAAAAAAACATAACATTACTGTATTACTTTTGAAGCAAATTTGTTTTTGGAAAGTATTGACAATTGACACACAAAAGATATTTTTAATGGTCACATGGTCCTGAAAGAAAGCATTTACATTTTCACCTATTTCTAAAGAAGGACTATTTCTTTATTTATCTTTTACACAAGAACCACTTCTAAAGGATATTCTGCAACCAGGGACAATATGACTTACAGGTAAGTAAACCTGGAAATAAATATTTAAGTGTAATGACTGGTATACTTGTAGAGTGTTATGACCAAGAGAGTTAAATCAGTATTACGAGGTTATGTTGGGATAACAATCAGCACAACGTTTGGGCTTGGTACTGCCACGGCAAAAACACTTGCCATTCCTAAGTGGCTTAGCCCAGCTGGGCACAAGATTGGGAAGAAAAGTGACGAGTTAAGGGCATGACTGGTGAAATTCATGTAAGCAGCACCCTAAGATATTTACTATGTTTACACTAGAGAGTTGGCATTATGCTATGTAGAAAAGTCAAAGGATTGCAGCTTCTGAAAGCCACATCTGTCTACGCTAAAAATATATGAGGTGCATTTAATCCAAGGATTCATAGCTTGAATTTCCCACCAAGTCAGGAGATGGCAATTTCCTGAATACAATAGACACATTCTCATTGGTTCACCTCAATTTTTATATTTATCTATGATTATTTTAGGCCACCTAAGGACAGAATTAGGTTATTGAAAGCTTTCTTGGAAAATGTTTGGTGTGTGGCTTTGTGTTTGAGTATGCGGAAGGAGAACTCTTAAATGTCGAGATAGCTAAAAGAAGAAACAGCAAACCTTCTTCCCCAAGGAAAAACTCCTTTATCTCTGAACGGAGTTGCTGACAGAATCACCTGTTTGTAAGCTGAGTTCCTCAATCCTGAATTCTTCCCATCACTAGCCTTTCTAGTCAGTTCAGGGGATGTCCAGTTGTTTTATATGGAGAATGGACAGCTCCTTGGGTCACATGCCTCACTGCACACAAGACAGACTAGGTTGTGGGTGGGAAGAAGATCACTTGCATATGTTATCCACCTAATCAAAGTTCTGCTTTGTCTGAACTTCAAGATTGCAGCAAACATAATAAAAAAGGATGATCTGGATAACCTTGCAGCACCAGGTCAAAAGACAGCATCACAAAGAGTGTACATTGGCATTTGCTGTTGCTCTGGGAGTTCTGGAGGACCTTCCATTATGTCTAAATGTATTGTACTCCATGCTGAGATCACACCTACAGTTTTCTCCCCAAAGAAAGCTACAAACACGATTCCAGATGGAAATGATGTTCCTTGGCATGTCTGTAGGAGTCATTGTCAGCTTTGGACTCGCTGTTTCTGAGACCTCCCTACCCCTTTCCAAATGTAACCTTTTCCACTGTCAAAGTTATGTGTTGAGGCAAGAGAGGGACTAACGGGAGAGTTTTGTTGCTGTTAGTTGCAAAGTCGTGTCCAACCCATTGTGACTCCATGGACAACATTCCTCCAGGTTGTGCAAATTTACTTTTCAAATGCTCAGACCGTGAAGTGAAGCCAGGAGAGCAATCTCTGGCCCAGGAGCTCAGGCACCCCGACTATGGAATGCGCTCTCCAGAGAGGTCTGCCTGGTGCCATCATTATATGTTTTTCAGTGCCAGGTTAAGACCTTTTTATTTAATCAATATTTTAATATGTTTTAATATTGATTTTTATTATTGTATTTTCTTAATTTGCAGCCAGAGTGGGTCATCAATTTATTTATGCTGTTAGCTGTCCAGAGATGTTAGTAACTGGACGACATACAAATTTCACAAACAAACCAACGAACAAATAAATAAATCTGGCCCATAGAGGGTTGGGCAATGACATCACAGGAGTGGGTGGGGCTTCAGGGACAGAGTCCCAAACCCTTGACATCATTTGGCGGTTGGATTCAGCCTGGGAGCTTTCCGGACCAGAAGAGTTAGCCCTACTCGAGTTTCTTTTATGGGGCCTCACTTACCTCAATGGGAATTTGGCAGGGTTAATAATAGAATGGCGATGGCAGTTGCACAGTGAAACACATTGTAAATCTTTCTTAATAATGTTTACATCTTGCTTTTTCAAAATATCTTTTTTGGTTGTCTCCCAAAGACGGTATAAAACAGATACCACCCCTAATATCTAGTAATAATGGATGAGCGACACATTTGAGCTATTTGCCATAATTACCAACCACAGGACACAACCAGTCACTCCAGTAACTGTCACTGTTATGTCTTAGTAGCCAAAGATAATACCTTTCAATTATGCAGTGTGGTTTCCTTTTGGCTCATTTGGAGAGGCTTTAGCAGTCCAGGAACACTTAATAAACACAGCAATTGATTGTTGTGGTTCTGGCATTGCCTCATTTACACTACCAACCGGCCTTCTGCAAATAGAGCTTGTGCATAATCACAAAGCAGCAGATTTGCAAGGATCCAGTGCAAGATCCCCTCAATGGGAACCCTCAATGATGAGTCTACTTGCTCATGGCCAGGGTCACCAGTTGCCACTGTTCCTCCTCATCTTTGTCAGCCTGGCTGCCACTGGTTTGCTTGGCAGGCAGGCAGCCAGTGAGCCAGTCAGCAGTGACATCTGGGTCTCCTCCTTCTCACCACCCCCCTGCCTGGGGGGCAACTCCTGACTGTTCTGGTCAGTTGGCCCCTGCTGGGTGGAGGCCTCAGGATGCCACAGAACCCCATGCCTCTCCATGCAAGCAAAGCAACCCAGCTGGCTTCTTCAAGGGGTGGGTAAGTGCCTCCTTTCGTGGTGCAAGCAAGGTGTGAGCGAGATGGGCACACCTCTGCTAGGCCTTGCTGCAGCCAAGCCATGCTAGCAGCAGCCGAGCTCTTTCCAGTCCTTCTTGTGCCTCGTTCCAGATGTGAGCAAGACTGGAAGGAACAGCCGGGCGTGCCTACTGCTGATGCGAATCATGACAACATCCATGGCGTAAGGGCTGTTATCACTATTCTTAGAGAACACACAAAAAGCAAAACAAAAACAAACCCTGACAAAAACAACTACAAGAAAAAAAACAACCCCTAAAGAACTGAAAGAGCAGAAAAAATAAAAGATCAGTACCTCAAAACAAAAACCTAAAACATCCCCACACACATAAAAAGCACGCACGCACAACTAACCAGCCAAAGGAACATATGTGTACCTAGAAAAATCTAATCCTTTTTTTTCCAAAACCAAACCAAACCATTAGATCAGAACGCATGACCCCAATCATTTTAGTCCTCGTTAGCGTAATGATCGGTCCTACTTCGAGGAATCCTAGTTTTCATCCCTTTGCCCTTCTTCCCCTTGTACTCTGCTTGTACCTAAACAAATAATTTTAAGGGTTCTGACACTAAAAGTTGAGCAGGGTGGTGCCTAAAGTGATATATTGCAAAGTTGCTAAAATAATGTTTGCAACAATGGATTTTCCCATCAGATGTATGAAAAATAATTGCTTTCTGAAATTTTTGTAAAGCAGGGTGGAGATAAAATAATGCATGTTTATTAAAGGAATATCACTGTCCTTTAATGGATTTTGTCAATTTGAAATGAATTTGTGAAAGCTCCCTGTAATTACTAGCCCATTAGTTAGTTCTTTCAGATCCCCTTTGTGGACCATAACCTATGTAACAACACCTGAAGCTGTTTTTCCAACTATTTACACTTTGTCTCCAATATCTTTTTCAGAGCTTTTAAATGCACTGTAGCTTCATATAAAGAGGACTGAACATATCTAGAGTTAAGAGACAGTGCTTGAGTTTGTATGATCACCACAGCCTCTCACACACTGTAGTGTGTGCTTTCTGTCTTGGGTAATGTTCAAGCTATGGGTAATAGCCATGATGGCTTCCTGTGTCATGCAAATGTGGGGAGAATGGGTTTTGTGAATGTTAAGCAACTTTCACTAACCCATGGGCTATTTTAAACTTTGCATAAGCCACTCCTGCCAGGTTCTCATGATATGCTGAGAAACAGTAACCGCCTGTT
Organism: Varanus komodoensis; assembly: GCF_004798865.1. Taxonomy (NCBI): domain Eukaryota; kingdom Metazoa; phylum Chordata; class Lepidosauria; order Squamata; family Varanidae; genus Varanus; species Varanus komodoensis. The sequence goes on from NW_025335268.1 coordinate 50,713,989, forward strand.
GACATTTGAACATTCAGATGGGTTGCCAGTCTGTGCTGCAACCCACCACGGCTTAAGTAAACCACGGCAAGTTGCAGTGATCTTGTAAGTGGTCTGGTCCAGTAGTGAGAACTTCTGACTAAGATCAGCAAGACCCAGGTTCAAATCCTCACAGCCACTGTGCACCTTTGAGCTGCTCACTCATTCAGCTTAACCTACCTCCCAGGATTAGGCTGGACAGATTGGGCAGAACCATGATCTGCCAACCTGAGTTCCCTGGGATACACATGTAATAAACAATATAGTCCTTCACAGAATTATAACACTGTAGCTCTGATTAACGAAATCTGTAGGATCATGAGCTGATCCTGCTTAATGCTGAAGCAAGCTCAGTGGTGCTAAAACAGAACCTACTTTCAGGTGCAACACTGAAAACAGTTTTTGACAGGTGTTTTTGTTCAGGTGCATGTTTGCATCTTGCTCATAAACGACTGACTCATACTGTGCTGATGATTTCCAGAAAATCGTTACCTACAAATAGGAGGAGAGTAAAATTATACTGTGGAAGACCTGTGGAACATTCCATTCTTGTTTATGGAGGTGGGGGGAATGCCAGATTCCTCAGTCTGGGAAAGTGGGACCTTTCTGACCAAACTGCTCAGAAGGATGGGATGATAGGAATCATGTATAGGAAATGCTTTGGTTCCCTGGGCAACTTGGCTCATGTGAGAAGGTTGGTCAGCACCCCCACATCCTGTACTACCATTAGTGTTCAACAAATTGTGAGCATTTGATTGTGTCTTTTTCTTAAAATGATTGGGTACATGGATACTTGGGTGTGCAAAGAAACTTTAGGGAAAACTAGAGGACAGGTTGGCTTATCTAAGGTGTGACTGATTATTTAAGCCATAAGGGCCTATACAAAATATGACATGTACGAGTTATTGGAAAGTTATTTTCCCCTCCAATAAGTCTTGCTATGTGGGTTCTGAACCTACAGCTGTGAGATGTTTGTGGAAATCATTCCCAGCATGCACCACGATTTTTAAAAAAAGCACCATGGCTTATTTGATTGTGCAAACCAGATCAATATGTTTGTGGTGACTGGGGAAAGTCTCTTAGAAATTATTGTGGCTGTCCTTGTGTATTCTTACCCAAAGAAATGGTGCACACGGTCTTATGTACATAAGGAAGGATGGCCACTCATACATGAAATGGCCATCTGTTCCTACTGCCATCAACAGAAATAAAGTACCACCTAAAATATGCATGTCCCATTTACTCATAATTAACTTTCTTTGGATTTTGCCCAGTCTTCTATTAGCAATCATTAGGCAATATCCTTTAAAACATCTTCTTTAATTTAAATGGGATAGTACTCTTACAGTTAATTACAATTATTAATTTGATACCAACCTGTAAGTTAAAAGCTCGCTTTACCCTGCCATTCTAATTGATAGAATTTAATTGATAGAATTCAACAGCATAAACTTGAGCTGGATTATATCCTGTACAACAATTTTACTTAAATAAAATGAGCCTTATGAGTGGTATGATCAAAAGTCATTTTGGCTATTATAATTTTTCTTTTTTTGGTGATGATTATTACTGGATTCTGTACCACCTTTCTTCCAATTCTCTGTAGTATTTTGCAATTTAAAATGCAGGTAAAAAGAAATATGGAAGGAAGAAGGAAAATAAGCAAAGTTAGGAACAAACTTATATTAAAAGGTTTTCCTTTTTCCACAAAGTCCTGTGTGCATAATTTTTGGAATGTTATTTATGTGCCATGCAATCAACATTCTACCCTTGGTAAAGAACAGGATTTGCTCTTGATTTTCAAATTGTCTTCACAAAGAAACTGAAGACATCCCAGCAATCAGGGAAGATAGCTATAGCTATTTTAAGGAAGTGCAAACTGTTTTTCTCTAAAGTTACCTGAAATGCATTGTATACATCTTTTGAACATCAATATACTTTCTTTCACTGGATTTTAGAGATGCCCTGCTCTGTAATGCTATATGCTTTCTTTCAGAAAGTCTCCTTCAATGAAAATCCAAATTAATACTCCAACGTTCCCTCTGCAATGCAAAATGCCGTGCATAATTAACAAGACAACATTTTAAAATTTCACAGTGTAAACAGCATCCATAAGGCTGATTAGAATATGATTTCAGTGCATTTTATGGCAATTCAGCTTAATTCATCCTTCAGAAGTAGTGTAATCACTAAATAGATTTATGTGAAATTTCATAAAACTAATTTACCCAGCTTCATTTATAGCACATATGTGAACAGGGCACGTTTCCTTTAAAATAAACACAAAGCAAAGCTGAAAACATTTTTGTGCCATCTGATAGTAAAGGACATAACTGATGCCAGGTTTCAATTATTTATTTATCTGCACTATTTATATACTGCTAAATATTTTAAAAATACCAAAGTACACCTAAATGCCTAATACCTCTGCTCCATTCAAGAATATTATTGTATCTACGACCTGACACAAATACCAAATCAAGATGGCAGAGTCTGTTTGGATTCTTTAGTGTAGAAATAAGTGAGTGAAGGTGGGCAAGCCCTCCTTCTGGAGGCTTGCATCAGATTGGCTCAAGATAAGCCAAGCTACTTTCTCAACAAATCAGGAAAAAGCTCAGCTTAGATCTGAGCCAATCTGAATTTTCCTTTAACCCTTCTCCCTCCCACTTCAACCTCAGCCCAAGAACCTTCTTTCCTGAAGACATACCCCTCTCTTCGCTGGCTGGTGCTCCTGGTGGCAGTATGCTGGGACCCATGGGGAGAGGGTAGAAGAGAGGTCTATTCCTCCCTCCTCATTTTAGTCCCTGGTATGCCAAAACATAAGGTCCTGATGCCCCAGGGAAATATAGTTCCTGACCAGTTCCTATATGTCAGTAGTCCTGTGAAAAACTATACTTTCCAAGGTCAACCCTGAATCTTCCTGGTGCACTGCTAAGCAGTATACTAGGAAGCAGAGAGAGTATCAAGGAAAGACTTCTTTCCTTTCATCTGCTTATCTCCAGACCCATGGATGATTATCTCCAGAAGCCAAGCCAGCAGGCAAGAGGAGACCTAGGTAGAAGTGGGAAAGAAAGAGTGATTTGAATTTAAGAAAGAGAACATTAGGGCTTTGTAATACTTGCATTTAATATGAAGCAAAAATTGTCAGCTTGACATTTATATTTGCTTGAGAAGAAGAAGGAGTTCAGCAAGATAGTTGTTAAGTATATTGTCCTGGAAAAGGAGTTAAGCCTTCCCATGAACATTATGTCTCACTGACACACACACATAAACACACAGAATCAGAAAACAAAGTTCTTCCATGAGTACAGAAAATGAGTACAGTTTTGTAGTTGTACAGGGACTTAATGAGCCTTCTGAAGCATTAATGGATTTCAGTAACTGTCCCCAATTTTCAGGAAACAATTGTCAGCTCAATGAATCACTGGTGCAAAATAAAATCAGGTTATTTATTAGGCATATATAAGCACAAGGCTGACAATTGCTGTTGGATATTATCTCTAAAAATGCTCACTAATTCTTGAATTTTTGCTTATATTCTCTTGAGTATATTGGGGATGATGCAGGAAGCATCACCCCTACCATCCTTAAAGAAAACCAGTTCTTCATGTCCTTAACTTAGCAAATTAACAAATAACTGCAATCAGTTGGGACAGGTTCCGTCTCATGTGGATGGAGTAGCTGATGTTCTTAACACCCACTTGAGTAGGGTAATACTCTGGATGACGATGGATGAGAGGGATGCTGTAAACTGGTGACCTGCAGCAGCAGAGGGTTCGACCCAGTGGCCTTCTTGGCTCCTTCCCACTCTATCATTCTATGAAAGACTGGTAGTCTCAACCTAGACAAGATGGAGTTAATATTTGTGGGAAAGTCATCTGTCCAGATAAGTGGTCTTCACATGGTTATGGAGCCATGCTTTGCCCCCAAGGCAGGAGGAGAAGTTTGCCTTGGAGTAATTTTTATCAGGAAATTGCTATATAATAACTATGGTGCTATTTGAACAAGAGGACCTCGTGACAGTTATTTGCTCTCTTGAAACATCTGATTTGAATAATTGCAATACATGTTAAGCAGAGCTGCCTTTGAAACTATTCAGAAAATTCCATTAATCCAAAACAGGGCATCCAGACTGAGAATAGAAACTGGTTGATAGCCTATTTTGCCAGTACTTTGCCATCTGCTCTGGTTGCCAGGCCATTTTCAGGCCCAGCTCACAGCCTTAAGCTTTTAAAGCTAGTTTGGAGCCAGGTTACTGGGTGACTCCATTCTCATAGCTAGAAACCAGGATTGCAAAGACATTGTCCAAAACCTGCATGAAGAAGCCTCCTACCAAACGGCAAGGTGGAACAAATTGCTACAAGAGAAAGGAACTTTTAGTGGTGGCACCCCAGTTGCACAGAGGCCTGGCTTGCAAGATGTTCATTTCAGCATCTGGTGAAGATTTTTCATTTCCCAGGTATTTTGAGAACAATTGTAGCTGTTGCAGATCTTTGCAGCATTTTATTTTTGTTGCTATTTTTACTTTGTTTTTGATACCTGGCACATTGTTTATACCTTGCTGATGGTTTTCATCCATGCTTTATTTGTTATCATTGTTTTATAGCTTTGTATTTTATGTTTTTGATTACTTGCGCATTGCCTAGACAACTTTATTAGCCACTCTAAAAGTATAATGCATATAATAATAAAATGTAACAAATGAAGTATAATAACTAAACAAACAAAAAGGACACAGTGTTCCTTTTATTGTAGGCCTGAAGAGTAATGAATAATCTCCTTTCAACATAAGTTGGCTCTTTCAAACTGCTGAGCAAACAGCAAGCTGCTCAAGACATACAAGAATTCATTGCTGCATTTCTCCCATATTTCCCTTTTCCTGCCTCAACACAATTTAAACCCCCTTTGAAGCAGTTATGATTGAAGCCATAGCTGCTTCAGGCATCTGTTGGCAAGAAAATGAACTTTCAACCAAAGCTTATTTAAATGGCAATTATCTCAAGCCAATGGTGTTATTACTGGTCTTTTTTCTGGAAGGAAAAAAACCCAAAGTGACAGTCCACTATTTCAAGCCATGCTATTATTAATGCAATCCTACACTCAGTCTGTTATTATATATAGAGTGAGAACATTATTTGAGTCAGAGCTCATCAGGAAAAACTCTACTGTATGTTTTTGTGGCTCATCTCTCTTTGTACCATTAGCAGGTGCACGAAATATAAGGCTGTGCTAGTTGCTGGAAAACACTGCTCAAGAAGAAGTGGATTGTAAGAAAAGATTTTGAGATTACAGAGGTAGCTTGATGGATATGGAAGAAGCATCTGTTCTATCATTTCAGGACAGGTAACCCTAATGAATGGAATGGAAGAGCTATAGTAATGAGCTAGAAGGTGAGGCAGTGCAGTAAAAGTAGACATTATTATTTTATGAAAAAGCATTCTTCTTCCATCTGCTTCATATACATAAATAAAATGCCACAATCTAAAGAAGGCTGCATAAAATATGCTTTTCAGCTTCCCACTAGACAAAAATAACAATAGTTGGAGAGCCAAGATGATGCATGATTGGTACAATAATGGAATTCACATTGCTAAAGTTGGAAAGGCAGTCCTGAAGCTGCTCTCATATTGATGAAAGTAGCCTAAGAAATGAACATCTCCCAGATGTGTGTGTGAGGGTAATTCTTGCTAATTCAGCAGTGTGATGGAAAATGTTGTATTGAGCAAAATTTCTTCTTCTAAGTCTGTTGTTGATCTATAAGTATAAGGAATTGATTTATCTTGTGCTTCCATGCAAGTCTTAAAGATGATTTAAGTTGCTGATATTAGAACACACAATTTGCATGGTCAGTCCCTGGTGTCCCAAGTCAGGGCTGGGAAAGCTGTAACACACTCAGTCACTTCTTCTGAACCAAACAGATTTTTTCGCTCAGTGAGCTCAGGCTAAGCTATTATTATTGCTGTGAGCCGCCCCGAGGCTATGTAGCAAGGCGATGGCATATAAAAACTTTAAATAAATAAATAAATAAGCAAGCAAGCAAGCTACAACAATAGCAGTACCAGAGTCCAGGTGTTTCCCCAAATGCCAATAGGACTGACAATGGTATATTTCATTATACAGCTCTCACTCTGTAGTATAAAAACAGAAATATTTATGTACTTTATATCCCACAGTTCCACTAAAAACAGTGCTCAAATAAATGTTGTCTCAACATTTGACACAATAAGTATTCATATCAATTTTCAGGATATAACTTAAAGTAAAAATATATGAGAATGCACATTTGAAAACAAAAATGCAATCATTAATGATTTTAATAGTAAAACTAAATGTGATATTTTAATTGATTCTAAGACCCTAGTGTTACTAGGGAAGGTATAGCTTTTCTTCCCAGCAGACTGCTTCTTAATGTGGATTTCCCAGAAAAAAATTCTTATAGGCTGTCACCAGTCATGGTGAACCTCCTTACACACCTACACAGCCAGAGTTTCTGAATCATATTACCAAGGATCCTTCCCTTCAACACAGACACAGGCAATAAGAAAAAGAAAGGTGCTTTGGACTTTCTTAAACACCAGAAAACATAAAACTTCCCCAAATCCTTTAAAAAAAGGTTAAAATGCCAGCACTAGCATTGTGTCCATGAAGTCTTTCACGTGGAGAACAGTTCGGTGAGAAACACAACCGAATGCCCAATATCCAAAGGAGTTTATTTAGGAGGAGCAAGGGAAACAGGGATGGGGGAGGAGGGAATCCAACAGTCACAGACATATGAGAAATTTAAAATAAAAACGAAAAAGTAATTCTAACTTATCTTGTCTCATTACCTACTTAAGTACACACTTTGATCTTAGAGCATATTCATGCTTACTCCAGAGAGGACGGTCTGAGACAGAGAGAGAGAAAAAGCAAACATCTGGCTTCCAGTTGGATGGAATAGGAAAGCTAGACAAGGATTGATGGGATTTCTTAGCAGAAAGTGATGGTTGGTCTGTAGTAACAGAATAGCCTCTAGTTCTGAGGTCAGTCATCTAGCCAAAAACCATGAAATCATCTACCATTTTAATGGCAATAACAACTCAAAAGAACCAGGTAGCCCATTCAAGAAAGGTGTTAAGGGTTGTTTGCAATTTGGAGGACAAATATGGGTGATAAGGCTGAATAAAACAATTCAGGCTGCTTGTCAGGGCACTGTGGATCTACATTGGGAGCAGGGGTTTGTCCTACCTATAAGCATCTTTAGGAGTTCCAAAGTGAACATATGGTAAGTTAACATTTTCGAACTACATTTCATTTTGCTGAATTCTCAAAAGCTATCTTATGTCTAGGTACAAGCAAGGTTTCGGTGGACTAGAACTGCTGTCCTTGTTATTTGTTTCTGCTACAAGCAAAGGTTCTTGTGGACTACATATGCAAGTGTGAATTAGTTCAATTCCAGAGGGGTAGGAACTCTCAGCATCAGGATTAAATGAGCTAGAAGATCCCCTATCCAAAGACATGACTGAAGCATCGCTGGGTATTATCTTGATACCCAAGTTAAGAACTCCTCAGCAGAACTCCCCTTGGTGTGCATAGACTAATGACCTACTTATACATCTGGAGTACTTACAGCTGGTATGTCCCATTTAATGTAGTTTATGTACTAACATATGCCAATGTGTTATTATTTTCTATACATCCCATTTATATAGATGCATAATATAAATTATCCCTAATCATTCTGGGATTGCTCATTTCAAGCAATTTTTGGAATCTTTTTGAAAGGTTGTCTGATGCTTCTCAGTACAGGTAAAATAATATACAGGAAGATGCGTCTCTTTATCAGAAGGCTTTGTCTATTAGCACAACCATTAACATCTGTTAAAATCTGGAGTGGGACAGATGACAAATGCAATGGTCTTGCTATTTTTGCAAAGTCATTAAACTATCCTAACCACTTCATCAATTCTCCTACCAGGTTTTTTTTTGTTTTTGTTTTTGTTTTTCTGCTTATAAACTGAAAGAGTGTGCATTGAATCTAATTTATATCCTTTAGAGGTTGCGAATTTTTTTGGATATTGCAATTTTGAACAAGTAATGGTTATTAGCTTTTACTTTAGTTCCATATATATGAAATTGTTGGAGAACTGTGTCAGCTAGAGACCAGAATGTCATCAAAGTCAGGAACACAGCTATACCTTTCAAACTTTCCAGAGACTGTGCATGTTTGAAATGCAACAGGAGCATTTATGAGCCAAAATGGGATTCCAATCTATTTCTATTGTCCCCAGCATATAATTAATGCTATGTTAATCCTACATTCAGCAGCCATTGTACCCTTGATGATATATTCTCTACCCAGATCTGAAACACTGACTTCCATTCCTGACCAACATATCTTGGCTACGATATGCTCTTTCAGGTAAGTTTGTTGTAGTCGGTACAAAGCCATAAACTACAGTCCTTTTTCTTACACAAATCACTGGTGATTAATGGGATTTAGTAAACCAAACATAGTTCAGCAAGTCATGCATAGAAGGTTTGATGTTCATTTGGAGTGATCTCAGCAATCCTTGATACACCTTTTGTACTCAGCATGGGTCACTGAGCTTGATATGCATTTTCTTTGACATAAGCAGGAAAAACTCACAATTCCTCTGGCAACATGGAACTGGAAATCAGTTGCTGCTCTGGTATAAGGTGATCTAATCCCACCAGGAGCATCTAACCTAAATGATTTTCTTCATATGAGAATCCATTAGCAACTTATACATTCTTATGCATGACCTGATCTTCTGCCTTGAAAAAAAACCAGACTGAATCATTAGTAATCATCCCGGCATTCTGGAGGAAGAACAATGTCATGCCATGTTGAGTTACCAAGAGATGCCAGCATCCCATGCAAATCGAGAGGGGGCTTTTGAGAAAAATATTCCTCATTTCCAATTCTTTGGTAAGCCAAAATGCCAGTCTTGAAATCCTTCAGGAAGTTTTGAACTTTCCACAGTATTACAGGCCCCCTTTTAATAATGACATCTTCCTATCACACCAACCTTTTTGTAGCAATTTTACTAAAATATTCATTTCCTTATAACAGAAGTTACTACCAAGTTACTAAAAGATTGAATGAAAAGTTTCTGTTGATCTACCTTGACCATGCTGCTTGATAATCTCTTATGTGGTAAAGGACTTTCATCTCATAATAGTGACCAACAATGGAAAAGTGAATATTGGCCCATTATTTTGCAGCTGAAATTGATCTCCAGTCCACTTAGTAAAAGGCAAAGGAATGCCATTTGTAACTGTAAGCCTTGATCTTTTCCAACGAAATAAATAAGAAGGGAGATTAAAAAAAAACACCAAGTCAATGTTTTGCTGACATGCAGCTGCAGGGGTTAAACAAACTGTCATGGTAATATGTGTTCAGGTATTTCGAACAGGATTTTGTGGCTTGGTCTCTGCTTAGCTAAAGTTCTTATTAGGTTCATCATCAAAAGAAATAATTCACTGTACTGGTGTTCCCTAGAAAATGGAGTCTGAGCAATATAGCAATTTTAAAAGCCAACCAACCAACTTCAATATGCTTTATGCTTATCTGTACTGCTTCTCTGGAATATCAGCGGCTTATTATTTGTGAAGGTCTTTCACCAGCCCCTTTGCCCTCCTTATGAGCAGCTGAAGTAAGGATCTGAGGAAATTTGATTGCATGTGAGTTGCGCTAAATCTTGGCATGTTTTCATTCAAGTTGGGTGCCTTCATACAGATCTGATCAACTCTGTGCAAGCTATTTGATTTTAGGTATTTCTTCACTGGCTTGTGATCAGTCTTTGCCTTCAACTAAGTGTCAGGGAGAAATTGTTTATCACACACTCACCACTACTGTTATATGTAACATCATTTTTCATATTCAAATTCATTACAATTTGCCCAGATTAAAAGATGTCTCACTTGTTAATTAGTCCACAAGTGTAGCTTGTGAAGGAGGTCTTTCTTTGATATTCATAGATCATTCTGGGCGCCTATAGAGTGCCCAGCTGTCATTTCCCTGGTCTGTTGCAGGTTGTCCTTCCCAGATTGAATGACATTTAGTTTGGTGGCACCTTTTCTCTGCTGGAAACAATGGTTGCCAGCATACAGTAGCTTTGGTCTTCAAGTTAACAGGGACAACAACATCACAATTATTTGTCAGTTATGTCTGTCCACTCTCCATCTCTTCATATCCACTCCCTTAAGGGGAAAAGTGTGCATGTGTGTGTGACTGCTGTAAAAATAATTCATGCAAAGTGATCTCACAAACACACACTTTCAGTCTGCTGTCATTTCCTCATCTGTCAACTTTTCCTTTACTCACACACCAAACTATTCCATTCCAACCAGCCCACCACAGTGCCATTGCTGGTCATAAAAAAATAACTGTTTTTATTTCAAAAACTGTTTTAAAAATAAATAAGCAAAATATTTAAAACTTATTAACTTCTTAATAGTAGGTACAATTCAGAGGATTTCATAGATTTTCAGGGCTATTCATTTCAATGGGAGTAAGTTAAAACAACTTCCCCTCTTTTGTTGAAATCTGTAGGACCTAAAATGTTTCACCCGGGCTGAATTTTACCCTTTGTTTGATTTTGATCTCATGTAGTGCCATTTTAGATTGCAACGTAGCTCCCTTATTTTTGTTTTAGTTATTTTTAACTTTATACTGATACATATACGTATAAGAGACTACATACAACAGTATGAAATCCTTTAAAAAGCCTTTATGTAAGCCAAAAACATAGGTATGCAATCAAAATGAAGGATTTTACAATTATTAGAAATATTGGGTTCGCTGGCATGCAGGTGGCTATGAAAAATCCCTGAATGCTTCTGTCTGTCATTTGGAATAACAGGATAATTCCATTTTTTCCCCCTAATAACATAGTTGCTGAGAACTCATGGATTATCATCCATCCAGATTGATAGAGCAAAATCTGAACTCTGTATCATTACCTTCACAGCTACTCCACTAAAGAAATTACAAAACTTTTAAAAAAGTATGTTGTCATGTAAATAACAACTAATCAAGTATCACTGTGTTAGAAGCAGTGACTTTGACTACATCTTTTATCAAAACAATGTGTATTCTTGGCTAACACATGCTGCAGTGTTCTTTAGCCTGAGAATTATTTATGGAATGGAAACAACTAACAAGTACATATCCCAAAATGATTACTCTGTTCCAAAATATAACTGGTGCAATATATAAGAAAGTGTGAAGATACCCTTTTTTGTCTTTATATATGATCCTGAAAATTAGTAATTACATCTGCTTAGTTTTTTTCGTTTTTGATTACTGTCCTACAGTCTCAAATATCTATGGAAAGTGTACTGCGGGAATTCTTATATAGCCTTGATTTTGGGAACCACTGGCATAAATCAGATGTGTGATGGAATGAGCAATGCAAACAATGGCATAGTTTAGTTATCATGGGTTGTTCATTTTGATGCATCTTCCTCCAACTAGGGGATCAGTCATTCTGTCTCACACTTGCAAAAGCATGCAGCCACTGATATTTTCTTTCCTGCAGCAAACTGAATTGAACACAACTGGACAAAGGGAAGATTTGATACAATTTTCTCCTAGCAGGGTCACGCAAGGTGGAATGCTCAAGGCAGACATACCAGACTAAGAAAAAGCCATGCTGTTCAACAGTGTGGTCACAGAAGCCAAAGAAAATGCATATCTGGATTGATCTTGATTGGAAATACTATATTCCATTCTAGCTAAAGGACAATTTAGACTCCACCCAGACTTCATAACTTATTTGAGAATACTTATCCTTAGCAAGATATGAACATCTCAAACGATTAAGCCACATTTGAATAAGCCATTGAATGAGATCTTATGGAATATTGATAGATGGCCATCTTTAAAGCTGAATTCATCAGGTAGGGTAAATATAAGATTAATTTTAGATCCTGAATTCTCTATATTTTATGTAGCATTGTGCTATTTGTACCTGGCAAGTATTTACAAAAACTTAACACTTTGTTTTGTAAATCATTATTGGGTTCCTACCTGTTATGAATATCTTTGAAAAGGATGTAACATCTCTTCCCAAATAAACTGTATTAGGTGCCCAAAGTCCTAGAACTTGTAGCTGAGTTCCCACAGTTATGGCAGCAAGAGAGGTGCAGCATATAGCATCACATCAGTTACAGTCTGACCCATTTTCACATGCAAAGTTATCAAATAATTAATTAGGAGAATAACAGATTTAAGCATTGGTAATAAAGAATTTGTTTGGTAGACCTGGATGAGCTGATTTTTTACTTTCAATTAGCTAGTGGGGTTTTTTTCAGCCTCTGTTTTGCAATTTGTCAGCTATGGCTGATTGGCAATATATGCAATGGAAACACTTGCCGGAATCTGGTCTTGTCCTGATACTTTTATAGCTTCAGAGTTCCCTCTGCAATTGGAAGTATTGATTGAAGCTAAGCAGGCATATTGACCCATGATCCAAGTCTATAAATATCTATTATTTGTGAATGAATATGACACAAAAGGCCTTAACAAGAACAGCCTTATGAATTGGATTATTCTGTCTTGTCCAATCAGTTGATTGTTGCACTGTTATTTAGCACAGAAAGATTTATGGTAGATCTAATTCAGCAAAAACATGTATTTAAGGATCACTGGATGCCACATCGTCTTTTTAAATACAGGTTTATCTAAATTATCTTTATTGGAAATGTAACAAATGTAATGCTTTTCTTATAATTTGTTCTGGCAATGTCCTTGGCCACTCTTTTGGGGTGGGGGGAAATAATAATATAGACCAGTTTCATCATGGGATGCTCTTTATTAACATGCATGTTTGTCTCAGCTTCCTGGAACTTTAAACATAAATCCATACTGAGGGTGCGGACCTCGGAGGCTTATGAGTTGTAAGCCGCCCCGAGGCTTCGGCAAGGGGCGGCATAGAAATGTTATAATAATAATGATGATGATGATGATGATGATCAGCCAATAGCAGCACCATGCCAGTGATCTCCACTGTAATCTCACCTCATGTCCTGCATTTTATTTCAACGATTGTTGTTGCTAAAGCACTGGGGCGAGGGTTGGAAAGGGGGCTGGTGCACTAGCAGCAACTGATGTAAGTCCCTGGACCAAGTCTCCTCTCCCCTCTGCCTCCTGCCATGCCACCTCTGGCCCTCTCTAAGGCATACCTTGTGACCCTGGGGAGCAGGCAGTCATCATGATTCTACTCTGTAGAGAGGCAGGGCAATGGGATTGTAGATCTCATACGGGACTCTAAAGAATCCCATAGATTTTGCTCTAATATAGTTATTGCCTAAACTGTTGAGCCATTTTATTTTTTGTCTGAACCCCCTAATTAATAGTAAACATCACCAAATATTTGACCCAGTGATTAATGGTTGCTACTGATCAGTTCAGTGATTGATTATTGATTGCTTGTATCTTTATAATGAAAGCATTGTTTCAATTTTGTAAGAAAACCAATAAAATATTTGAAAAAAAAAAGAAAGAAAGTGGCAACCAGCTATGTCAAAATAAAGAAGCCCAACAAGAAATTAAAACATATGGGGAGATATGAGAGTTCTGCTCTTTTCATTCAGCTTTGTGAACAAAGGCTACTTAACTCTTCTGTGGAGAGACAAAGCAATTGGAGAAGACCAGCAAGCTTGGGAGAAAGCCAGAAGCAATGACAAGGTGAAGAAATGAAGACAATGAAGAACAGTCTGTGTTTTGTGACTCTAGACTCAGGCCTATATCTAAGAAGAACAAGTAAGCAAGTAACTTTGAATTATGAAGCTATAATTTTATCCTGATATTCTGGATGTAGCATAAATCAAGTGTGCTGAATTTTCATGCTTTATTTTATCACCTGAACCCCAAGATAGAAATGCAGTTCCATAAATCAGTTACCTGCTGTTTATTCTGTAACGTATTTACATTACCAGAAAGCATTTGTTCAAGTCCTATGTGACTTATATTAAGTATCATTTGAACTCCTTGACTCTGAAGATGAAAAAGTTGAAGCAATAACCTACAGTTTTGCCAAGGCTGCCAAAGTGTGGCTTTAACTTTACCTTTTTCATTTTTATTTTTAAGGGAAAACTGTATTGATGTAGGAGGCAATACAAATCTACTTTCAAAGACATGCAGACACACAACCTTCATTAATGTCAGTAGGAGATGTTTGGCTGCATTCCATGCAACACTCTGAAATTTGAGGAAGGCCTTTAGCCATTACGTGTAATGAAATTTAGTTTGAAACCTTAATGTGAGGCGGAAAATAGCATTTAGGACATTGCATTTGCATAGCCCACTTCTACTGCAGGTGTCTAATTGGTAGTGATACAGGTTTCATTAGAATACACAGCAGGCTGTGAAAATAGCTGAAATGCCATAGAAGATAAATGCATTTTGTTATCACCAAAGGTAACAGCATGCTTTGTGAACCTGTGGCTCAAATATACTGCAGAGAACCCAAGCTCCTTTGTGTTTCACACTACGCAGCACGGAAAAACACAGAGATACAGCAAGAAGGTGGAGGAAAGTTATAGGAATATAAAAGGACGGAATAAGTTAAATATGTCACCCTGCTTTCATGGTGAAAGCCAAGGAGGAAATGGAACACGTGAAAACTGCCAGGCTTTGGTTGGGCATGGGGGCCTCTGCCATGACTTACTGAACTTTCATCAATGTCTGCTCTCATCTTCCCAGCCCTTCTGATGAATGGCTCCTGCTTTCTGCTTAATGTTCCCTCTTCTTTCTGGATGAATTGCTCTCCAGTCAAACAACAGCTAGATGAAAACACTTTAAAAAAAATCTAGATATGGCATGTGCAGGAATTACAGTATTCAAGTTAAGACTTGATAGTCTGTGGAAATTTTCCCTATTCAGAAACAAACCACGTATCTATTTAAGAGATTTTAGGCTGGCTGGAGACATATGTAGCCAAAGAAGAGATATATTACTCACCAAATCATAATACAAGAATTGATAGGACAGCAGCATAGAGAACTAGGCAACTTATCTCCATTAGATACAGTAAGATAGCTCAGATGTTCAGAAAACCATTAGCTCAAAAGCAAATGTTAAGACAAGAGCACCTTTTAGCTCTATTCAAGAGCAGTCTAAGGGCCGGTGCTGCATAAAGCAATCATGTTTCCAGTCCAAAGCTATAAAGAACCAACTGAAGAAAGAGCTGGAGCTTGAAACTGGCCTTCAGCAGCACCTGGACAGGGGACTGAGCAAGGCACACAGGTCACCTGGTGCCAGTCTTCCCCAGCACGGTGAGCTATACAGTAGTTCTATTCAAATAATAATAGTAATTTCTACATTGGCTCCCATGCATATAAATTAGGATATGCAAACCAGTGTCCTTTTTAGTCTTCTACTCTCAATTCACCACAGGCCACCCTATCCATGCAAGGTTCCATTGGGATGGAACTTTTAACCCACTGAGAAGGCTGTGCTGCTCACGTCTGCCAACCTAACTGAGACTAATCAAATTATTCAAATGATTATTTACAAAGACAACCAATGTGCATTAATGAAATGAGGGCCTCTCAAACGCTCCTTTTTCAGGGATCTGGGTCATAGAATAAGGCACCTGCTTTGACCTCTGGGACATGTTCACACTTGGCTGGACCACTGGCTGGGGCTGCATGCCAGCAGTGATGTAGCCACAGTCCAATGTGGGCGGGTCAAAACCACAACAACTCCCCACATGCACACACACACAAACACAGACACACTCCATTTGTACCCATGCATATTCCATAGCCCATTCATACTAATTAGATGATCAATACACACAAGATAAATTCACATATACAGCCATTAGCACAAACAGCCAGAGATGGAAAGATGAGGGGCAAGTGGAGAGAACCTTGGCTTTGAGGGCCTCAGCTTTGAGGCGCTGCAGTCACCCCAGAGTGTTAAGGAAAGGGAGGGTGCATGCAGAGCCACTTTAGGGCTGTGGAGTCCTTCAAGGGCCTAATCTGGGGCCTAATCTGACTTATGATCCCGGGGTCCTAAGCGGCCTCCCTTCGCCAACCCCTTGTGCTCCAGATAGTTTGGACCACAAGCCCGTCAGCTCCAGCCAGCCTGAGCAAAGGTCAGGATGGTGGTTGTTATAGTCCAAAGCAACTATCGGAGCCTGGAGTATGCCAGAAGGCACCAAGAGGCCATGGATACAAACATACAATGCAGCATTGCAACACTACCACCACCATGGATAATCTAATTGAAGAAAGCTACGATGCTAAACATTTCCAAAGATTTGGGGTTAAAAGTATCAGGTACCCACAGCCGTAAGCTCTTGTATTTATTAAATAGCATGTGTATTTGTGCCTGTGTGTGGATGCACACGGCAGACACACATGAACATGACACATACCCACAGATGGGTATATTTCCACATGCACATAAGACATAAAGTGATTATACATGCATGCACAAGCAAACACACTCACAGGGACAGAGAGATGCTATTAACCTCAGATTTAGCATCTTTTTCGGGACCTGGAATTTCAGGAATTCCTTCAGTCTTGCTAACAAAACCCGTTTCAATGAACAAGAGTGCCATAGGCAGTTTGCCTTCTGTGGTGTGATTCTCCTCACTCTCCCCCCATCCCCTAGCAGCCAAGATGACATCGATGGATGCCCATCAGTTGTTCTCTTCGTAGTTTACGTATCTGCTGGCAGACATCTCCATTTGTCAGAAGCAAGTCCTTTTCATACCACAAGGGAATTCACTTACATTTCCAATAAACTAGTGTGCTTGATGCTTTGCAGGAACTGTCCAGCCATTTGCAAAGGTGAGACAAGCAGGTTCTTCAATGACTATATCAGAAAAGGCAATGAGGAAGCTGACAATGACCTACTCTGGTCCAGTTCCCTTTCAAACACTGTGATTGCTTTGATCCATCTTGTGTTTCTAAGTAGTTGATCCAGGAAGGGAAATAAATAAATCTAACACCAAACATTTCATCATTTCTGGCTAGCTATTAGTTTAGGATTAAAAGATAAATTCCTGCACTACAAGCTTTTCCTTGTATTTTTCATAAGCATATTCTGTTTGTCTATTGAGTTCCTCTACTTGCCTGAGCTGGAAAAATGTCAAATTAAGGTTAATTTCAGGGCTTGAGAGTAAGCATGGATTTGTTTTAGTAGCAATAATGATCTATTCACCATAATACAAAGATGATACTAGCATTTTAATACATGTTTAATATTAATATACTGTCCCATAGTGGGCCCATACAACAGAAGAGTAAGATATTTAAATTATAGTAACATACAGAAATGACATAACAATGACAGTCATAATTTTATTGGCAATATAGCCAGAAATGTTACCATTTTGAAAATATGTGGACAGATAGGGTTGTAACCAGATCTCATATTGTTGTATGGACAACAGAAAGCATATTATGGCAGAACAGGGCACAGCCAGAAAAAATTGATTAATCATGAATTTTGATATATTGGTCAATCAATTATATTTGCATTAATTTGCATATGGGTAAAACAGTATTTCTGGATCAAGAAGCATTTCACACATGTCTCGTAACAGGCATCGTTTTAGAAATGGCATTTCTGCGGCATGAGAGAAGAATGACTCAGCTGCTTCATGCCATCTGCAGTTTCATGAACAGTTGTATTGAGAATCATGGGTCAGATCCAGAATTAGTCACATTTAAATGAAGCTATGGAAACCAATGGGACCTCAGTTACTCTAATATACGCCCAATGATTTCAGTGGGTATATTGTAAGTATGATTGTGTGGACCCAACCTTCTCTCTTTTTACATGTGCGTGTGGGTGTGTGGGTTTATTCCTTTTTTAATAAAAATAATCTTGAGGATTTTGTTAGTTGTTTAGTTTTAATCAATTCTTCCTTCCACTTAATTAAGCATCGCAAACATATATGTTATAAGCATGCAAATTATAAACAAGTTAATGTTTGATAGGCATTTTATTACTCTGACTTGTTCATGAACCAATAGTTATGGCATGTGCCAGTTCTTATTTGTATGTCTCCTTAAGCTGCGTAATGTATGCTTTATAAATGGAAAATATGCCACTTTCTCTCATTATTTAAGTCAGTTGTTTCAAAATGGCAATAAGAATATTTTCAAAGCAAGCACTTGGAAACATTCACAAACTTATTCTTTCTTGGTGCCTTTTGCTTTTCTTTAACACTCCAGAGAATAAAATCTCAGTATTGTAAATCTTTTGTAATAAAAGAGGCTGTGAGTTAATAAATAAGCATTCTTGCAAGTTTTTTTTATTATTTCTGTATCTTTTCGAGTTCACTTGTTACAATTGCACATATAAGCATAAGATTTTATGAAGCTTAGAGGAGATGAAGCTTTTGTAACTTTAGCAAAATTATTAATTTAAATGTTTATAACCAATTTTAAAAACTCATATCCATGATAGTTGCATACAAATTTGCAGCCTTCTAAATTGGCAGTCATATTGGTCTTATGCACCTCAGAAACTGACAGTTTTATTGTTGATAAAGCTTCATGAACTAGAGTCCACTTCATCAGATGTATACCTTCAACTTCATCAGATACTTCATCATAAGTAACCTTGAAGTCAATTGCAATCTTCAGTTTTTGAAGACTGATTTGGAGCTTCAACTTCTGTAAACTGTAACAATTTATTTCCTGGGTAGGGTGGAGAGTGTGAAATACATTCCAGTGGTGCTTGAGCTTCACTTTTTCTATGGCCTTTCAGTATTAAGATTCTCGTTTTGTAAAATTGCAGACAGCATGGGCCCTATATTACTTGATTAGGCAGACTACATTTAAGACAGAATCTGTTGATCTACTGATTATGGAAAATAAGGAAGAAATGCTTGCTAAGTATGCAAAGGGTTAGAAATAGTTCTTCCTGACCTATCAGCTTTTTGTGGAAGGAGAATTTTGATCAAAAGAGCGTTCACACATTCAGTTACACACCAGCATTCTGAAGTGGTACACTTTCTCAGAATTTTTTTTCTAAATATAGATCAGCTCATTTTCTGGGCTTACATCCATTATTAAGGTTAACAATGGAGCATATCCTCTATTCCTTTTTGATATCAAAAGAGCAATAATATTGGCATTAAGAGCTATAAAATAAACACACACACATTTGGAAATGTACAATTATCATGCCTGGAAATGAGAAGGCTGAGGATGCAAATATCCATGCTCTATAAAATGTCAAGTTCAATGCCTTGCTGTGAACTAGATTGCTTAAAGTAGTGAGCCTTTTAGTGCTAAGAAAACCCCTTAATGCATAAAGGACAACATAACTGCGCACTGAATAATTTTATTAAAATCAAGCTCCTAACATTTGTGATGAAATGCATATTTGAAGTTTTATGCTGGCATCGCTTTTATCAATTAAATGCAAGTGAAAATGTCACAAGGCAGAAATGTCTGCTGTGCTAAAGGTCTCAGATCAAAGATTAAGAATCAGGATTCTTTTACTCAAAGAGATCAAAACATATTTTAATGAAGAGACAAATATGCCTTATTGATATATTCATTTTCTCTCTTCTTTCTGCTTGTTTCCCCTTCTCAAAACCAGTATGTGCTTTTTCCTTGTTTTCCCCTTCTCAAAGTCAGTCTGCTCTTTTTTCTAGTAAGCAGGAGAAAGCTTCTTTTTTTTTTTTTAAATGCCACGTTTAGGTCCTGCTATTCCACTGTTGTGAAAACTAGTGGCGTTTCATGATTTCTAATTATTTGCTTTAGAGTCTGATAGAGAAGAACATGGCACATATATTTTAACTAGAGTTGATATTTGCAATGTTCAATCATACCTAAAAATATTAGACAAATGTTTGCCATTTGAGACTCACTTTGTGGAAAATTCAGATTTCATTCAGACAGTTTGAGCATTGTCAGCACACCATTTCCCATATGTTTTCATTTCTACAAGGGCATCGGTGTCCTTGAATTGCAAGAATGCAGTATTCAACAGTTAACTGCAGCTGATATGATACTGGCAAATGGTGAAATGGATCTTTACATGTAGAAATATTGCATATCATACAGTGTGCCATATCATTACATAAGTAAGCATCAGCAGATAAATTAGAGGGACATCAGCTGAAATGAGACAACAAATGGTCAGCTAAGTCCACACCAGCATGTCATTACATCATGATTATCCATGCGTCTCAAAATCCACCAAATATTTCAGATTAGTAGAGTGCAGATTTGGGTTCATATCCATTTGCCATGTATCGCTTCCTATATTAGTAAAGTGAGATGTCTTTAAATAGGAGAGGAATGACTGTAAAACAGATAGCAGGAGGCTGGAATGGTCCACCTTCCTCAGAGTGATAGGAGCCCTATGTGAGCAAGTGAGCGGTTCTGATGCTACGAAGAAATATCCTTAGCAGTAGGGAAAGGTGCACAGGCTTCAGTCAGATGGACCTGGAAGAAGGATCTTTCCATCAGACAATAGATTTTTACTGTTGAAATAAAAAGTGTGGTGAACTGTGATGCATTGGTTAAGAGTGCAGGACTGGGAGGCAGTGATCTGGGTTCTAGTCCCCTCACAGCCATGAAGCCAACAAGGTAACTTTGGGCCAGTCAGACTCTCAGGCCAGCCTACCTCACAAGAACCTTGTTCTTGTGAGGTTAAGACTGAGAGGAGAAGAATTAGGCCTGGACATCCTTGAAAGGAAAAAAGGTGGGATATAAATATAATAAATATATAAACTACGATAGGGTAAAGACAAGACCTCCCCACGCTAAAACTTCATTGCAGAGCACTTTTGGTGGTGACGGCGTCTGTCCTTTTTTCTGCAAAAAGTATCATGGCCAAAAGAGTTAATGCTCTGAGGACACATTTCCTAGGTTGGTTATGTGCCTTCTTTTGCAGAGCAGTCCTCTGTTTGAGATTGCTTGGTTCAAAGAAATATCAGAGGACAGATCTGGGTCTTGACTTTGCCCATCAACAGTACTTGGACAGCAGCCTAAGCAGAGCACCCAGTCTAAATCTTGGTGTGGTTCCAGCCTTCCACACTAGGGTAAGCTAGAACAATTCTTTTAAAAAAATCATACAGGTAAATAGGAAATAGACACATCAGTGCTTTCTGTTTTGACAAGGTATATGCTCTTATTTGGCAGTTCACAAGTGGCAAACTCAGCTTTCTATAGGTCCAATTTCCCCCTTTCCCCATGTAAGCTTATATCTTTTCACAAAGCAGTAACCTGGGGGTGGGTTTGATGTTGGTTCAGACATGCTAGAAGAGAAGAACCAAACTTTCTGGCAGGTTGAGACATTCCCCTAGCACCACCAATTCTGGGTGATGACAAAAAACACACTGCAATAAGGCTGTGTACTTTGGGCTCAGCATAACTCAACTCAGAATGCATCCGATGAACACAATCTTGCATCTGGACTCTAAATATTTGTGCCAGTACACAGAGGCGTCGAGCCTGGAGAAAAATCCCTGCACTGCCATTCAGTAAGGTGGATTAGCCCCATGCTCTCCCAGGGTGATGGCCCCGCCTTTGCAGCCCTCAGCTTCAGCAGCGGCACCACGCTGCGCCTTGTCGCATGGCAGAGCCAAAGCACAACATCTTCCTTCCCGACAGAAGGCAGCAGGCTTGCTCCGGGAGCACGGGCAGCCTGCATGGCAACACACAGCTTTTCTTCTTCAACGCTTCACCACCATTTCGATGTTGCTCCACCCAGCCACGCTCTCCTCCTGTTCCAAAATCGCCGCACTACAGCACGGATGATGCCAGTAAGCCTCACAGGAGGCACTGCGCAGAACGCCTGCCGAAAAGAAGGCCTGGCAGACTGACTCTTTGCCTATTCCCTCAATCAGAGGCTTTCCCAGTGGAACTATCTGTGATGTACTGGAAGATGGGGACCAAGTGAGATAGCCAGTCCAGGCTAACAACAAGCAAGCCCTGCTACTGCCAAATACCAGCTCAGGAACTGGAGTGGGGCACAGAGGAGCATTCGGGCGACTGCTTCTGCCTATCTTCTACCATCTGCCTGAAGTTATTTCATTCTGCTTAAAGATTAGCTTAGCCTGGGTAAAATTATCCTATGTTCTCCTGCCCAATACAGCAAGAATTTCTTATGTTTCACTCTGCACAGCCACAACACATTTATCTCTATTTTCCTTGTTCATCAGATCTTTCATTGGCTACATGCATTGTGTTGTGAGAACTTACTATGACTATGGAAAGGAAAAGGGTGGGTTAGAAGCCATCTGGCCTTCAAAAATGTTATAATCTTACACTAAGCTTTACCACAAAGGCCAAAGACACCTTCAATAGTCTGTTCTCTCATTTGTGCTAAGGATAGCATTACAAACATAATTACTACGATAAAACAACCTTGCTTCCAAAATCCTAGGTTACTGGAGATGATTGGGTTTACATATGTAAATGTAATTATTTCCTGTTTGAGCAAAAGGATGGTCACAAACCAGGACTCGGTGTATACGTGCTCAGCTTTTTATTCATAATTGTATTTTACTGCTAGATTTCTAAAAATACCAGCAAGGCTCAAACTAGTAATAATAGTTCAAGGGTTTCATAGCACAAGGACGTCTGCACCATGAAACACTCACGGCCAGACACGAGACCTTCGCTGCAAATGCCTCTCTGAAGCTAGATGGAAAAATGCACCGGGATTTTATTCTCCTTAACAGTGAACTCAGGGAGTTCAGTGATTCTCTGTTTGGACGTGAAATGGGGCCACCTAAAAATAAAAGTCAGCTCCACCTATACAGAGAATTCTTTAGGAATACAGAAGTATAACATATTGTGACTTAAAAGAAAAAGGGCATGTTCGTGCCCAATGCCCTTGTAAGGAAGTGGGAGCTTTCAGGGTTGGGGGAACAGAGATAAAAAAGAGGAGGAGGAAGAGGAGAAGGCAGAGGAGGAGAAGGAACTGGCACCCACCCTTAAATCTGAGCCTTTGGGTCTTTATAACACAGCAACAAATTTTATATTATCATTTTATTTTATTTCTACAGATTCTTTTAGGGCAAGCCCACACAAACTGGGGAAATCCTCAGAAAGACAAGAAAGACACAGAGTCTGTGCTTTCCTCTTTCCTCACTATATTTCAGTCCTGTTTCAGCAGGGTTAAAAGTCCCAGCAAGAACACTCGGGCACTGGGGATTCTGTTGCTAGTCCCAGTTCTTCAATAAACTTTTGAAAGTTGCATTCCATAAATGTTCACTTTTAAAGACCGATACTAGTCTTACGCTATGCTGTATGATTGCCAAGAACAAGAAACAACATTTGTTATGAAGATTACCATGCAAAAATGTGTATATTTACACAGTTCTGTATCCTGCTTGGTTCCCTTTGACCTTTTCATAAAGCTCTGTAGCATTAATTAGGTAACTATTGTGCTCTAAAGTAGGCAAGTGTGACCCAGTTCTGGATCAGGATCACCACACTCAGAGAAGGCAGCCTTCACTAGCTGCTGCTTCTTTCTCTTCCTCTGTCCCTCCTCCCCATATGGCATTCAAAGAAAGAAAGGCCTCCGGTGGCATCATAATCACTGGCCATCTCATTGAGGAACTCCTGGATTCTCAGAGACACATTTTGGAAACCAGCGGCCTATTAGTTATAGGCAAGTGCTGTACTTGACCTCTGATACGTATTTGGAATGCTATGAGAATGTGCTGCATTTAAAATGAAGGTCCGAACTCATGCGCTTGTATCCTCAGAGCACCATAAAAGTGAAAAGCTTTGCCCAAAGGTATGGGCTTTTTATTTTTAATGTGATCCAATATCTGATAGAAGCCTGTTATCTTGAAAGGGTGGAATGCTACATCACCACTGAAGGCCGCTGCATAAATAATTTAAGAACACCATAAATGTTTTGCCAGAATGATTCTGCACATGATGGTTTTAGCTGCTAAGCGCGTACATATAATTTGTATTTGAGCAACGGAAGAGAATTTATGTGTCCACTGGGGAACTGAACATGGTGGAGATTTAGCAGTATAAGTAAATGATAATTATTTAACAAGTGACCAGTTCAGTGCTCCAGCAAATTTTGAACTCTTTTGTTTAAGTCCCTCAAGGGCATGCTTTGGCATTCAGTCTTAAGACACATTAGTAGACTCTCTTATTATTTCTGTCGGCAAGCATGTCCTGTCCAGAGTCACTGTGGTAATCAATGTCAATTTATACTAGAGAAGAGTTGCACGAACTGGGGAAACCATTGTGGAACCTGTTTCAGAGAATAAAATTACACTTAATTCAGAGCAAGGTGTTCAGGCACCAAAATAGTTGCCTTTTCAAGGGGCCTTTCAAAAAATAAAAAAGGAAAGGAAAGGAAAGGTAGCATTTATATACAGGTTTCTAGGGGCATTTTTTTCTGAGGTAGCTCCTAAATATTATACATTGAACAAACCATGGTAGAGAGGAATAATACCTAAATTTAGACATTTTGTATCAGATTTTAACATTTGTAAGACAAGTAAGTTGGCTTTGAATCACCGGACGGTGTGCAAATCCTTTGCCTGCACAGTCCGAGGAGGCAACCCTTCCTTCCTGCTCTAACTGCATGGCATGGGCCAAATATTTGTTGTTGCTCATTTTTGATCAGAATTTATCCAAAGCATATTTAGCTGGAATTTATTTATTTATTTAACTGTACCTTCTGGTCCTGAATATAATTTGTGGTCTGAGGCCTATACATTTCTGAGTTTGCTGAGTGATACATGCAACCTGAAAATGTGATATGTACAACCCAGATGAATTTGTAAAATGTAAAAAAAATTGCATAAGAAAAAATGTGCATTTGATGCAAAACATGCTATAATAAATAGGATAAGAATGTTCATATTTGAAAATGCACATAATTGATGCATACACCCAGGAGAAGACAGTTGGAAGGCAGATCAGAGAGGAAGGATTAGCTTGTAGGACACACATGGCTGGCTGCATTAACCCCAGGTGGGCTGGTTATGTCCCCAGTGATATCAGTGAAAGCTGGTCATGTAATCAGAGACTGATCCATGGAGATTTCCAGTCTTAGCCTCCCAGGTAGGTATGGGAACCACCTGAATTCAAATGAACTAGTGAGCGCCACAGCAGGAATTCCAAACGAACAAGCCTCTGTCTTCGCTACCTGATCAGTCAAGGTATAAAAGGGGATGATACCATCATTCCAGGTTGATTGCCTTTTTTCCTTGTGATCAAACTATTCTCAAGAATAAAATCCATATTTTTACCTCTCTCTCGTATTGTTTGATTGGGCCAGGATGTCAAGATCAGGCCCCTTGTGTGCTACAAACCTATGCTGGGTGGGATCACACTCTCCCTGAAGTCTCGGGCACACAATTTGGGTGTATTCTTGCACTTAGTCCTCAACCAGGTCTTGCCTTTCCCAGAAGTGCATTTGTTTAGCTGAAGCTAGTGTGAATGCCTGATTTGGCCATGGGTGTGCATGGCATTGCTACATTCCCGTCAGAATACTGTTTGTCACTTAGGGCTGCCTTAAAAACTATTTACAAGCTTTAGCTGGTCCAGAACGCTGCAACCAGAATACTGGCCTCACCAGTTACTGAGAACACATGACTTCCTTCTTACAAAAGCTTCATTAACTACTTCTCTGTTTCCAGGCAGATTTCAAAGTGCCACTTATGACTTTTATAATGCCCTCTGTGACTTGGGGTCTGCTTACAAGAAGGCCTGTTGTCTCCTGCAAAAGCCTGGTCTTCCGGAGAAGCCTTTCTTTTGAAACTGTCACTTTCAGAGGTACAGTTTGTTAGAAATGTGAGAAAGGGCCTTCTTGCATTGTGCAATGCCCTGCTGATGAAGGGCTGATGAAGGCTATATTCATTCCCTCTCTGCATCCTTCCACTGGCAAACAAATATTTCGAATATTTTTAAAGGAGAATTGTGGCATGTAAGCAGTCTGTTGGGTGCTGTTTTAGTCTGTTCTTGCTAAGTTTAAAAAAGAATACATTGTTTTATTTTTGTTTTACTTAAGCTTTATTTATGAATGTAAGCCACATTGAGTGCCACTTTTCTTTATGGAAAGGTGCACAACAAATCAAATATTAACTTATTTCTAAGAACATGGTTAGGGAACTGCCAAAGTGGCATTATGAAACTATCTGCCTAAATAGTTCTAGGACTTTTACAGATAATGTTCACTCTCTTAGGTTCACAGTCTGATTACAATCCTTCCAGCATTTGCCCTTCTGTCCAGCATTTTCTCACAGAAGCTTCATTAGCTACTCAGCTTCACAGCAGCCTAAAAGTATATTTGCTCTCTTTGCTCACTGAGGAAGCAGACTTTTATTTGGCTTCCTGTGTCTTCCTCATTAGCTGTCCCTGGAGGACACAGCAGCCCTACGGCTTCCTTAAATTATCACTAGCTATTTTCTGTGACCTTAGGTGTCCATATTTCTAAGTAAACATAGCCTTTCTCCACCAGGACAAAAATAAGACAAAAGTCACACACACAATGTCTGCTCTCCAGCAGAATTGGCCAGTGTTCTATTAAATCAGATTCTACAAATTAGCCAGCTAGAGAATGCTGCAACACAGACAAACAGAGGCAGTGGGGACCTTTGACTCTTAGATGCATCCGACAAAAAAAAGGTCTAACTCATGTTCACCCCCAGAAAATAAGAGAGTTGGGGATAGGAGACCTGCTTCCTTTTTTTGGAACTCCTCTGGATCAATTGCCACAAGCTGCCACTGAAGTACAGCTTAGTCCCCAAGTGATAAAATGTACTGAAATAAACACACACACACACAAACACACGCAGCCTGAAACAGAGCCATGGCAACTTTTTCAGGAACTAGAAGTATGCAGGCCAATCAAGATGTATTACTTATGCAGCAAGCCTCTTTCCACCTGCCTAATAGTAAACACCATTAGATCAATAGGTGGTCCTACTATGTAGAAATGTCTAGGATCACCCTGTGAAAGGCAATGGACATCACAATCAACCAAGATGACTTATTTGCAGGCTGGCTCAGCATGATGTAGGCACACTCCCTGAAAGAGCAATGCAAAAGGGTTGCAGCAGGTCTTAGAGGGGACCAGTCCTCTGTGCTGGGCAGAGTTAATACCCTCTGCCTCACCCTGAAGAGTTCTACCTGAGGACAAAGAAAAAGCAAGGAACACACACTGCCATTCAATGGGCATGACTATGCACTCTCGAGTGTGCTCAGTTCCCTTTACTTTGACCCTTAATGCCATTTGCACTCTTGTGGATATCCTGCCTATTTCATTGATTGCAGCTCCCCAGTTATACCAGGGGTTGGAGTAGCTTCTATCGCTCGAGACAGGATACTGAGTTGTAGGAGTGTACAACTAACTCAGTGGTCCTCCACATTTTAGGATTTCAGCTGGATCACCTGCTCTCTCCACTGAAAAATCCTCCAAAGCATTCAGAAATCCTTGGGGTTCCATCCCCTCCCAAGGCAAATCATCCAAATGCCCCCAGCCCTCCTCCTGCAGAAGGGAAGTGATGCTATGAGGTCAGATCTCACAATGAAATGGTCTGACTGTGCTTGGAACTCTCCCTCCTGCTTTCAGGTCACAGCATGAAGCAAAACTCAAATGAAGGCTATGCACCATTTCATCTGTTTGGCTGATGTGAAAGCATCGTATTTGTCATGGAGGCCACGACATCCCAAGCAGGGACTCCAGAGGCAGCCTCTGCATGGAAATTAAAAATTACTCAAAATATTGGGTTCCTCCAACACCACACATGAGGCCACTTCATGAGGAGGTTGCAGGCAGGTGGGAGGGGATACACCAGCAGTGAGTGGTCCAGTGCCACAGAGCTGCAGCCCCTCAAGGCCCATTCCAAAATGTGGAGTTTTCCTGGTGAGAGAGCTGGATTTTCTGTGAATCATGGCAACTCCCCTGCCCCGTCCAGCCCTCCAGCCTATCTTGGTGCTGCACTGAGTATCCAGGTATACAGAGCTGAATCAGATCAGCTCCACGCAGTCTCAGTAATACAAACTAGATGGGTGATTGATGACTTTGTGTGGTGGTTGCCAGAAAGAATTCTGAATTCTGAAGTCACCCTTACTTATCTATATTATCTACTTCAGTAAAGTATATGCCAAGAAAATGCAAAGAGGATAGTATGAGAGAGAGAGAGCGTGCAGGAGAGAGACAGGGAGAGAAAGTACCTGGCTTCCAGTTAGATGGTGTATGTGGAAGAATCGTTTTATGGGCATCTCTGATCAGTAAAAGGCTACACCTTTGTAGTGACTGATGGTCTGTCCAATAATGCATTAGCCTCCATTTCTGAGTTCAGTGGTCTAGTCAGCACATTTAAAAAATGGCGGCTGGACACACCTTCTTAATGAGCATAACATCTCAAAACCTAAGTGGGCTGGAACTAATCAGTCTTTTTGAAAAAAAAGCAAATCGAGGCTTTATCTGCATTTTGGAGGATGAAGACACAACAATGGTGAGATAAACTGTCTAAGGTGCCCAGCAGGGTGTGACATGCATCAGATGGGGAAACTCTGGATCTACAGGAAGTAGTGATGGGCATGAAAATTTGGATGGTTCCAAAATGGGGGTTGGACAACTTCATGGAAGAGAAGACTGTTAATGGAATTTGGTGGCCATGTACTACCTCCACTATCAGGGGCAGTATGTTTAGGAAGGAGGAGGCTGTTGTGCCCATCCTGCTTGACGGAGCCAGTGGAAGCAGGTTTACCACCTTGTGAACAGACTACTGAATAAGATGGACTCTTGCTCTGATCCAGCATGCCTTTTCTCACATTGTTATCTCAGAATTAGCAGGTTTGTCTCGGTGAACTGTTTCACATGTAACAAAATCCAGCATGGGCAAACTTCCTTGCGGGATTCCATGTCATGGCACTGCTGCCATTTTGGCTATACAAGGTGTGGGCCATGCAGTAGCTACTAGTTACTTACAAATCTTGCAGCAAGTTGGGTGGGTTGTTGGGATCATTGACAAACCATGCAGAACCTGTGGGCTCTTTTAGGGTCGCAGGTGGCTTGTCATCCATCCCAACAATCTAATCTCACTGATTTAACCCATAAAGAGAAGCTCTGCCATGCCCTCACTGTGCCCTGAATATTCCAGATAGCTGCCATTGCAGCAACAAGTATCTCTCATCTCCACATGTACAAATGAACCAGCCATGATATGTCACTGCCACCCACAAGCATGAATTCATCTACCATATCAAGGTACTTCCACTTAGCAGCAGCTCTGCTATTATTTTCTCTAAGGACACTTTCTAAATAAACTCTAATAAAATTATGGCTGAAAATTCTTCCCTGGGTGTTCACCCCTGCTCAAGTGTATAAACTGTTCCAAAAAACATCTTAAAGAAAGCATGGCTCCTTATATTTCCGTGACTCCACTGAGAGTATGAGCATAGACAGTTTGCAGTTCTTTGGTGAGAGATAAGCCCTTTCTGCACAGCTGCGAAACAGAACAGCATAAACACTCTTAAAATGCATCGGGAAGAGTAAAGAAGAAATCTAGCAGAGTATGCACAGTTTTGGATGGTCCACTTATGCAAAAACAAGACTGTATGTCTGATGCAGACTGCCTAAGGAGTACTTCTCAATGATTTAGATAGGCCTTATTTCTAAGTAAATGCATTTTTAGAATGTTGCATGTGATACACAGGAAAAAATGCCTGCACATGTGGAAAACCTGCACAGGTGGACAAGGAACAGGATGCATACAAGGGTCAGAGTGAGAATGATGTGAGATAGATCCATTTTGCTCCTATTATTTTCAACTTTATATTATCCCGCATTCAGTGTTAATGATGTCAACATAACTCTTATGTTTGCATGAGAAGGTTTTATGATCTAATAACTGATAATGTTAGGACAGTAGGATGGTTAACAGAAAACAACAACAACAATAGTTGTACTCCAGTATATGAGGTAGCTGGCCCTGTATTGATTGTATATGAGCTATTTTAACTGGCTTATGGGAATAAGCCACACAAGAACCTTCTGGGATATAGGATGGTTGAATCCAAAAGGGACTGTGAGGTGCTGCAAAGGGATCTCTCCAAGCTAGGAGAGTGGGCATCAAAATGGCAAAGACTGTTTAATGTAAGTAAGTGTGAAGTAATGCTTACTGGGGCAAAAAATAAAAATATATTGTGATGGAATCTGAGCTATCAGTGACTGAGCAAGAAAGGGATCTTGGGGTAGTAGTGGACATGGAAGAAGGGGTGAACAGTCTGCTGATCAAATTTGCAGACAATACTAAAACTGGGGCAGTGGCCATAGCTGAGAAGCAGGTACTCCAGATCCAAAAGGATCTGGACGGACTATGGAAGTGGGCAGGAAACAACAGGATGGTGTTCAATGTGGATAAGTACAAGGTCTTGCATTTGGGGAATAGGAATAGGTGTCATAAGTACAGGTTAGGGGACAAGTGGCTGGAGAACAGCACTTGTGAAAGGGACCTCGGGGTACTGGTTGACTGCAGGCTAAACATGAGTCAGCAGTGTGGTGTGGTGGTTAAGTGGGCGAATGCCACCCTTGGTTGCATAGCCAGAAGTGTGGCCTCTAGATCGAGAGAGGTATTACTACCACTATACAACTCTGGTGCACCCGCAAGTGGAGTATTGTGTTCAGTTTTGGACCCCTCATAAAAGGAAGGATATAGCCAGGTTAGAGTCAGTGCAGTATAGGACCACAAGGTTGGTGGCCAGTTTGCCATATGAGATGAGACTGAGGGAACTAGGTCTCTTCAGCCTGGAGAAGAGGAGACTCAGAGGGGGTATGTTGGCAACATACAGGTATGTGATGGGATGTCGCATATGTTTCTATGTTCGATGAACAGCTCAAAGAAAATTTCAGCCCAGTGAGCAGCTAATTGCCAATATCTTACGCACAAATCTTTGGTACAACTATGCTTAGAACATTACCTGAGAAGGGACACTACTGGGTTAGAAAACATACAGGGAAGGTCAATGAAAATGACCAGGGGACTGTATGAGGAGTGGCTACAACTGGGACTGTTCAGCTTAGAAGAAAAGGTGAGTAAGGGAAGACATGACGGAGGTGTTTAATGCATGATGTGGAGATATTTACTCCCTGTCCCAAAACACTCAAACCAGGGGTTATCCCATGTAACTGATTTGTGGGAGGTTTAAGACAGAGAAAAGGAAGAACTTCTTCACACAGCATATAGTTAAACTAGAATTCACTGCCACTGAAAGTGGAGATGGTTACCAACTTGGATGGTTCACAGATTCATGAGGGAGGAGGCTACAGTGGCTATTAGCCTTGTTGGCTCTGTACCTGCTCATTTACCAGAGGTGGCCTGCCTGCACATGCCAGTTGCTGAGAAGGAGGCCTAGCACCCTTCCTGTTTGAGGGATCCTGTGGGCAGCTGCTTTGCCATCATGTATTCAAGTGCTGCACTGCGGGCCTTTGGGCTGATCCAGAAGAGCTTTTCCTATGTTCTTACACAATGTCAGCCTAATTCAAGTCACATTTATTTCACTGTTTCTACTCGAAAGTCAAATCCAGCACTTTGCTTTTGAAGAAGACCTGTAGAGTTTATTTGTAATAGGTATTTGACAAACAAAGCTCTAAGTCAATACTTACAAATATTCCTATCGTAAAGGTGACAAAATGGACAGTCGTGAAACTTTGATTTACTGAAGTAGCATTTCCATTACACCTCTAAACTAGTCTTTTTTGGTGCCATTGAATATAGTCAATATTCTCATTCATATTCTCGTTCCTATTCTTGTTCAAGGCCTTTCAGCAGCAATTGTACATCTGATCTGTTGAGAAGCAATGTTTTTTTCTTTTCCTTTTCATTTCCAGTATCACTAAATGGCCAATATCAATCTGTGATGATAACATAAGAGACATCTGGAAGGGAAAATCTCGAGGTTGTTAGAAACATTTATGTCAACAATGTTGTTAATGTACCACAAAAAAACCCCAATTGAGAACTGCAAGTTCAACCTTCACTCTGCATAAATGTCTCTCAGGTCAGATTTAGATGTATGGGCCTTACAGTAATAGCTTCATGTGGAGAAAGAAAGAAAGAAAGAAAGAAAGAAAGAAAGAAAGAAAGAAAGAAAGAGTTGAAAATAGTTAAAAACAGTATAGATTTTTTCTATTGGTCTACAGTTCTCCTATCCGTATAAGATACTGGGGCAGAATGAGAATAACTTTACAGGGAAAAAATGTTCTGTTCCACCATCACTCGTTTTCTCTTGACTAGAAAATTGCTTAAAATCATAACTAATGACCCAAACTTAAAAACTGCTTGGAGAGAGACCTTAGCCCAGTCAAACATGCAAGCACCACCATTTGCAGTCCATTTCCCTATGATTTTGCTTCTTCCTGTCATTTTTTAAAAGTGGATGCATCTCTGTTCATGAACCCAGGAAGGGTATTTCTAGACAGATCCAAAGCCTCTGTGCAGAATTCTGTTTTTTTCCTTCTTAATGGATTTTATTTTGGAAGAACTGAGACAGATGCTGTGGGAAAAGTATGTGACATTTATAAACGGAGGATGGTGACTTCTGACCACACACCTCATAAAAATCCTTGAATGAGACAGGGTGAGTTCACAATAAAAGTTTTGTCTAGAAGAAGCCACAGAGGATGTTCTATCAACACTGACTTTTCCTCTGTTGTTCCTATCCCCAAATCTGGACAGCCTTAGTAGTCAGACAAGTGGTTCATTTTTATTTGGTCTCTTGCCTTTCTTGTGTCATATAATACTGCCTATAATTTTAAAAATATAAGTAAATGTTAGCCTTGGATAGTTTTAGATATATCTTATCATCTTCTTGCCTTCTCCACCTCAAAATAGCAGGTCATTGCATTAACAATAGGTAATTTTGTTATTTGGTAGTTTAAAAGTACAGTAAATAAATAAATTCAGGATAAAAATTACGTCTGAAAACACCCCAGAGTGCTTAGGCAATTAGCAAAAAAGCACTCCATATTTGCTAGTGAACAACTTCAACTTTTGAAATATATGCTAGAGTTTCAAGGCTATAGGCACTGGGGAATTTTTTATTAGCTAATTTCACATAATAGGATATACTTAAATCACTCACCATTCCTCTATAAAATAAACAACACAATTATGGAAAGAAAGTTGAAAGGCTCATATTGCCTAGTTAAAGTTATTGTTCAACTTAACTATGGTAATGTATGAATTCATTGCCTAGTCTTCATTGCATATACTTGCAAAAAGTGCAAGAAACAAGAAGATACTGCAGTAGTCTTTTTGCTGAAAGAGTAGCAATAAGGTTTTAATGAAAATACATTTAATTTTCATCATTAAATCATTAAATGTTAGGTGTCTTATCACCACTTGTCTTATTATTATTCAAAATACAGCATTAAAGCTTCTTTACCTTGAGCTTGGCAACTTGGGAGACATTTTATTTTGATGTGCAATGCATGGCATAATTTTCTATAAACACGAGTGATAAACAACATAAGCTCTGTGGCAGCAATTTTAGGAAAATAGTTTACAGCCTTTTCTTGTAATTAACCAGGGAACATGAATATATGCATCACCATCACAACTTGGAAGGGGCAGTCACAATTCAAAAGGAATGGGAAAGGGTTCAGGCATGTTTTGAAGGGAGACAAAAATATTTTCATTTTTCTTTCAAAATCTTCCAGGAGTGCTAGAGTAGAGAATTAATGAGTTGCAATGCTTCATATCCATGCAGAAAAATATACAGTTCAAGTCACTGGATTACGGCATTGTTTCTCAGTATGTAGGGAATACACAGTTGCAGCAAGTATAAGATTGCTTTGGGCCAGTGAGAGCCAGTATGGTATAATGGTTACAGTGTTTGACTAGGACTT
The DNA here is from genome assembly GCF_004798865.1 of Varanus komodoensis. Classification (NCBI taxonomy): domain Eukaryota; kingdom Metazoa; phylum Chordata; class Lepidosauria; order Squamata; family Varanidae; genus Varanus; species Varanus komodoensis. The sequence continues at coordinate 50,747,842 of NW_025335268.1, forward strand.
AGGACACTTGGGTTCAAATTCAGGCATATAGTCCAGGTAATATATTGTTTGTATCCATCTATCCATCCATCCATCCATCCATCCATGAAGCTACTGGGTGACTTTGGGCAAGTCACTGTCTCTCTTACTTGTCGACAGCAGGCTGAACATGAGCCAGCTGTGTGACATGGCATTAAGAAGGCAAATGCCACCCTTGGATGTATAGCCAGAAGTGTGGCTTCCAGATCTAGGGAGATATTCATATTGCTCTACACAACTCTGGTGTGCCCGCAACTGGAGTATTGCGTCCAGTTCTGGGCTCTACATTATAGGAGAGACATAGCTAGGTAAGAATCAGTTCAGCACAGGGTCACAAGAATGGTAGCTGGATTGGGAGGGATGACATATGGGGAGAAATTGAGGGGACTGGGTCTTTTCAGCATGGAGGAGACTCTGAGGGGACCTTTTAGCAACTTATAGGTATGTGAATGGTTGTCATGTGGAGGAGGGCCATGACCTGTTCCTCCCTGCAGTGGAGGGCAGGAAGCATTCCAGTGGGGCAAAACTCAAGGAACCAGGCTTCAGCATGGATGTCAGGAAGTACTTCTGACAGTTAGGACCCCTTAGGGCTTCCAAGGGAGGTGGTTGACGCCACATCAGTGAGGGTGTTCAAGGCAAGATTGGACAACCACATGTTGGGCATTACATGAGTGGAGCTGGCTGGAGCCTGGGGTCAGACTAGATGACACAGGAGACCCCTTCTGACTTGCTTTGTTTCTATGTTTCTATGATCTGACCTACCTCACAGGGTTGTTATGAGGATAAAATGAAATGGAAGAGGGCCATAAGCACCACTTCGTGCTCACTGGAACAAAAAGTTGGATATAAAGGTAACAAAAATACAAAATTATTTTCTCTACAGCCTGCTGCAGCCTGCAAAACCGAAGCAAAGTTGGCAGAGTTCGTAAAGTGATCGTATCAGCAAAAGTAGCCTCACTACCTCTTTTGCTAATGGGATTTCTACACAAGATCAAAAGTGCTATGTGGCTAGAAGGAAGCCCATGTGGCATGGATGGCTAAATGTGGATTCAGCGCATGCATTTTATAGGCAGTGACAAACTTTATTAACGGCACAAACTCAGAAGCCATGAACATTTTTATAAGTTATTTGTACTAAATATATTGCATCCATCCACTCTCTATCTATTCTGCTTTCTTATTCTAAAATGGCCTAAGTTCTCAACATTTCCTAGAGGGGGGATATTGGGAATTGCAGGTCTTTTCCCCATCTAACATGCATAGGATTGTGCTGTTTACCAATTGATTAATCTAACTGATTAGTAGATTAAATGTTGCAGTCCTAGTTGAAATACAAGAAACATCTGGTCCATTAGAATTCTGCACATAGACTGTCCAGAATAATGAGAAGTATTATTATTTTTATTTACAGAGCTGGTATCAGTTTTTGCTCTGCAAAGGCATATGTGGTAGATCGTGATTGGCAGACAGCCACTTGGTCAGATTTGAAGTTACAAAATGAAATGCCTCTTAATATAACATACAGCAATGACAAGAAAATATCTCACCTAGACTTGATAGGGACATAACAAGGTATGAACAACTTCTATGTCTTATCATAAAAAAGAGCAAGTGACCTTAGAGGATGCTGCCAAAAATTTAAATTGTGTCCAAAATAAGGATATCTGTTTTCCTCTGCAATCTGCTTAATACAGAATGTATTAGTAGCACAGCTCTGCACAGCTGTGTTTCTCTAGCGAAGAAGGATAAAGCTGGCTTTCAGATTTATTTATTTTTTAATAAGTGTGCTTCCTAATTGGTTTTGGTACCTTTATCTGTATTCAAGCTGCTACTTATTTATTCTGAAATAGCATCATTCTGGCATCATTTTAGGTGTGCCCCAATGGCACCACTAACATAAGAGAAGATCAAATTCCACATTAAATGCCAGCTGCCCTTTACATACATACATACATATATACATGTGCATGCGTGTGTGTGTGAGACAGAGAGAGAGAGAAAGAGAGAGGGAGAGAGAGGGAGAGAGAGAAACAGATAAGCTGGACTTTAGCCTCCAAGCCTTTCATAGGGTCCTCAGGACAAGTGGCTCTGCAGAGTGTTACACATCCCCTCCCAATACAGCTCAAGTTCAAGGTGTTCTCCAGTCTTGCGCCATCATTCCACCAAGTCTACAACTTTCCCCAGCACATCCTGCAATGAAGTGGTTTTCTACAAAATACATTGTAGCAGTTGGGGGCAGGTTATTTCCAGAGTCCTGAATTCTTTAGTAAATTTATTTTAAATAGCCAAGGATCTGGCGCCTTGTTGATGAATATGCTTTTACTGCCAACAGCTTCATAATCTCAACTTATACTTCAGAGGTTCACATGAATGCACCCCACACATCAATAGAGCCATCGGGAGGACATGTAGGGCAATGCAGGCAATTGCAAGCATTCCCCTTTATACTTTTGAATAGCATGGACTTCATGCATACTTATCTACATGACAGGTTCAGAAACCTCAGTCTGGGATCCAAATTCAGTCAGCCTGACATCCCAGGAGCTCCCAGATGGCAAAACGTGTTCCCCCACCCACTGGCCAATTAGTGGTTTCTCACTTATTACACATTCCCATTCTAAAACGCTGAAATAACTTATCTATATATGGTAGTAAAACATTTAAGCCAAAGGCATGCAACAGCAGAGATAGAAGCTGGCCCCCATTCTCAAAATGTACTAGGAAAAAAAAGATACAGAGAGAACTGGCAGACTGCATGAGTGCCAACTAGAAAATCAATTTTAGAAATTATTTAAGATAACCTGGAAAATAGGTAAAACAGAAGGTAGGACCCTAACCCAATCTGCAAACAATAATAAGAAATGGAATGGAAAAAGTCCACTCAACCCAGTAATAATATTTTTTCATGTATACAACTTTGCATCAAAATAATGCTATAGAGCTTTATTCAGAAAATCTGTGGGTCAAACTGTTAGCTTCAAAGTGCAGTCATCCAACATCTACTTAAAATATTCTAGTGTACATTAGCCACCTGACAACTGCCACCCTATTCCATCTATCTGTTTTAGAGGAAGGTTGCTGAGCAAAGAGTTATGTATAAGTTTTTGGGATGCCTAAAAAATTACCTCCTTCAGCCCTTTTCATGTGCTGGGCATGTGAAGGGCTCCATGGGATTTTTGAGATGTGAGATTGTACAGCTGGTCCTGGCCCAGATATAACTCATGTCACTGTCCATGTCCACCTAGCTGAATATATGCTTGGGGCATCCTCCACGAATGACAGAAGCGTATGGCCAGGACATTAACTATCAGCATGGGCAACTACACTACATTAAACAATCAGAATCATATCCTGCTTTTGATGTTGCATCATGAGATATTTGTGACACAATCTGCAGGGCTTTGCAGGGATAGATGGGACTATTCTTGAGAAGAGTTTTTTCTTAAATAGTCCAGACACTGGGGATGAAAAACTGTTCATCCTCCTCCTCCTGGGGCATTACTATTTTTTCCCCTGTAGGAGTCAGTTCTAAGGAATATAGAAGGATATCAGACTAGTGCTTTTAATTTTCAGACAAATCAGTTTGTGAAATCCAGCACTCTGTGCAATACTGGGAAAAGCTCCCAACAGAAATGACTTAGATTCTATTTATTTGTATCCTAGTCATTCAGAATGGCTCTAATACTGTCACAATATGAAATCTGCTGCCAAATTTTGCTTTGAATGGAAGCCTACAGGATCCTTACTCACTGAAAGTGTTCAGTTGATATTTACATGTTTGTTTGTTGGCCTATATCATTTGCATCTTACAGCACTTCCCTCCCAAATACAGTTTCCAACATATAACAATCAAACCAAAACAAAAAATAATGTTGATAAAATCACAGAAATAAACTTGGAACAACAAGCATGCAACAGCTTAAGAAGTGGCAACATTAAGATAAAAACCTAAACAAATGACTGTAAATCAAACCAATAAAATAAATTATCCTTTAATGCTCAGGCAGACAGGATTCTGTTGACATGAAACTTGAAAACTGTGCAGTGCCTTGCAGAAGTATACTTACTTTTCCCTTTGACTTTCTACATTTTATTGTGTTACAGCCTGGAACTGAAATGGCTTTAAATTGCATTGTAACCACTTGATGTACACAAGTTACTCAACACTGTGAAGGTGCATTTTTTATTGTGGCACAAAGCTCAGGTAAACCAAAACAAACTGGCATTTGTTAGTTGCATAAGGATTTAGTATTCAGTAGAAGCACCTGTGACAGCAATTACACTATAAGTCTCCTAGTGCAAGTCTCTATCAGTTACGAACACATGGAACCTGCAATGTTTGCCCATTCTTTTTGGCAAAACTGCTCAGCTTTTATACACCATTGCTGAACTGCAATGGGAAGTCTGAGCTTTGACTGCTCATGCTAAGACATTCAGTTCTTGCCTTTAAACCAGTCTGTTTAAAGGATAGTCCTTCTGGAAGGTGAACCTTCACCCTAGTCCCAGTCCCTAGTCCCAGAATGAAACAGATTTTCCTCTAGAATTGGCCTGTATTTGGAGCCACCCACCTTGCCATCTTTCCTGATCAATTTCTCAGTCCTGCTGAGGAAAACCCTCCTCACAGCTTGCTGCTTCAACTACCATGCTTCATGGTGGGAATGCAGACGCTGTTGGTTTTGCAGCAGGGCCAAAAAGTTCAATGTTGCTCTCATCAAAACCTCTTTCCTCACATTTGCTGTGTCTCTCAGAGTTACCATTAGCCTCCTGGTTGCTTTTCTGATGAATGTCCTCTTCATTCAGTCACTGAATCTTGGTGGATAGTTTTCTCTGGGAAGAATCACATGTGAGCAGAAGTATACTTGAAGTATTCCCCCAAACAAAATAGAAGACCATGAAAAATCCTTTGAGCTGGTATCACTGTTTTAATATGCTAAGTTTTACAGGTCCAGTTAACCCTGGCTGTCTTATTTTACACCATCTGAAGTTTCTAGTCCCCAAGTCAGTCTTAGGCTGAGTACATGTCAGTAATCCAACTTCTCTGTCATATGCTCTGGTATATGTGCAAGAGGTGTACAGACAACACTCTCCTTTTTATGATTCCTGTGCCTGCTTGCCTTTTGACACACACTTCTAGTGACTTATGTCCTTGCCATCACCTCGACTGATAAATCACAGTGTCAACATCCATTTACCATCTGTCAGTCATAGATTGGTATTCCTTATTCTGCTAGATTTGTTGCTATTTTTCCTGCAACAGGCTGAAACCAATACATTAAACACATGATAGATGTTGAACTTACTTGAAACAAAACCACAAGACATGCAGAATTCAGGGAAAAGGAGAGAAAGGAGAAGATTTAAATGTACTAATTGTGCATCTGGAGTATTTATGGAGGGAAACCACAAATACAAATTTCTATTGTTCATATTAAAAGAAACGTGGGATGCTTTTGCTTAAATCATCATGAGGAACAGAGATTTGTACTTCAAATGAAAATAAGACACGCAGAAGATTCTCCCAGAGCTCAACAGAATTCTGTGCTCACTTCTGCCACAGCCTTGTGTATGCATCTCTGTCTGAAGTACAACAAGTATTCACTCACTTATCCATTCCAATGCCCTTCTTACACTGTTCAGATAGTCTCTCCAATAGACTCTGGGACCTTCCATTTGGGTGGAGAAGAACAGAATTTGTAATTTGAAGTACTCAAATGGCCACTAGTCCTGATGGCTATATGCCACCACTGCAGAGGCAGCACGTCTATGTACACTAGTCACTAGGGGATAGGATGGTGCTGTTGTTCTCAGGTTCTACTTGCGGGTTTTCTGTAAGCAGCGGTTTGGCCACTGATACACCATCTTTTTGTAGCCTTAATCTTACATACTTCCAGTAATATGCCTAAGTGAATCAGTCCTAGTCTGTTTAGGCTCTTTGGGCAGGTGGTGTATTGATTCTATAAATAACGGTTGAAAAATGAAAAAGGAACTATAGGTTCCTATACAACTCTTCAGAGCCAACCAGGTGGTGACAAGGCCTGTAGCTATAATAGAAATTTCACTCACTATAGTATATATAGCGGGACCCCTGTATCCACTGGTACAGTTACTGCATTTTCACTAAACCGCAGTTGATCTCTGTCTGAAAGAGAAGTCATAAAGTGCTTCCTTTAAGTGAACTTTCTCGATTTAATAAGGAAAGAAAAAATCATGCTGAGATTGCATAGTCTCCAGAACCTCCCATATCACAGCTCATCTAGGAACGTCTCATGTCTTCTCTGTCTCATCTTTGTTGTGGAAATCTACCATTGTCTGAACCTAATAGTGCATTCTGTACATTCACTCACTCACTCATTCAATCATTCATGAACTCTACCCAATTTGGACAGTCTTCCCTTTAGAATCAAAGGAATTTGCTTCTTTGAAATCCAGATGTGCTTGACTTGGAATTAATTCTTTTGCCTTGATCCATGTGGTATAAAGACCCAAAGCTGGGACCTTTGGACACTGGAATCTCTGCATGGGGGAAGTACTTCAGCCTCAAATTTGAACCCTTGCTCTGGACACTTATTGTCAAGAGGCCTCACCTCACAGTATCCAGAAGGCCCAACCCACAAGGCAGGATTGTTGACCTCTGAAGATGCATGCATGGTGTTTCTGGTCTTCTTCTATGATTTGGTTTTCTTGTCTCCTAGGCAAGAGGAATCAGATCCTTCCCTTGTCCGAGGAGCAGCTAGGAGTGTCATGGCCATTCTTCTCCCTGTCTTTTCAAACAGACCCAGGCAGTGGCCTTCTACTTAAAAGCCTTTACCATATTATTACTGACTAGCTGGGCTGGCTTTAAAGTACAAATGAAGAGTATTGAGAGACCAGTAGCAAATGAAACAATCCAAGTTAGAATAATAGCCATTAGAGAAACACAATCTAATGATAAGATTCCAAACTGAATACCGTTTTTCTCCTGAAGACTGAAATTATCAAACCATGCCTCCAAGGTGGATGCTCCTGCTTTAGGGATAATTGCTTGGAGAAGCTGATACTTCTCTGCTGCTTTGCCCTATTTACCTGACCCCAGACTCTGGAATTAATGATGCTTGATCACCCTCCTCCTAATTAGCATGCTCACAATGCTTTTCCACAGAATGCGAAACAGACCATCTGGCTTATCTGGCATCTCCTGGCCTTGGCATTTCACTGGAGGAGTCTATTTATTTTATTTATTTAGTAAACTACTATGCTGCCCCATTCGCCGAAGCCTCGGGGTGGCTTACAACAATAAATAAATACATATAATCATATAAAAACAATATAATTGGAAATGCTCTGGCCAAAGATATAAAATCAATAAATAAGCTAACAATTAAAATGACATTTAAATAAAAAGGTCTTGGCCTGGCGCCGAAAAAGATATAACGACGGCGCCCGGCGGACTTCTCTGGGGAGCGCACTCCATAGATTGGGCGCCAGCGCAGAGAAAGCCCTCCTCCAGGTACTTACCCTCCTAATATCCTTCATGGAGGGTTCCCGGAGAAGGGCCTCTCCCGCAGATCTCAAGGGGCGGGTGGGCATATATGGATGTAAGCACTCCTTCAGGTAACCAGGACCCAAGCCGTTAAGGGCTTTATAGGTAATAACCAACACCTTGAATTGGGTCGACTTCAATGGGGAGCCAGTGGAGTTGACAGAGGACTGGAGTCATGTGAACATAACGCCCAGTCCCCGTCAGTAGCTTGGCAGCTCTATTTTGCACCAATTGAAGTATCCGGACGGTCTTCAAGGGCAGCCCCATGTAGAGCATGTTGCAGAAGACTAATCGGGAAGTTACCAATGCGTGTATCACTGTCGCCAGGCAGTCGTTCTCCAGGTAGGGACGCAGCTGATGGATCAGCCGAAGCTGAAAGAAAGTGCTCCTCGCCACCGCTGTCATCTGAGCTTCAAGTGAAAGCTCTGGGTTGAGGAGCACTCCCAAGCTGCGGACCTTGTCCCTAAGAGGGAGTGCAACCCCATTCAGGACAAGGTCAAGGTCCCCTTCCCCGAAGTCCGATCTGCCTACCAACAGGACCTCCATCTTGTCTGGATTGAGCTTCAGTTTATTGTCTGGATTGAGCTCATCCAGCCCATTACCTCGGCTAGGCACTGGTTCAGCACAGCCACTGCCTCACCTGGATTGGTAGAAAATGGAGGTAGAGCTGGGTATCATCAACATACTGATGATTCCACAGCCCAAACCTCCTGATAACCTGTCCCAGTGGTTTCATGTAGATGTTGAATAGCAAAGGGGACAAAATGGACCCCTGCGGAACCCCATGGCACAGCTGCCATGGCACAGAGCCATAGTCCCCCAGCACCACCTTCTGGAATTGGCCATTGAGATAGGAGCGGAACCACTGCAAGGCAGTGCCTCCGACCTCCAATCCTGCTAGCCTATCCAGAAGGATACCATGGTCGATGGTATCTAAAGCCGCTGAGAGGTCCAGGAGAACCAACAGGGATGCACTCCCCCTGTCTTTCTCCCTGCACAGGTCACAGGGTGACCATGGCAGTTTCAGTACCGTACCCGGGTCTGACACCAGACTGAAATGGGTCCAGATAATCAATTTCATCCAAGAGTGCTTGGAGTTGTCCTGCCACCACCTGCTCCAACACCTTGCCCAGAAACGGGATGTTGGCCACTGGTCTATAAGTAGTGGCCATCTCTGGATCCAGTGACGCTTTCTTCAGGACTGGTTGGACTACCGCCTCCTTTAAAGGGCGGGTACCTGGCCATCCCTCAGAGAGGCGTCAACCACTTCCAGGATCCAGGTCCCTATCCCGTGCTTGGCGTTGTCAATTAGCCAAGATGGGCAAGGGTCCAATAGGCAGGTGGTGGGACGTACTTGTCCAAGCACCTTGCCCACATCATCAGGCCACAATATCTGAAACTCATCCATCAATTTTGGACCAGACGGCGACATTGGTATCTCCCCAGAAGCCTCTAGGTCACTAGTGGAGTCCAGCTCGTGACGAATCTGAGCGATTTTCTCCCTAAAATGCTTGGCAAAGTCGTCACAGAGGGCCTGCGAGGGTGGTACTGGGTCTTTCTTAGGGCCAGGATGAACCAGCCCTTGTACCACCCAAAAAAGCTCCGCCGGATGACATTTTGAGGAGGCAATGGAAATGGAGAAGAATTTCTTTTTCACTGCCCTCACCACCACAGCATAGGCCCAATAATGGCCTCTTAAGTGTGTTCGGTCACACTCATCCCATGATTTCCTCCACCTACGCTCTAGACGTCTCCCAACCCGCTTCATCACCCGCAATTCAGGCATATACGAAGAGGAAGAGTGGGCTCTGCCCGGTGGGAGAGGACGCTTGGGAGCGATCGTGTCCACAGCCCTGGTCATCTCCCCGTTCCACAGTTCGACCAGAGCCTCGACAGGAGCACCAGTCTTGTCAGCCGGAAACTCCCCCAGGGCCTTCAGGAATCCATCTGGATCCATCCGGCTCCGGGGGCGGACCCACACAATCGGGTCCACACCCTTACAGAGGGAGAGGCCACTCTCGAGCACAAACATCATGAGGAAGTGATCTGACCATGACACGGGTGTCAGACACAAATTTCTCACCCTCAGACCACCCTCTTCCTGCCCTGTCGAGAAAACCAAGTCCAGAGTGTGTCCACGTTTATGGGTCGGGCCTGTGACATGTTAAGACAGCCCCATGGCCGTCATGGAGGCCATGAAGTCCTGAGCCGCCCCGATCAGACCAGTCTCGGCGTGGAGATTGAAGTCCCCCAGGACCAACATCCTGGGGGTCCTCAACACCAGGTCTGAGACAATCTCCATCAGCTCAGGCAGGGAGACTGTTGGGCAGAAGGGTGCACGGTACACCAACAGAATCCCCAATCTGTCTCAGTCTCCCAACACCAAGTAGAGGCACTCTAGCCCAGGCCTCGAGGGGACTGGAAGCTCCATGAGGGAGATGGAGGTTCGGTAAACCAAAGCGACCCCCCTCCCCTCCCCTCCAGGTGTAGACGGTGCTGAACCAAACACCCGGGTGGGCACATTTGAGAGAAGGCGACATCCCCCCCCTCCCGGCCAGGTCTCAGTTATGCAAGCCAGGTCGGCTCCCTCATCCACAATCAGGTCATGGATGAGGGATGATTTGTTGTGGACCGACCTGGCATTAAGCAACAGCACCATCAAGCCCAGGGGGTGGTTAACAAGACTACCTGGAACCCTCTGGCTGGGGGTAGAACCAGAAGGAGGGACAGGTGTCAGCCATCTGTCCCTCCTTCTTCTACACGGACATGTTAAACCCCCACTGCTGTAATGTCCATTGCCCCCAACCACTCCAATGGCGGCACCCACGTGCTTCCCAGGTAACCTAACCGTCGACATGGCCAGGGACGAATCCATAAAAGCAAGTTAAAATACAATAAAAACTTTAAAACAATATAAAAAACTCCCCGTCTATTCCCAATATTAAATTCCACCCATCGAAAGAGTCTCTTGCCAGCCCAGCCCCCACACAGCCATGAATGGCTACAAATGGTGGCAACCGCCCTTTGGCCGTCGCCCTTCGGCTGCCAGCCCCAGGCCACGTCCGGCAAATTAAGCCAGCGCCTGCCCCCGCGCCCCACCCCCAATCCGGCATTGGTCTCACCGATGCCGGCGGGGGGGGGGGTGCAAAGACGGACGTAGGGAATCCGCCAGCCAGCAAGATGGTGGCGCCCTCCTCCTCAACGTCGGTGGCCCTGGCATCTTCCGACCCCGGGATGGTCCAGTGGTGGCCGCGGGAGCAGCATCAGCTGGTCCCCGGGCTTGGCGGTTCGCCTCAGGTCTTCCGTCGGCATGGGACATTGGTGGTGGCTGCGGCAGCCGCGGCAACGCAGCAGGTGTTCCAGGGAGGGGGGGCTCAGGCCCAACTCCTGCCCCATGTCTCGTCTGGCGAGTTAAGTCAGCTCCCGCCCCCACGCCCCGCCCCCAATCTAGCGTTGAGTCTAAACATGTTCTCACATCTCTTGAAGGCTCTTTTACAGGAAGAATGGGTGCAAATCTTATAAGAAGTTGCACAGATCCTAAGGCCAAGACTACTGCACCCTGGAGGTTCCAACTCAGTGGTAAAGTAATCAGATCTCTATGAAGGTGTTCTATCCTGTTATTAGGATCTCGTCTCCTGTCATAGGAACATCTGGAATGAGCTCCAATCTGTCTCTTGTGTGAGAAGCAGCAGGAACTGGTGCCAATCTCTTACCTAGCTGTGCAATGTCCCTAAGAGATGTTCCAGTTCCTACCATGGTGTGAACTATTTCAAAAGTTTATATAAAAATGCCATCATCTATATGATTTCTGTGGACTGTAACCATGAAGCTTATTCCATGGATCTGCTGTAATATAAGGCCTTCCCTGATTCAGACTCTATTGTGCTAGAATGTGTGAGTGTAGGATCAGGGCCACAACATTCATTCCCTCACTTTCAGATTACCACCCTCCTGTCCAGTCAAGAAAACCAGATAATCATGTACCTGAGCAGCACTGGATCCAATCCCCTTTGCATGGAAGGTGCAGAACCATCATCCTGAGGGTTGTCAGTACTGAGCCTAATACCATCTTGGTCAGTTCAAACAGGGAAGAGTAGGCAGTAAACAAGCAGAATCCATAATTTTTCTTGGGTTCCCAGCATAAGACACAAACATTGAAGATCAGCACTTGGATCTTGAAACCCACCCAAGGAGGTAGAACCTCTGTACCCACAGTAAGCCACCCTCCTGCATCCTTAGGTCAGTGCTGATCCTACTCCCAGTATCCAGGAGCCCAAAGCTGGGAGAGACTAACCTCTCCCAGTTCCTTCATCCAGGACTCAGTAATGTGCACTAGTTGGCTTTCATTCCTCAATTAAATCGTGAAAGAGAGAGATTTAATTTTGATCTGGTGCATAGTACCAGCACCACCTGACCTGAGAACAAGCCAGTAAGGCAGAACTCTTCTGTTTAATGTCATAGAAAACTTTATTAAAACAGAGACTGCACATGCAGTGCCTTGCTCAGGTCTGATTGCATATTGGAGTCCATGCAGAGTAAAATGGGAAACAGAATCAGTATTTGTGAATACGTAAAGAAAAACTCAATAAAAAATGCAAAGGCTACTTGAATGATGAGATTTCACCATGACACAAGAAATTAGCTGCTTAATGCAGAGCTTCACAATTATTCTTGGATGGACAGTTTTAAAAATTGTGCATTTCCAGCCTATCATGGTTTCAATAAAGGTTTTCATCCAGTTGAATAATAAATGCAGTAAAGGCAGCAGATTCAGTTTTGCTATCTGTGGATCCATATAATCACTCTTCTGGCATTCCCTTCCCTATCAGACAGGCTTCAGTCACCTTCATTTTCTCACATTTCTGGCTCAAAGCTTCAGGGGGAAGCTGTGCATGCCACTGTTAAAGGAATTGTTCAAGACTTCATCCATAAATTTCTCTTAGAGCCCAGATCTCATCCTTGGAGGCAACAGTTCTTTTTAAAAAAGAATCAACAAGCTAGGTATATAGAGTAGTTTAATGCTGATGTTTGAAGTTATTCATATTTAAAACTAACGGCTGCAATACCAGCAGAACAATTTTTCCCCCATAAAATAAAAACAAATCAAAGTAAGAAAGCTGTATACTTCAAGCACTTAAGAATAAATCTGTGAAGAAGAAACTGAATGGAAGCACAAAGAAAAGAATCTGAAATTGAGGCTGAAACACATACCAAGGCCTACCAGTTCTAATAATGCTTTGCTAAAAAAAAAAAAAAAAAAAGGATATTGACCACAACTAGAGCAATGCACGTAGCCTTTAGTATTTCACAGATAAAAAAAACAGGGACACATCTGTGCTTGAGATTGGAGCTAGGTAGGGATACAATGCAGAAGCATGGACTGGTGGACAATTCTGTGTCCAATGTAATCTAATCCAAATATGTTTTATGAGTGAGACAAACCTTAAGTTACAAGGCAAGTCCATTGGCCTTGGATGAATGACATTTGCACAAGGCAGCCCTGCTAAATTCTCCCATCCTCCTGCAGCTTCCTGTAGCCATCACAAACTGTCCCAGTGGACAAACTAGTGACTTTTTGGAAAAACTGTACCAGGAGCATAGAAAGCCCCATTGTATGAGATACCTTCCATTCATCCATTTCCGATACCTGCTCAATATACATACTTCCATATTTACATTTAGACTATGTTGTGTTTAATATAAAACCAAATCAAAGGTATTACCAGTTGCCTAATTTTCTGATGTCACTTTTTTCTAGTCCACAGCAATCCCATTATTTTTGAGAGAATTTGCAGTAGTACAAACTTCAAAGACTGAAGTTAGTTTGTTCCTGTAGCACAATCTGTGTTATCTATCCTTTATCATGTTCATTTATTTGTCTGCCATATGGATCACAAGAATTATTATATATTAAGTCCAACAAGTAGTGACTTTTGAAAGTTTGTTACATGCCATCCTACATGCTAGGGATGGGAGAGAAATTTGTTTGATTTGGATTTTAATGTAGCGTACCTAAATCACACTTCTTGAATCAATATGTAAACGAAAATGCAGAAATGTAGTTCATGCATTCCAAATTTGCAATGCACTTTGTCAATTAGAAAATCCATCCAGAAATCTGCATATTGAAGGACCATGTAAACAATATATTAGTGAAAATTTTACAGCAGTAGAATTTACTTGTGTAAAATCATGTGCAGAAACATACATGTAAGGAAAAATTGCATAAAATGCATAAAATGTCATGCAGACTTTTCAGAATTGCAAACTAATGTGCAAATGGGATAAAACAAATTTAAGATTGGAAAAATGAGAATCTCAGAATAAACTCAAACTGATAGACTCTGTAAAAAGTGCTCAAGAAACTGCCACTGAAATGTTGCAAGAGGGTAATAAATCCAAAACCTTAAATACACATCACATGCAAAACAGTAAAATCCTGATAAACACTTCAAATAAGAATTCTGCTGCTCAGTTCTAAAAACAGGTGTGCAACATTATAAACTACTTAGAACACAATCTAATCGAACAGTTTTAGTCTCTTCACAACAACATAGGAGACAATCATGCTATAGACAAAAATCCCTCTTTACATGCCCAGATCATCTGGGCATGAAAGGATATTGCAGGTGAGAAGGGAAAGAGACAGACGGCCAATGTTACATGCTTAATGCCTGCTGGGTGGAAGTTACAGGGAGATATTAGCCCGCAGAGCCCCTTCCTCACTTTCTTTGGATTTTCAGGCTCTCTCCCTCCCTTCCTGTGCATGGGCAGCAGTGTCTGGCCACCTCTAGGGACTGACCTGGAATTTCTGGAAGGCAGCCTGACTGGCCAGAGATTGCTTGTTTCTTTTGCCTATTTTGTGCCATGAAAAAGGATGAGTAGTGTTGTGGGCTGGTTGGATGCCATTTATTTGCTTCCAGTTGGCAAATGGTGTGACTATAATTCAGTTGGGGTTAGGGGAGGAATGTCCAAGGGATCTGTTTTGGGGGTGGGAATTAGTTGGATTCCCTGGGCTCCACTCCTGAGGCTCCAGTCTGCTTTGATGTGGCCTTGAGTCTGAGTTCCTGATGAGCCCCCAGTTTTTACAGAACACCCACCAGGAATCAAGCCCTCTGTGAACACTGTGCAAGCAGCATCTCTCTTCTGTACTACATGCAGCAAACTTAATCATAAGGTGCTGCCAGGAATAGATCCTGGCACAAATCCTGCACAAGCAGTGTCCTCCTCCCATGCTGTATGCAGCGACCTTTGTTTGTACTGCTGCATGTGATACCAAAGAAGGATGCTGGTTGTGCAAACTTCTTTCCATGAGCATTTGTTGACTTTTTCGCAGTTTGGCTTACTTTCCATGGTAGGGCTGAATTCTGCAAACACACTTTTACAGTGATTGGCAATCTCAGAGGCTTCATTCTCAGGGCTTTGTAGCACAGTGGGGAAGATCGAGATTGCCTTGAGGCCTGTTCAGCTGACCCACTCAGCGTTTTGTGGCTCTGGAGGGGTGACATGGGAAGATCCACCCCCAATATATGGTATCGATCTGAAGGGTAACAACTGGTCAGACACCTTCAGGCAGGTATTGGAGGTCTCACTTGGTAATATTACAGGGTAGCTGCCTCTATGAACTGCAGCCCACACTTCCGCAGGTCTCTTTTAAATAAACATTTATACCAAATGCAATGTGTCTATTGATTCCTCCCTTGCTTCACTCACAGTACTGTTTACTTCCAGGTAATCATGCACAGGAAATAACATTTTGCATTATTCATAGGTACAAAATGAGTCACAAATTTTGTATTTCATATATTAAACATTTTTTGACTAGGACTTAATTTATGCTACTTTTGAAAAACGATTACACATTGTTTTAAATTATCGCTTTAAAAGGAGACATTGTGTTCACTTTTCATTTTGAAACAACTAGATGATCTGGTCAAAAAGAACAGGTTGTGTTCCTTCAAGCTTATTTATATTGGTTTTTGTCTTGCTGGCTTGAATATCTTCTTTTATGTGCCTACTTTGACATTTTCTAGAACAACTACTAAAGCTTTCATAAATATCACCTACTCTTTCAAAATTATGTTGCTAAAGGGGTAGTAAAGGAACACACACACACCCCCTTTAACAACAACCCAGATTTATCAATGACTTTTATTGGAACACAATCAACTAAAAATCCTGCATAGTAGCTCTTTGATACAAATAATATATTTCCGGTTTCAGGCAAAGATCTCTAAAGAACTTCCATGTGCTAGTGAAACAGAAGTGATTATGTTTTTTAAACACTACACACACACTGTCATGCCCAGTGGCAAATCTCTTTCCGAAGAGAGTGGAGATTCAAAAGCAATACAAATGGCAGTGTGCACACCTAAGGAGCTCTTTGGACTTAGGCCTACAGTGTATTAATAAAAACGATTTCCTTATTTCATTCAGGCTTATGTGTCCACACCACCACCGTTGCCCCATCACTATCACAGCACCTGCATTTCCCCCTGCCCAAAAAGGAAAAAAAAATTAGCTAAGAAAGTCTGGTGAACTACAAAGCAGTAATTGGGTAAAGCAGCAGAGCCCCCAAAGGGTCAAAATGAGCTTGCACCTTTGCCAGAGTGCTGCATAGTGCTCCAAACACCATTTTCCCCCATACACATACACACACGCATATATACCCCCACATCGCCTGACACAGGGGAGCAAGTTTGGGGAACAAAAATGTTCACTGGACATTATTAAGTTGCCTATGTCCTGCACTCCATGACACGTAGTCTTGCGAATTATGCCATTTCTAAACTTGCTTGTATTTGCACCTATCTCTGGGTTGCTTTGGAGGTGAGGAAATGCTAAGGCTAACAGGCACATACGCCAGGCATGTTCCATGTCCACACCCTCTCCATAGCAAGTGCATTATGGATAAGCATGAAAGCAAACATCTCTTGTCTCAATGCGCACAGCATAAAATGACACAAAGGCTACACTAATGGCTGATTCACACATGCACTGTTATTATTTCATGAGCTATAGTTGAATATGTGAGCAGCCTTCAGTAAAAAACCCCCCAAAAACAATCCCCCTTCCACCATTGCTACACATTCAAATGGCTGAAAAATTATGTCTAGTGGTGTTTGATTTGTGATGCTCATTTTGTGCATCATCACTTGCTGTTGCAATTATTAATGCTGAACAAGCCTGGGTGTGATCTCTACTGAAACCCTGGAGTTTAACAGGCAAATAATTAGATAATGCCATTGGCAATGGAAGATCACTTTCTGATTAAAATGGGTTCTTTAATAGCTATGTTGCATCTTTAACTGCTTTGGAACAAGTTCACTGTGCATGCCAGAACTGAAGATACAGAACTGAAGAATACAAGAAGATATTCCTAGAACCATCACATTGAAGGGATCTTATGTGCTGTCTAGTGTAATTCCCTGGCAGTGGAAGAAATGCTATTTCCTCAACAGATGACCGTTAACAGATGCTCAAAAACCTTTACAACCTTTACAATCTGCAATCTTCCAAGGCAGTCCATTCCATTGTCAAACACCTTAGTACTCTCAGGGAATTCTTCACAAGCTTTATTTGAAATCCCCATTCTTGTAGTTGGAACTCACTGGTTCCAGTCCTACTAGGTGCAGCAACAAGAAACATATTTGCTCCACCATCTACCAGACACCACTTCAATATTTGGAAGTATTTAGAGTATTTGAAAATTCACATTCTTTATGGAAGGATGAGATCTGCAAGTCTGAGAAAGCAGTCAAGAAGTCCCCCAGTTCTTGACTGAATTTCATAAAATAACTTCAACACTATTGGGGGAAATGGATTGAGCTTTTTAACGACATGCCTGAAGATGGCCATGGGTCTTAGACTGAATTTAAGGAAATGATTCACAGTTAGACACAAATACTCCAGGAACAGTTTTAAACAGGTTACCTGGAGTGAGCAACACGAGGCACTTTTACTGCCATTTTAATGCCTGACTCTCTGGTATGTCCTGTGACGCTCACCCGAATCCATCTTCCTCCTGCTATTTCGGTCATTATATTCCAGGATTCTTCAGACCAGTTATAGTCCAATATTTTATATCCTGCTTCCCCCACCCCCGAAGTATGTATTCTAGTGTATGCTAAACTTGAGATCCTCCTGCAGGGGAAGGAATGGCAACTTCAGTGTGCTGTGGGGATAGTGGTGCTGCAAGAGCTGATCTCCAGCAATTCTAAAATGGAGATAAACCCAATCAGCCTCCAAGTCTTTCCTGACTCCTGCCACGACAACCTCTCCCTTTCTTTCTGACATAACTGGAAAGTACATGCAGTGCTGCTTCTCTCTTCCCCTTCCCCATAGGAAAAAAAAACTGGCTGGACACCCAACCATACACGTTTCCTCAGAAGTAAATCAGATTGCTTTCAATGGCACTTCCACAGAAGTAAATCACATTTCTTCAGTGGCTCTCACCCAAGGGAAAGTCACATACACTCATTTTCAGAAATGGCTTTTGGATGGAGGAAATGGGGTACTGAACCCTTTCGGTTTGCCCCGTGGGAGGTAGGAGAACGGCAGCAAGCAGCACCATGGCCTTCTCGTCTCCTCTCCCCACTTCCTTCTCCATGATTTTTTTGTGAGAACCTGTTAATTTTTCCCTTTTTTTATAAAATCTCTGCTCATTCACTACTTAGTATGCAGACATAGGTTAATGAATTGAACCTTTAAGGACCTTTTCTTTGCATGCATCACCTTTCCAACTCCTGTTTCTTCTGCGATTTCTTTGCATTTGCATGTCATACAAGATCATTTTTGCAGCACTGTGGAATCCCTGCTCATTCATTAGTAGGTGCCCCAACAGTGGTAACTGTGTTTTGCATCAATCCTATCACAATGCTATGCAATACATCAAAAGGGCTCTAGCGCAGATACCCTCAATTCTAGTTTGCAATTAAATAAGATGATCTGTTGTGGAATCTGGCAAATGGGTCTTGGGTGGATCCTTTGAGAAACATGATTCAATTTGTGGGTCTGGATCAGTTTTATAAATGGTCAAGGACAAAGACAGGGCATCAAAACCTCAACACAAGCTACAGAAATTGTAAACAAATGAATTATTAATCATGAGGGGTCCTTTAGTAGAACCTCATGATATGAAAGTAATAACAAAATTGCTTACAGGATAAAAAAAGATTTTCATGTGAAAATGGAAAAGACTTTTGATCCTGGTGAAAAATTAACACCTTAATAGTCTCTTGACCTTTCCTTATAAGGCTTAAACTCCAGGTTTTCACCATCCTGTTCATAAGCTACCCTGACAAAAACTAAAGATCAGTGCCATCTAGAAGAAATGTTCAAAATGTGTCTGTGAGCAAAAACAAGTCTACAAGGTCCAGTATTCTTCTTCCTCTTTGTAATGTCCAGATTACCCAATTGCAAAAAGTTCTCTTGGCTAATACAAATAGTGACAGTCATCATGGTCTTTTACATATTTATTAAAAATATACCTTACAATGTGCTAATTAATATCAGAAAGGAAGCAGTAAAGATTATCATTAGATGTAAGATCAGGAACAAAAGAACATAAAAAGATTATGCTATATGAACAATGTCTATTAATCCAATATCATTTGCTGGAGTCTGTTAATGAGTTTGAAAATCAATTGCTTCCTAATGTTGAAAGACATGGAAGAGGAAAAACTACTGCTTTTGATTGTTATATTAAACTCCTCCATTTTTTAGTAGTAAAGTTAGAATTCAACAGTATCTTTCACTGGTGTTGGTAGTGGCCAAAGGGGAAAATCACCTTTTAGGATTTCGAGATGATTGTCATTGCTGAAGAGAGACTGAAAAGGCCAATTAAGCCTAATTGTAATAGATTATGAGCTGCTTGTTAATTCTAATGATCCCCTGCTGCCCATCAGGTAATAACCCCAAAGTACAGATCTAATTGTGGTTAAAACTTCAGGTGAGATTTAAGTGACCCTAGGTGTGACAGGCTGATGCTCTGTCCATTGTACCTTTATTAAAGCACTCAAATTTACATACACAATTAATTTTGCAGCAGTGTATTAATATTAATATAGTTAACAAGGCTTATCCTTATGCTGTGTAATCAATGTTCATCCTAGCTGGGCTATTTTCTCCTTTGCTACTGGCATCCACTAGTCCCACTACAGACAGGTAAATACCCAGTTCATGTGGACGAACTTTGTCCCTCTCTGTACATTTAAATACAAACAGCAGTATCTATTACATTCTGGATTAGCAAGCAAGACCATTGACTATGCAGAAATAATTTTATATTAGGTTTCTTCTTATGCTATCTTGATGAGTGCATTTTTTTCTCATTATCTCAGTGATCTAGGCAACCCTATTTAAGCTACTTTGCCAAAGGGAAATCACGGCTTCAGGAATCAAACATTCATAGAGATCGTACCCCTGTTCAAATGATAGGTACCCTGGTAGCTATATTTATAGCAATCTCTCTCTCTCTCACACAGACACGCACGCACGCACGCACGCGAGCACACACGTACATCTCAGCTTCTCAAAGGAAAATATAACAACTGAGAAATCCCGTGTTCCAGGACCTAAGCACAGTGAGGTCCTGGAACACAGGAAAGGTGTAAACCAAAACAATATTTACATGTGGAAGTAAATATTGGTTTGGTTTAGACACAATGCTAAACCCATTTAGTGCTATGTGATGCGCTGGCTTGAACCTTAGGCTCGAGTTCTCTTCTCTGCCCCCTCTTTCATTGACATGAGCCAGAGGATGAATTTGGAAACATTTGCCACTGGGTTTCAACGAACCACAATTTCTAAACAAACTGTTTATTTTAACTTTAATTCTATTGAAATGACCTTAGTTCAAGCTATAGTTTCTGATTGCGGCTTATTTTTATAAATCATAGTTTAAACTAACTATAGTTTGGATTTCAGATGCAATTCCAAACTGTGGTTAATTTAAACCAGTATGTGTTTCACATAACCTTTTATGCATTGTACATTTCTGTTCCATATCTATTTACTTGTTATGCACATTGTTTAGATCATTGTGTGGGTTGGGAAAAGTTGTCCCCTTCCTCTAGCTAATTTGGCATTCTAAAACACCCTTTTAAAAATTGCTCAAACTGTACAAACCAGTTTTGGTTTAATAGGGAAATGGAAACAGGGGAAAGCAAGACAGGAGAGGAAAGGGTGATTAACACTTTCACATGGGCTCTTTTTATGAGCAAAATCCACCCATCCCCAAGAGACTCTGTTCCACCTAAAAGGGTACAAAAGCAATTATTTACTCTCCTTGCATTGATATTACAATCACTTTCACAGGTCCCACCTTCCTAAATTTATAAAGAAAAACCCTAAACAATGTTTTTTTAAAAAACATAAAACAACAAGATAGTGGAAAGCATCAGTGAATTGTAATACACGGTCAATATATATTATGCTCAGTACCCCTCCCTGCAGTCCACAGCCATCAGTGGGCAATAAACCATGGACTCTCATTGCAAGTGCCATATGGAACCACTCACAGTGTGGGTATAATGATAGTGGGCTTCCTTTGCATTGACATTAAAGACAGTTTATAACTCAGTAAAAATATCCTTACTCTATGAGAGGAAACAACATGTTCCTGTCCTTGTTGCTATATTTTGTTTTGCAGTGCATATGGTACTTTCTAGCCAGAGCTACCCTGGAATTCTGGCTTTTTGAAATGTTTGCTATTTGCAGCAAATGCTTTATCACCTTGGAATTGGGGGTGGGGGTGGGCTAGGATGTTCTTCTGAGTGTTACTCTGCATTTAAATCTTCTTGATCTCTTTAATATTGGTCACAGCTATGACTTCAAGCATTGGCTAAACCCCCTAAAAGACAGACAAAAGCTAAAATTGGAAAAAGATAGTGTCTGGCCATTATACTTTGTATGGCTGTTCCTGGAGTTTCATTTAAAAAATTACAGCTGGGAATCCAGGGTAGGCAATGATGCAAACAGGCACTGGGTGGCTAGAATCCAGGTAAACCCCATCCAGCAGGGTAATATACCAACTTTACTCATGACCAAGAGGGGGAGAGAAAAAACATTCAGCACGTGAGGCTCAAAAAGGTTCATTTTAAGCACCACTTCCAGAGTCAGCCATCGCTGAATGCATTGCGGGTCAGTATTTTCACTTCAGCCTTGTTCAAGTGAACACACGAAGGTTTACAGTGAGTCAGGGCTGTGCGTGATGGTCCTGTCAGCTGTATCTCCTGGCACTGTGGCCCAGCTCAGATCAGTACAGACCTCACTGTGTTGAATCAGCAAGGTCTGAAAGGGAAAGTCTGGCCAGGGCGACTTCTTTTATATTGTTATTTATTTTATATTGTTAATTTTATATTGTTATTTTGGTATTTTATTGTATTTTATTTGTGCTGTGAGCCGCCCCGAGGCTTCGGCAAGGGACGGCATAGAAATGTTTTAATAAACAAACAAATAAATAAATAAACTCTGCTTGTATTTACTTGAACATGAGTGGAACTTTCCACATATTAGCATTGCCTGCCTTGTCAGGGTGCCAGGAGTTCTATGTGTGTTCCAGAGAGCATGAGCAGCACAGGCCTTGCCAATTCAACACAGCAAGGGGGCAAGCTAGGACATGTACTTCCAGCACTCTTAGGGCTTCCAAAGGTTGCCCAAGGTAGGAATTCACCCTTACTGAAGTGCATTCAGGACTGTGATCATTGCCTATACAACAGATGAACAAAATGGCCAATGACAAATCTATTAAACCTTATTTATTTATTTATTTATGAATGAATAAAATTTGTAGGCTATGCCAGTGATATGTTTACTCCAAGTCTCAAGTCAAGTCTTTACTGTCAAGTCCAAGCTGACTCTCAATTCATTGAAGAACTTTTCAGGTGGAGTCTCAGAGGCTTTTCTCAAGTCTCAAGAACCATCTTTAACAGAAAAAAGGGAGGTGGTGGTGGGGTGTGTGTAGGGGGTGGGAGAGTTGTAAACTACCCCCATGCCAAAAAGAAGAGTTGAAGACCTGCCTTCTCCCTATTGCACTGCCTCTGTTGTGTTTGTGCTTGCCTTCCAACCTGTTGTAGATGCCTTCAAATGAGATTTCCCCGGGCTATCCAGCAGATGGTAAGCCCTGGAGTGGCTTGGAGGTAAAACAGGTGAAAACGTGAGTTGAGTCACTCACTCATGGCTCCCAAGTTGAGTCTGAGTTGAGTTGCTGATGCAACTTGAGTAAGACTTGAGTCCCAACCTGGACTACGCTGACAACTGACCACATTGTACTGCTTTTAATGACTAGCAAAATCAGGATTTTGAAGATGCTCACATTTAAAAAAATTGGACATGCTCAGTATTGGCCTACTGAGGTCATATTGTTAATCAATGAAAAATCCTGGAAAAGGCTTTAGCTCTGCAAGGCCAGTAACTTTTGTGCTGAATTTGTGAGGAAGGTATGTTAATAATTTTTTTTCCTGATATATTAGAGCTAAGATTTTAAACCACCTGGGTGCTACTTACTGGGCTGCTGGATATCCCTTCTATGAATATAGATAAGTGATTCATAGAGAGAGGTCTTGTGCAATCATGCTGAAATTGCTATGGAGAGAAGCTGAAGTTGCATACAGGAGATGCCATTATTTTAACTTCGGCTTCCTTTTTTTTCTTACAGATGCATATTATGTCAGCTATTCTGCTGCACAGTTGGGCAATGTCTATATTTTATGCATCATTACTGACTCTTCTATTGTCTTCCTAGGTGGCAGATTTACAAGCCTTGAGCAATCTGAAACATGTATGGCTGAAATTCTCAAACTCAGTGACCCAGAGAAGCATGAGAGCAATATAATGCAGGTAACAAAAGGCCACTGAAGACATGCATAGATTTTAATTAAAAATCTGACATTGGCATGCTTACTTAGGAGTAAGGATTTTTGCTCTCAGGGGCATGGAGTTGGGTAACAGCATTAATAAAACTAAGCTAATAACAAATGAAAAACAGTCAAGACTGTTGGCCTATATGAAAATTTTGTGTCAGTTTACAAGTGCCCTGTTTACAATCTTCTACATGAATGGGAACACATGTTCTTCAAAAATGTTTGCAAATTCCTGAGCCTGTTCTTGCTTTAACAACAGGCACACCATAACAATGTGCATGTATAAGAATGCATAATTCAAAATTCACATTTTCACATTTTATTTGATGGCATACACTTTTGAAAAACATGAACTGAAAAAAAAGCAGGGAATAAGAATCAAGCTGAATCAAATGTTGAAATAAAGTTTGAAGAATGTTGGTTGGTTTGTGTATTCCTAAGATTCTTTAAGGAAAATCGACTCTAGGGCACTTTGGATATGCCAGAAGAAATATGTAAGAGCCACTTCTGTAGAACTATCAATACCAACATCACACAGCTGAGCCCTGTGTTAGCCTTACCATCCAATTATGATACCCATCTTGACAGAGCATACCTTGGCAGCCTTCTCCAATCAGGTATCCCCAGCATATCTGGGACTACAACTATCATCAGTCCAGCCAGCTAAGGCAATGGTCAGGCATGATGGGAATTGCAGTTGAAAACATTTGGGGATCACTAAAGTGATACACTTCAGGAAAGCACTTTTCACATGACTGCAAATCTCAGTGAACTACTTGGAGGAACTACAAGATACAACTCTCGAATTTACTTGGTTGCAAATTTGTCATCTCTCATTTTATATTACATAGTCATTTATTCCTGTGAATGAGCATATATCTTATTTAAAAGTCTACAGATACTGCTTCTGAAAGAGATATTTACTTAGAATATCCTATTTTGAATTCTGTTCTCTGCAGCACAACTGGCACTGTTGGGGAACAATTGAATAATTCCGTGCTCAGAAAGCCACACAAACAATGGCAGATGCAGTGTGACAGAAAACAAAAATTTGAAAAGAAAGGCCAGTTTGTCTGTAGTTTTCTAGGGTTCATAATATAAGGGAATCCCAAGATTTGTACAGCAGTCAGTACAGATCTTCGTATGACATCTGTGAAGCTAACTGGTTGGGCAATGAAAGAGAGGCCCATAATGAAGCTCACTTTTCTTTCAAGAGAAGTCTTGAAATACTTTTCAAGACACACAATGGGATGCTGCTTTGGGAGATGTGAGTCTGATTTGTACAAATACAGGTAAAGACAACTCTGGATTTAAAATGGCAATGAAAACAAGCTTGTCAATTAATTTCTATTCTAATTTCCATTTTCCTTTCATTTCAGAAGATTTGGAAAATGCAAGTGGGAAGAAACATCAAAAGTTGAGCTAGTTTATAGTTTCCATAGTTATATTAAATTTAAAAAATGTTAGTACAAAATATTGATGCACATTTGCTAATGATCAGTGAAACCAACCAATATAACCTGGTGGATCAGAAGAATGAGATGTGAAAGGATTTTTACAATATTAATTAGACTAAGCACCATTCAAGCAATGCAGTTTCAAGTCCCACTATTGATGTCTGAAAAAGAAAGATACATACAATTATATGACTGAAACCTATGGAACCTAAAATTAATTCCACTTAATTCTGTCTGTATAATGAACACTGTTTTTAAACTGTTGTAATTAATTAGTGAAATATGGGTCAGGTCCAATTCTGTCGAGCCTGTGATTAGTGTTGTGATGAATCTGTCCCTCTCCTGCTTGCAGACTTCCTCTTGTGCTCAGCCTGGGCTTTGAAAGTGAACTGAGTTGAGGGGAAGTCCTTAAATGCTCACGCAAGCCTAGTTTTCCATTTCATGTGCAGCACAAACAAAGACTACCAGTCATGCGCTCAGAACAGGTTTGCTCTGGTCAGGGCTTTTTTTTGTCATAGAACGCACCAGAGGCACCTTTTTTTGATGGATTTTTCCAATGGAGTGATTTTGAATCGCCTGCGGGCTGCTTGTGTGTCTGTGCTGATTGTGAGGGTGCTGCTCGGCTTGGGATTGGTGTGTGTGGTTGCGCGCTGAGGGCTTACTGCTGGCGGCGACCATTATGTTTATGCGTGTGTAGAGTGACTGGCTACATACAAAAGGTAAATAAGTTCTTTATTTCAAAAAAAGTTGGTGAATTGAACATCTTTTTTAGTGTAAAAATGTGACTCCAAGACATGAGTTCCGGCACTTTTTTTTTTTTTACAAAAAAAGCACTGGCTGTGGTCATGCTGGGTGCTGGTACACCAGGCCTCATGGTTTCAAGAAGGCAGGCTGGAGTCTGTGGAGCTGAGCCTGGGAAATCCAGAGGATGTCACCCCCAAAATGGATTCCTCACTATTCCAGCAGTACCTTTTATTTTTTTAAAGTTCTGCTTGCTTTTTATCTTTTGGCATGTGCAGTTCATATTAGGTACAGAAGAATCACTGATTTAACTATTTTTTCCTCTAGTCTGAAGAATCCTGAAATGCATTTCATTGTTATGAATAAAAATAAAAACAAACAAGATTAATATTGATTTTTATAAGGTGTAGATCTATAAATTGCCCATGGACTGCTAGTGTAAATGAAATAAAACATTACCATACACTATGAAGAGATGTGTAAACTAGAATGGGATAGATATTTCACTTTAATTTAATTGACAACCTAAATCGAAAAGTATTTAGGTTATTAAACTGGTTTAATACAAGAATGGGTTTGTATTGCTAATTTTCTCTCCCTCAAGTCATGTTAAGTGGTAATTGGAAAACTTTTATGGCTTTGGATTATGTTTTGATACTGTGCTGGTATCAAAATATGTTGTATATATACCTCTAAATATATGTTGACTTCAGAACGGAGCTTCTGCTTTTCTAGTGCTGTACTCCTTAGCTGTAAGTAACTCTTTCAAAAATGATGTTATACATATTCGATATGACTCAGTCCTCAGCAGAATTAGATGTGCAAAGGGACCACACTTCTGTTGTAATGTGCTGTCAAGTTGTCTCTGGATTATGGTGACTCTCTGAGTGAAAGCTCTCCAAGATCTCTCCTCTGCCATGCTCAGCTTTTGTAAATCCCAGGCTGTGTTGGTATCTCTGGACTGTGCACATATGCGTGTATGTATTTAAAGGATCAAGTAGAACATGATTTTCACTCAAGAACAAAAATATGATAACATTGTGCTTTGCTTCCTGCTAATTAAGTGTAGTAGTACCGACAGGGGGAAGCTTATAGCATGAAGACTTTGCATCCCAAGTTTTACTGAGAAGGCATAACCAGCATAGTGGGAAGGATGTGGTATAGGGCTGCCACTACCCATTGTAATAAGTCCTCCCACCCATAGTTGCTTGAACATAAGATCATCAATATTTTTAAAGGCCATGCTTATATATCAGCGATTTTTAGTTATAGTCCGTTGGGGAGGAAAATGGCTGGAATTCACACTGTAGTGCTGCTGCATCCATAGCAGTTCAATCAGAGGAGACTCAATATCAAAACCTGGGTTTCGAGAAAATAGACCCATAATCATTTATACTTCCTTTGTCAGTGTGAAGCTAGGTATAAAAAGATTATAATAGAGAGATTCGGAGGACCATATTGTTATTCCTTTCCAGTTAGTTTTAAATTAGCATGACCTTTTGGATAGTGAGGATATTTGTTTAAGCTTAGCTCCAGTGTTGCTCAGGTTACAACTGTGAATGTACACTGGGATCGCCTAAGTGCAATGACAATTTCAACCTTCATTCCTAAGAAGGAAATATAACCCTAGTTATAGCAGCATGATTTTGGATTATTAGAGGAATGATAAACTGAAAGAGACCCCTAAACCTCAGTTTCCAAGTCTCTGCAGCCAAGTTTTTGCATTTAAGAGAAATGTAAAACAAAAGCATATTCATCATGAAAACATGAATTCCCGAGGCTTCGGCAAGGGGCGGCATAGAAATGTTCTAATAATAATAATAATAATAATAATAATAATAATAATAATGATAATTTTAACACAGGATCAGTGTTGAAAAAGATAAGGATTCAATTAAGAAAACCCAATGCTTCAGAGATGCTTAAAAAAATACTCTCACAAAGACAGTGTACCAAATTCTCCAGCAATAGACTGTGGTCAACACCAGCTGTAACTGAAAAGTGAGATAATATAGAAGTCATTAGCTGATGACCTTTAAGATAGAGGAAATATTTAATTTCTGCCAATAGCTGTTTTTCGTGCTTGAGAAAGCTGTACATTTTATAAACAAGTATTAAGGTTGGCAAAGTCTATTTACTATGGGAACCCTGGTGGTTGTGTTGCTATATGCTTAATGCTAACATGTGAAAAGCAGTGGCCAAAACGAAACAAAGCCCTAGCAGATTAAAGGTTCTTTTGTTTCATTCCACCAAAACTATAAAAAAGACACATGCCACAAATGCACTGACAAAGAAACCAAGCAAAAGGTAAAAGCACCAGAGAAGGCTTTGTGGTTTACAAATGGCCTTTTCCAAAGAGATTCAAGCTGACACAAAGGGAGCATTTCTCAGCAAATGAGAGAACACTTTCACTGTGTTCTTTCTGGGAAGAAGGTTATATCAAATATTCATGGTAGCCTCTTGTCTATACAAGTCTGGTTTGATGGAGTAATAGTATTGGACTCACCTGGCACCAAAACTCAGCCGTTCTTCGCTTTCCCCCAGACAATAAATTTGTGACTGTCAGGGGATAGGAGCTGATGGGAAATGATAGCCTTATTGAGCTGCCTTACGAACTGTGACTCATTTGTTCTAAAGACCAAGACTGACAGCCCTCGCATTTCTCCCTTCCAGCAAAATTGAGCATAAATCCCTTTATCATTTTTCTTTGTGACAGTTTATCAGAATTCTGGAATTTTATATGAAGTCATGGAAGGTGGCAACAAAGAAGATGACTTACAAGCAGGCCTGTATTCTAAGAGCATAGCCCCTGCCCATAAAACCTAAAGAAACATCATAAACTACTCTCCACCATGTGTTTATGTGTGCTTGCACAAGCAAAGCCACAGATGGTACACTGCCCTTTAAATGATGATAACCATCTCGCTCCCTCTGGGTCTTTTATTGCACCTGTTTTTGTGGCACGTGGTTTGCATTCTTAGGCAACAATTTATTTCCAATTCCGAAAACCCACAAAATGGTATGGATTGAGGTAAAAAACCTCTCGAGTTATCAAAGATTAGGAAAAGAAGCATGCCACAAATCATCTCTCATAACTTTCACTTTAGAATTGTGATTTTTAAAAAATGCTCACGGCTCTTGGGAGGATGACTAAGAGATGCTCCCATGGTTATTTACTATGGGTTTCTTCTTCCTAATGTCCAGCCAGAATAGGCTTTTAGAAGAAAACACAATAATGAATCTGCTTTCATTACACTAATCATGAATCTCTTCTAAGTATTTATAGTGCATACACTTAATGATGCAATTTGCAGACACAACAGTAATAGCAGTGGCAATAATAAATGACTTGAAAAAAAGACTGCTAAACATATACAAAGTTGACAGCATGATTCCATTCCTGTACAACATATGAAAAATGTATCATATACTACAAAACTCTTCAAATGTGATATGTCATTAGGTAATAGATTCAGGGCTCAATTAACTATCAAGCATGATTCAAAGCTGGGACCCAAACATTGAGTAATTATCCAAGAGAGCCCAAGGGAAGAGAGTGGCTCTTTCATATCAAAGCACTCACTCAGTGTAAGAGGTAGCACAAAAACACAGAAGTTGACAAGGTTTTTTGCCTACAGGGTTGACAATTAAAGACTGACAGAGCAAAGATGACCCAAAGGCTATGCGGCTTTCCAACGGAATGGTTGGAACTGGCCAGAGGGGGGTTAATATGTAACAGAGAAGGCAAGGCTTTGGAAGACCTGCAGATGCTTTGAAAAACACTTGATAGCCCATGTTAACCCAATGGGTAAGAATGGATTGCATGATATTTACAATTTTATATTAGACAATTAAAGGGGATAGAGTTCTGTCCCCAGAGGGTTCACAATCTAATTGTAGTGCTTATAATATAATTGTGAAACATTCTATTACCATAATCCATTTATGGGTTTCAGAGTCTTATACTGAGAGATGCAGATATGTGCAATATTGCAGCTGTTAAAAAATAGATGATCGTGTGGGCTCCTTTGATCTTGAACTTGGTAAAATCTCTGATGGCATTTCTTTATTTTTTATTTTTGCTAATAGAAGAAGGGGGCATTTACATCATCATCCTATGAAATGCTAGGTGCTAAATCTGATAAAATCTTGATAGAATATTCCTGAATAGATGGCGGTTCATATATGAAATTAGCTACAAACTGCTAATCCAGCAGCAATGAAATTCAAAAAATTTGGAAGGGAGGTTACATTAAATACTTAACAGAAACAAGAAGGTGGGATGAAACTGCTATTCAAATGGAGATATAGATATTAGATATTAGGAGTTTGTCATAGGAGTTGTTATTAAAAACCCAACTCTGAAAAAGTATCACTGTATTTCCAAAGGGGCCTTTGACATCCATGGTTTTTCAGACATGCTGATTCGGCATTATGCCACTCGGATAAAAGGAAAATGGCCATAGAGATGTTTTGTCCTGGATCATATGCTCAAGAGCTTACTGTGTTTTTGTGACCTGCAGACTTTGAGGTGGTACCAGCACCTACACCCATCTGGCTCAGGGAAACGCCAAGGACTGTGTTTGTGAGTTCTGGAAGTTGAATGAACTTAATTGTAAGTATCAGTTTTGCTGGGCCCTTTGAGATATAATGAATCACATTTATGAAAATGGTTCTTACTAGAAAAGGCTTATCATTATCATTATCATTATTCCCTGGGTGTCTCTCCTGTGGAGGTTGTTACTTTAAACAAAGGAAGAGACAATCTAAAATCATGGAGTTCTTCTCAGCTAAAACAGATAAGAATGAGCCTGGAGATGCAATTAAACACTCCCTAAATTTTTCTGATTCCAAACTCTAGATCTTAAAAGGAATACAGACGCTTCAGCTGAAGAGTCACACTTTATGAATCTTGCAACAGAGCTAGCAGTAGCTGAGAAAACCCTGAGTTCCAGGGTTAATACAAATGACTGAAGAAGACTCTCAATGGAAGGAAAGCACTCTTAGACCAAGTTGGCTTGCAGTGATAGCAATGTAAATAAGAACAGTGATTGTGATCCAGACTGAGAGATTTCCTGAAAACTAAAGGAAACCCTCTAATTTGTTGTATCAATTGAACACTGGTTTCTTATGGAGATGAAGATGCTTGAGTATATTAAATCCCTTCCTTCAGAATGTAATACCCTTTTAACTGTATTGGTTAAAATGCAAAAAAAAAAAAAAAAAAAGCTGGCTTGGGTTCTGAAGGTATGGATTTAGGATGGGTGCCAAGTAACTCCAGTGAGTTATAGATCAGTCTGCCTGTGTCAAATAATGAAGTGTGTAAGAGTGTGCTTAAGAGAAGAAGGAGTAATAACTGAAGATAGTTTGCTAAACCCCAGATTAAAAATGCAGCTGACCTCTCTGGGCAATCTATCAGCTCACTGCAAGGTGGAAGCCAGGCCAAAGGTTAGTTTTTGCAGAGAGAGAAAAAAGAGAGGGAGAAACATAAAGAAGCTCCAACAATATCAGAAAATGAA
The DNA here is from genome assembly GCF_004798865.1 of Varanus komodoensis. NCBI lineage: Eukaryota > Metazoa > Chordata > Lepidosauria > Squamata > Varanidae > Varanus > Varanus komodoensis. The sequence continues at coordinate 50,778,959 of NW_025335268.1, forward strand.
ATTTAATAAACACTTTACTTTAGATAACAGTTTAGATGACCTATCCAAGATATCATTGAAGTCACCACAGCAGAGTCCTGAGAAGTGTGAAATGAAGTCAGAGAGTTAGACCCTTTGATAGCCCTAAAAGGGAAATCTAAATCAAGGAACCACATAGATACAGTTCAGGATCCACTGCAGCTGAGTCCTAAAAAAAGCAAAACAATGAAGTCTTGTACTGTGAAACTCATGACCTTGAGCAAGCCAGATCCTACATTAACCTCCAAAGGGAAACATAGCAAGCCATCATGCAGACAAATCAGGATTCCTGGCAGGATGTTCATGACAGGAAGACTGATTAAAAGGCCATGATGATAAAACAAAAAGGATGGTAAAGCAATACCTCAGTTATGGAATCTGGTTTTAAATCACAAGTTAGTATTTTATAACTTCCCAAAACCAGGTGATATGTGGAGAGAGTTCCAATATTTTTTTCCTACAAGTAATAGATAAGATAATTCCACAGGGACTCAGTGCTAATGATATATATGAAATAGTTTAGTTATTCCATGATAATCTACATGTGCCCTCAGTTAAGGGTTGGCATAGAAATCTAGAATGCCACATTTATTATAATATTGCTGAGCTGGATGGAAGGGCATTCATCTTTTGTATTTTTATTCAGTGATTCTAAGCAACATAGAACTTTTAGAACTGTATTTTTGTTGTTGTTCTAGCCTTGCATTTGTGAGCTATGGCCAAGGGAACTAATGTAATACATTTAATGTGATTGTGTAAAATGGTTGACAGCTAATTATTTACAATAAACTCTGGTTTGGCTATGGGGACTCCAAAGGATTGTTGGACCAAGCCAAATAACTTAAGTGGCACAAATTTTCCACTGGGCTTCACAGCAGGCATTTAAAACCCATATATCTTCCTAATATCCTGAACTTCACTGATTTTTCAACTTATTAAACTAGAATTTTATATAATAGAAATGGTAACAGCTTGTGACAAATGTCCAGTTCCAAACTAGTTGCATGTAGACAAGCTAATTGTGTGGAACAACAGTTCCTGGGAGAATCAGAGCAAAATGCAACAATGGTTCAAATGGTAATCAGCTAGTAGCAATAACTTGGTGAAAGACAAAACATTCACTTTTGAAAATGTGGGATAGGAACATTCTGAGTCTGCCCCCTTCCCAAGCAATCATCTATGCTAAGCTAATTTATGCATTCTTATTGTGCAATAATTTATTTGGAATTATGCCATTTCATTTTGCCAAGAAGCTGATTTAGTGAAAGCAAGCATGAGTGTAATGTATGTGTGTGTGTGTGTGTGACTATATCTCTATGTATATTGGATGGTTGTCATAAAGCTATCAGCAAAGATAAGAACGCTTGGAGGATTGCCAGGCTGTAACCCAGAAAACAAACATCTACATTTATACATACTGACCAAGCAGGTTACCCCCACTCATCCTACCCATTTCTGTCATCCATATGTGCTCTCCACACATATGCTACTATAAGCAGAGAAAGAGGCACTGTCAGGAAGTCACAGAGAAGAGTAGCCACGAGTCCCAAATCATCTGATTGCCTGGTGCATTAAAGGTGTTGGAAATGAAAGAGGCAGTTATTCCTGCATGCCAGGGTGGCCCCAACTCTTTGGATATGGAGATGAGGGCTGGGAAATGAGATTTGTGGGCATAGAGATGGTGGAGGAAGAAGAGCTTATCATAAGGTTGCCATCTCCAGGTGTTCAGGAAGACCCTGACCAGGATTTGGAAGTGCCAGGAGGGGAGAAGCAAGAGGAATCTGGTCTTGTCCCTGACCCTTGATGTGGTGTCAGGACAGAAGGGCTAGCCAGCCAAAGGGCCTGCGTGGATCTAGGCGGCTAGCTCTTCTCTAGAGGGATGGAGCTCTGGTTTATGGAAAAGGATGGAACTTGGAAATACGAGTAGTTTCTAGTTTCGGTTTGATGAACCTTTTCATGCATGCTCAGAGACTCTTCCTCTGTTGGCTATAATTTGCTGGCTGTACATTGGAAATAAAGTGTTGTTGTTGTTTGCCAAAGAACTGTATGATGTTTGAAAGGAAGAATGAGGGAGCCCAGCTCCCAACAAAAGGTCAATACTCTTGTACAATCTGGCAAACTTCTTCCCTGCAAATGTAACTGTTACAACTCTAACCATATAATTTAGAGTCACGCAGTTGTAGCTAACTTTATTCCTACTTCGTGACAATGCTGGGCACTTAAAGGGACAGCAAAGGGAAGAGATTTTAAGCAATGTGGGGTTGTATCCAGATTTCACATTCCTTCAGTGGAAGAGCTCCTTCCCTGTATGGAAGGCCTTTGGTCCAGTGGATGGATCCTTCAGGCAGAAGGTAGGAAGCTATCCTATATGACTTCTAACCCCCTGCTCCCCTTCTTTGGCCAGCTGGAATGCCCCCTGAACAAAATGTCCTTCAAGGAATGTTCCTGCTCATGGGAGCAAGGTCTGTATACAGCTGTACCATTTTTGTGGCATCCCCATCATGTGGCTGTATCTGATTTTAAAAATTTAAGGCTTTTGAAAATGTTTTATTGTTTTATATTTTAAAAGGTATTTATATGATTTTGTAATCTGCCTAGGGACCTTTTCAGTGTTTGGCAGTATATAAATAGAAATATGAATAAAATAAAATGTATAGCTCCATTCTAAGCAAGTGTCATGCCTGAGGTTGTTGGACACCCATCTATACACTTTGAACTGAGGTCATAGGTCTCCCAACTTCTGATTCCCCAACAACTCTTCTTGCCCCTCAGAAATAGAGGAACATGGGCCTTCAGAAAGAGAGAGTAGGACTTTGAGAACTGCAGTTCATATCTAACAGGGATGGAGCCATGGACAGGCCAGGTTCTGCCCATCTTCCTAGCGGACTCAGTTGACTACACTTCTTTGCTGAGACAATATCTTCGAGTGGGAAAATCCTTTAGCCAGAACTTCCTGCAGTGTGGTGTCCAAGGCCTTGACATGCCTTGCCGGATGAGACAGAGAAGAGACACTAAGCACTGTGTTGTTGTCTGCTGCCCCTGAGCTTCACACCTAACCAGGAAAGCATGGAAACAAGTGGTCATGGCATCACAGTTCAATAAATTCTGAAGACTGGTCTAGCTAGAGCTGTAAATAAAATAAAAATGAGCTCCATCATCACATAGTGCATAAACAGCCTTGTTTCTGAAACAGAATGAAGGGAAAGGTAAAGATTAATTGCTAAACATATTTCTGGGACAAATGCTACCTTCCCCCTGCACTGTTTTGCATGCAGTGATCATCCTGCAGTATACAAGGATGCAAACAGAATTATATTTCTAGTCATCACTAATCCGAACTGATTTTCTACTGTTCCTTTTATATCTGTTTTTGATAGACGTGTGAAAACAGTTACTGTAGTTCCACTGTCAGTGAAAAGGAGACCCCAAAGGCCTGAAGAGATATCATAAAGAAGATGACAGCTGAATGGGATCAAGGCTTGGTTGTTTTTGTAGCTTGTAGATGGTACTGTTGGTGCTTTGTGAGTACCAGAGATTACGATCAATGAAACTGAATATAAAGTATCTGTACGAAACTACTGAAATTCTATTGCAGGTGGAAAGCAGCTTGATGAAGAAAAAGACTGGCACATGTGAAGAGGAAAATAATGTATTTCAAAGAAAGAAAAGCCTTTGGCATGTTTTGAAATGTGAGAATAAAATGAGAATCCATGTGCGTCAGATGCTACTGTTGCACCGTTCTGGATAAGTAAGCCACTAGAAAGTTGTGGGTAATTAGTAGGTGTACAAATGGTAAAACAAAGGAGGGGTTCAGTTGCATGAGAAAGTTGAAAAATAAATAATCTTTCTATGACATTCATATATTGACATGGAAAGATGCATGTTTAGAATTTCCTGAAATGTATCTAGGGTTCCTATAGTGACCCCAGAAATGAGTGGAAATGTTTGTTACTAGCCTGGGACAAGTCTGTGGAGTCCCTTCTGCAAGCTCCGCTGGTCTGCTCCCTTCCAGGGAGAAGAGATTCTGCTAGTTTTCAGTAGCTTTAGCATTAGCAGTAGGTCCCTCTGCTAATGCATGGGCAGTGCTGATCATTGCCCTAGGGCTGCATTTTAACTGCTCAAATAGGTGGATCAGTCAGCTAAAAGTTCAGTCCTCTACATGTGTCCTTTGGGCACTGAACTAAATGGGATGCTTCTGTGTAACCATGCATGCATTTACACTTCAAATATTTGGGTAAACTACTAGTGGCCACTTTTAATTAATTAGATTTGTTTAAAGCCGACTGTTAGCATCATGCTCTGTGAAATTAAATTTGAATGAAGAGGGATGTGAACTGAAGGTACATTTCTTCAATTTGCAATACTGTTTTGGTTTTGCTCTGTTATTTTAACACAGAATTGAAAATATTTTGAAATCTTTTTTTTCTTTTAAATTAAAAAGTGCATCCTATGTAATGGGTAGCTAGGTACTTCTGAGTGGGGGCCCTGGATGACCTTAACTCACCCTTTGTAGGCTGAATGACATCACTGGGCTCCAGCCAAATTGTCAGCTTGAACTTTTCCAGCTGGTGCTTTGGCCAGGGAAATGCCTTCTCCATGAATGACAACAGAGATGCACTGGACCAAGTTCACTTCAAAAGAAGATGTCTGTCCTCTTTTAGGAAGCTGGCCAGTGAATGGACAAATGCCCAGTCTTTAGCAATAACAATGGAATTCTACTCTCTGCTCGCAGAAGTCTCTAAGCCAGAGGCAGAGTTTGCAGGCAGAATGGGACTTGGGAGTAGGTGGTGTCTGTGGAGCTGGGGGTTCCCTGCCCCAGTTATTTAATAATAAAAGATAGCTTAGGCATTCAGTACAGCAGAAAAACCATAATAAGGGAAATACTAATGAGGTTCCATAAACTCAAATAGCACTAGCAGAGCTCTGTTGAATCTTTCAATTTCATATGGTTGCACATTATGCTTGTGCAAATGCAATGTGAAAACAGTTGCACAACTGTGCTCACAGACACACAATTTTGGTTGGATTCATCACTTATGCATAGTTTCCATAGACCAATATCATTTGTACTGGTGGAATCACACAATCAGATACTGTCTAAGATTTTAGTGTTGTTCAATTTTATTATGCAATTAATTTAAAGGTTAAAACAGAAAGGATTAGTGGCCTAACAAAATCTTTCTGTTGTTTAAAGCTTTGCATGCAACCAAGATGGTATACAAAATTGTCTTCATTTTTTCAGGCCTGTGTAACAAAAAGAGTTAATATCTGTGCCTATCCTCCTATTTCATAATAATGCTGGAGACAGAAGTGGAAAGGGCACTGTGCTTGCATCTTCCCTTCCCTACACAATTAACAGTATGCAAATCAGATTACTGAAAAAGGTCAATAGCACTGGGGCACTAATCTAGACTAGTCACTCAGTGCCAATGGAATATAAAAATGCAAATAATAATAACATAAGGGCAATGTTGGGGGCACATCTACAAAGCCATGACCATGAAGCAAGAAGTGAAAAAAGACAGGCAAAATAATAATTTAAGGAGGAAGGACTAGATGAGTTTCTTAAAACCATACACTTGCACATTGAACTGGCAAATATAGAAAAGAAAATGCATGCACTAACTATGCTGAATAGCAGATAAAATTTTAAATTAATAAGCTGTATTCAAAATATTTTACATCTAAATGTGTTGATCTTTATAAAAGCGTGTTTTATCAGATAACGAATCTTTCTGCCCTTTCGGAAAGAGCCCCAAAGATGAATGCTATAAATACACTGGATAGTAATAAAATGAAAAACAGTATGGGATTTAGGCTACAACTCTATGCTTAATTTCCTGGGAGTGAGTTTCATTGAATGAGGCTGAGTCTACTTCAAAGCAGACATACATAGGATTTTGCTGTTACAATCCCAAGGCATATAATGATTTAATCATAATTATTATTAGAACAAATCATATAATTTATTCAAAGAGGTTACAAGTTTACATTGCAGAATGTAATAAAAAAGATTATATAACCACATCCAATCATGAACTGATCTGAAAAAAAAATCTTTCAGTTTTTTTAAAGATTTAGAATTGTGAAGCTGGGAAAGTGCATGGCTGGGAGAAGTGGAAAAGTTCTCAAAGTTCTAAAAGTATTGGGCATAGACAATTGTGATATAGTTTATTTGTGGGAAAGATCAAAATCATATGCTACAGCTGTTCAGGCATAATGCTAAGGAATACTTTCTTACTGTTTGTCCTGTGTTCACACATTTGCGGGATAACTACTCACAAATAGTTGCTGTGCACATCCATCTTCCCTCCAAATGGTGGCAGACATCCCATCAGCCCCTGCAGCTAGGAACTAATCCCACATGCACTCCTCCTGCCTGTGTCAGTGACCTCCCCTCATTGCCCTGCACACTAGTCAGAATGTGTTCTCAGCTGGCTGCCATGTTTTTCTTTCTGTTGCACCCCAGAGCACCCATTTATTCATTAGAATAGCATGGTGGATCCTCAGGTGAGCATAACAGCGAACAGGCAGGTTGGACAGGTGGTGCATGAGATGGGCAATGGGCGAGGCGGTGGATATGGCAGCCGTGCGGCATCTTGGCATCAGGAAGTGCATGCAGGGTCATGAAGCACTGGGGCGGCCTATCAGTGTCCTCGTTGCTACGGTAGCAACTCAGCTGTTGCTAGATGGACAAGGCAGTGGAAAATGGTGGTTGGGCAGCTGTGGCCACCACTTTTGCTGCTGAACTCATTGGCTGAAAAGGCGAAACCACAGAAAAACATTGCAATCAGCTTCACACACAATGAAAACCAAGGTGGATTCTTGGAAACCTTAGAAAAAAACCCACTGCTTCTCTATGGGGATTGACAGTAACCAAACTTGCCACATTTCACTATACCTCCAGTATTTACCCATAACAGGCATTCCTGTCATGGCCTGTCATTATGTACAGCCTTTGTATAGGCTAAAAAAGGGAGGCCAACTACAGGTTGTTACTACAAGCCCCTTTTCAGCACTGCCCTCATGAAATATGTGAAAGAGTGACGTATAAAAGTTCAGAAATTAGCACAGCTTTTCTGAGCAAGGTCAGATTGACTGTGGGGTGGGGGAACAAACCTTGTCTGCAGGAAATCCTGTGTGTTGCTGTTGACAGAAGATAATACACAAAGGGGAAGGAGTGCTAGGAAGCATAAATGCTTGATGAAGATAAATAGGAGGAAGGTCCAGGGGACCAGATTTACGTGAACCCCAGAGACATGTGGATAAAGGAGCCCAGGGGATACAGCGAGTTTAAGAAACATATCAGAACAGAACATCATAGGCTAAGAAGCAGATGAAAAAACTACTGGACTGAGATAGTGGAGGAGGACGCTAAGGAACAGGCAAGGAGCTGAGGGTAGCATGAGGTTGGGGTCAATGGTATAAGAGAGAGAAAGAGAGCAATGTACACTGTAAAAAAAATAAGAGACGATGGGCATATTTATACATTAACAGATATTGTCTGCAGATCTCAAGTAAAAGGTACAGATTGCCACATCTGTACTGGGAACTGGCAAACAGGCTTGGATCTAAATACATCCTAAGTCAGGAAATTAAATAGCAAAAGGTAAAAAAAGGAATTTAATCTTCCATGCTTGCTTTTTCCCTGATAACCAATTAGGATTTCCAGTGTCTTGATCATATTGTTTCTTTTTTGGCCAGTTAAGGAAATTGACAACTGGAAGCATTGCCTACCAAACTCTTCTTATATATTTTCTGTAGGCGTATATAATTTTTTTTTGTCTCTGGATTCTAAAGCATGGCATTTTAAAGAATGCAACAAAATACATTTGATTGTTACATGAAGAAATGAACTGAAAGGTCACTGTAGCTGAGAGAGGCATCAGAAATCCACATTTTCTTAAATTCTTAACAATTGCTGTTTATTAAATGCAGTTTGTACAAATGCTTTTAGGCCTCCAGCCAATTACAAATGGTGTAAATCATTAAATGTGTGGAAGATGAATCAACTTATAAGAACACAACATGCTGGTCTATTATACTGTTCAAAAGACTTGGAAAATGTTGCATAGATTTGATTTGGCCCTGAAATTATTAAAATCATACTAGCACTTATTAAGGACAAGGTTTTCCAGAATATTCATAAAGAAATACCCCATGGTGTTAATTCTCACTAATACCTTTAGTAACCAGGCAATTTCTATGGATATAAATACTTCAGAATCCATCTTCCTTTGCAACAATTACCTATCAATTCTGTTTAATCAAGCCACCCATTCAGGTTTCATCACTATCGCTTTCATCAGACTCAGGTATATATGGGCTACTGCCAAGTTAAATTTTATCCAGGTCCTCACCTGTTTTCCAGTACTAACTTCATTCCAATTCCACATTGGATCTTGAACTACTTTTACGTCTTCATGAAAAATGTAAGTATTTTTAAACACTTTTTAAACAAATCTTCATTCTTGTACACCTTCCTCCATAGTGTACCCATTTTTGCACACCCTTTTGTAAATGCATTTTATTGGTTGCCTTCCTCTTTGAAATTATATCATAATGAAAAATGAATAATAAATTTCATCAATCAAATCCCTCATTCAATAGTTTTCTTAAGTACATTTATTGTACAAATATATTTATTTTCTTTTCAGTACACACATTATTTGTATGCACATTAAAAATCACATGTAGTTTGGTACTGTTTATGATAACAGCCTTGCACATTTTGGGAAAGATAGCTTCAGCAGACAACTGCAGTCTGCTTAACTTGACTTGGGAAATGCAAATTTGGTAAGTTTGCATTCAAACATAAACTGAACAAATTTCTCACTCATCTCATTTAGATCTGTAGCCCCAAGGCTGACAAATCCTACTCTTCTGATTTCTCTAAGGAGCATTGTAAAATATGTTTGCTGATTGCATCATTCTCTTGTTATTTTTTGGGCTTTTGAGAGTATTATTATTGGCAATTTTACATCAGTTATTGAAAACAAATACTGGGACTGAAGTAATGGTTCCAATATATGGCTATTTCAATGCATCTTTGGGCCTTTCATATTCTGTTTATGCCATTTTAAATGCAAGATTAAATCAAATATTTATTACATATATGTAGTATTTGCATTTATTTTACAGACTGAAATAAGCCACAGCTGATTCAAATTTAGAAGTGGAGCTGTGCTGTATATATGGTATTGCTCTCCATGAAATATTTGTTTACAGTCAAAGAGGGAATCTAATTACTGGTTCATTTTGTTAATGCATTTTTCTACAGTCTTTTCAGTCACAAATTAAACTATAGATCCATGTTACTGGTTTTACAAGCAACCACTTCTCACACCAAAGGATTCTTCCATTTCATTTCACTCTGCATTGGTAATATTTTACCCAAGGCTTGTCTCTGAGCACAACATGAGCCAAACATGCTGATACTGGAGTCTAGTCCTGTGAAAGAATGGATGGTCATAAAAATTTTGGTGAATCCCCATTCAGCTTCATTGTATGAAACAGCATCCTCTAATTGAGAGAGAGGAGGAAAAACTACCATCTATTTACATTTTCCACATAATGCTTACAACTATGTACCTATATAATGTCCCACATCCTCACTTTTTATGCTATAAAGTTCCAAATATTGCAATTTTTCTTCATGGGGATCTCATCAGATGTTTATCCTGACCAGTGCTTTTTTTGTAAGAAAAAAGGCACCGGAACTCATGAAATTATTTGCCTTTCGCACGTAGTCAAGCACTGTACACACATCCACACATGTCAGTTGTGTAATGAAACATAATGGTTGGCACCTGCAGTAAGCTCTCAGTGTGCAACCACACGACCAATCACAAGCCGAGCAGTGCCATCACAACCAGCACGGACGAAGTCCGCATGCATTGGATTCGACACACAAGCAGCCCGCATGCACTGTTTTAATGATTTTGCCGCCGACCTGCTACACTCGACAGGGCGATTCAAATCCATGCGGACCAAACATCAACTTTTCAAAAGTTACTTTTAAAACTTGGAAAATCTGTTGTAAAAAGGTGCCGGAACTCTGTTCCGGTGCATTCCATGACAAAAAAAAAAAAAAAAGCACTGATCCTGACAATATAGTTTTGGCAGTTTTACTCTTTTCCTAATGATCCCCAGTATCGAAATTGCGTTTTTCAAAGCTTCTGTATATTCTGGCTATGTTTTAATTAAGCTATCCACCATAACCCAAAGGTCTTTTTACTGGACATTTGCTATATTACCATAGATCACAGAAGTGCATATTTCAAGGAAGAATTTCCACACCATTGTGTATCACCCTTGCTTACACTGAACAGCATTTGTCACTTTAATGCCCCATTTGGCCAATCTGAAGAAGTATTTCTCAACTCTTTGCATCCCTTTCTGTTTTAACTATCCTAAATAATTGGGTCAGAAAACTTTTTATATTACTGTTAACTCTTAACCCTAAATCATTTATGAACGAGTTAAAAATCACTAGTCTGAATAATGATTCCTGAAGGTCTCCACTGTTTATATCCTTCCATCAGGAGAATTTACCACTTATTGCTGCTTTCCCTTCCTTAATCAGTTACTAACTCTTAACAGAACCTTTCTTCTTATCTTAAGTTGCTCAGGAGTCTTTTGTGATGCGCTTTGTCAAAAGCTTTAAAGGCAAACTATGTCTACTGGTCATGTGGATAATTTCAAAGATATCTGGCTGTGACAATTTCAAGTTAGTTTTTTTGGAAGAATAATAGTGAATAATTTAAAGTGTATTCACTTTGGGATTTAGGAGAAGTGGCTGCATATTTCAGTGCTCTGCCACATTAAAAAGCCTATTTGCTGGCAGAGAGTTCAAACTCTGAGGGAAAGGTTTTCAGTAGCTTTCTTTCTGATATATTCCATTTCCATTATATGAGAACTGTCTCTCCGTGTAGAGTATCCAGGCATAACACCCTGCCTGGATCTTGAAGTGATATAGTTGCAGAAGGGATAGTACATTTCTTCGTCTGAAAGAGCTCTTGATCAGACAGAATATGACTGAGATACTGCTAATAGCACTGCAGTCAATATTTGGACATAAGTGGTTCACTGAGATATAATACATATTGAATTCAGAATGTTAAAGATTATCTCTTCTTCAGGTCTTAAAAACAGCTAATCTATGAAAATACAAACATGATTTTTACCAGATTTGGATGTTTGGTGTAGAAAACACCCACAGAAAAAAGCAACATTTCCTAAGTGTGTTGACAAAAATATATCTGATTGAGTAATAAGAGTGCTAGTGCAAGCCTTTAGCTTTCTGTGAAAGCTGGCAGACTATTTATCAGTGGTAGATACAACAAGGATCAAATATTTTGTTACCCTTTATTTTATACGTGAGCTTCTGCTATATATCAGTTGACAATAATTTATAGTAAATTTCTGCTAGTCCAGAGCAATTTCTACAGTGAAAGAAAATTCAAGGTAATGGTATGACATATTATACATTGAGAGACAGTGTGGCACACTATTAGTTAAAAGTGCTCAGGAGATCTGGGTTGTAGTCCCCATTCAGCCACGAATTGCGTTGGGTCAGCCACTGCCTCTCTGCCTAACTGATCTCACAGGGTTGTTCTGGGAATAGAATGGGGAGGAGAAGAACCTTGTAAGCCACCTTGGGTTACTCTCTAGAGAAAGAAAGACAGGATATACATGCAATGTAACAACAACAACAACATGAGAACTCTCAAGTAGAGATCAACCCAATTAAATACATAGTTTTGCTGAGTACTACAAATGTATACCAAACTTCTACAGAAAACTGGAGAGCTGATGCTGAAGACACTGCTTAATTTCAAAATGAAGGACAAATTCAATTGGATATACTGCACTGAATGGAATAAGGCAAAAATAACATGCAACGTGCCATATTACTAGGAACTGCTTATTTAAAAGAGATTTTCTAATGGGGCAATTGCATACTTGACATGTCTTGGCTGAGGACATTATAATTGGGTAGAAGTCCACTGAATTGTCATCACCAAAAACAATGTTGTTGGAATACTCCAGATGTGCAGTAGAACAATTGTCCATGCTACTTCCAATTTAAAGCCACCTAAGGTAATAAAGGTAAAGCTATCACCAAATCTATTACCAGGTCTTTTCATAAATAAATTATATAAAATAATGTGCAGATAGGAAGATGTGGGTTTTTTGCCCATTTTTGTCCATTTTTGCAGCTAAATGAAACTTTGCTATGTCTCTGATTTGATTCTGTTTGTTCCCTCTTTCAAATCTCGATAGAACACAAGCAAGAAAAAATGTGAAGAACAGATATTCTGGTCTTCCCTGTGTGCCATCGTTCTTCACATGCACATGCACACACTGCATGCATAAATGAGTGTGCATGCGCGAGCACACACACATCACCATACTTTTATTGCATCATCTAAACATGTAACTGCAAAAATGCACACACACTTCTAAAATTTAAATCAATCCAGATACCATGTGATTCCTTACATATAATGAATGGAATGCTGTTATTTTGTTGTTCTTGTGTGTTGTGCTCTCTGATCAATGGCCATCTACAAATGAATGCATTCCAAAATGAACTGCCCATGGCAGCCCTGCTCAGTCCTTGTAAACTCAAGGCTGGAGACTGCTGTATGGAATCAATCCAACTCATATGTGGTCCCCCTTCTTCTTTGCCTTTCCCTAGCGTCATTGTCTTCTCCAATCCCCTTGTCTTCTCATGATATTCCTGCAGTACGACAGCTTCAGTTTCATCATTTCTGCTTCCAGGGCAAATTCTGGCTTGATTTGATCTAGTCCCTAATTGTTTAACTATCTGTCACCCCGGGGTATCCTCAAAACTCTCTTCCTGCACGGTGCTTAGAATGCATTCATTTTCTTCCTGTCAGCATTCTTTACTGCTTAGTTTTCAGACCCATGCATAGTGATTGGGAATACAGTAGTGCGGGTCATCTTGATCCTGAGTTTCCAGTGAGGTGTCATTACACTTGGTAATCTTTTCTAGCACCTTCATTGTTGTCCTTATAAGTATCAGTCTTCTAATTTCTTGGTTGCAATTCTCCATTTGAATGTATGAAGGAGCCAAGGTATGCAAATTCTTTTCCATTTTCAATTAAAGTCATGCAGTTCTATAGTCATGATTTCTGTTTTCTTAATGTTCAGCTCCAGACTTGGTTTTGTACATTTTTCTTTCACTTCCATTAAGAGTAATTTCAACTTAATTTTATTATTAATTAATTTATCATATTTCTATACTGCACCATACCCAAAGCTTTCTGGGTGCTTCACAACAATGAAAACCACAAATACATGATGAGACATTTTCAGGCAGAATTTGACAAACACAGATACTTTTAATTCAGATATTTGTCAAACAAACTTGTGTGTTTTTGAAGGGAGATGTAATTGTAAGCACTTTTTGCTTTCTGTCCTGTTTCTTTTTCTACTAAATGTATTCAGAGAAGGTCTGGTGAAACTGGCGAAACTGCAGGGCTAGAGAGGTGACAGATTCTTTGTTGCATGTCCTCTTCTTCTGTCCAACTCACTGAAATGCTTCCTTTCAGATTGCTACAAAGTCCTCCTGAATAGACATGGTGATTTTGGAAAGCAGGTACCAGGATTCTGTGGAAGCTGCAAGGCTGCAACCAGGAAGCTGGGATCAGATTTTGAACTTCTTGTCCTGAGGTCATAGCAGTGCCAACATCTTCAAGAGGTAGGGCTCCAAAAACTCCAGGGACCACAGGATTGGTGTCCGTATCCATTAATCTCTTACTTTCCTGAAAAAACACCCGATTACCCTGCCCCTGTTTTCCTTCCTGATGCAAGATCCTGTTACAAAAATGGTAGCCAAATTTTGCTAAGAGCAATGAGGGTACATGTAGCAATATTATATAGTTTATCTTGGTTGTTGGTATTAATAGAGATACCTATATCTGAGTTGTAATCCTGGACTTTATTTCTGTGAATTAGTGGATGCTTTTGAATTTTATTTCTGTAAATTGATTGAAATACTGGTCTTATTGTGAGGTCTCTTGACTGGATCAATATACCGAATGATTGGGTGAGTGATGCTTATTTGTTTTCTTATGTGATTTTTGTGTTTTTAGTTTAATGTTTTCTAGCATTTTATTAAATGAGATGTTGGTTTTAATCTGCATTGTACTGTACTTGAGCACCATTTCGGTGGAAACTGAGAGATAAATTAAAGACACAATAAATAATAGGAGTTATCAATATTGTAGACATTTCCTACTAAAGGTTAAGCATTGTACTAGATTTGTTGTAGCAGAAGAGCTATTAATTGAAAGATAGATTCTACCATTCTTACCAAGGTTATTTTTGTACTTCCAGTCTTCAGACTCAAAATAACTGGCACTTAGAATAAGCTCAGTTTAATCTATTTCTTCCATGTCTAGGTTACTGTCCAAAATGTTCATTTTAGGTTGCATTTACCAGGGTATAAGTCCTGTAAGATTTAATGGGGCATATGTCTGAGTAGACATGCATAGGATTGCAAAGTTACCTGACTATGTTCTGTTCTACAGGATTACTTTCCCTCTAATTTCACATCCTTTACAAGACCTGCAAAGGAAAATGCTTTATGGAATGTTGCCAAAACTGAAGATGGTGTCAATACAAGTTACCATGAATTAAATACCTTTAATTTCTACTGATGCAGGAAAAAAGAGATGTCAATTTGGTATCTTTGCTGTTTGTCACATTAAAGATAACATTTATGACCTCAATAAGTATATCCTTAATGTGTCACTGAGATGAAAACAAACAAGGAAAAAACCCCAAAGCTATTCATTAATACTTCTCAATTTTTCTTTTGTTTTCTTTTTGTTTTCGTTTATGTATCAGGTATTTGGTATAGATTCTGCCTCTCTACATTAATACGCTGCAAGTTGGAGGCTATTCAAATACATAGCAATGATTTAACTTTAAGAAAATAGTATCATTTGTACTTTCTACTTTAAGGAAATGCTCACATGGATAATGCCATGTAATTATTGAAGCTTTTCTTTTACTTTAGACTTGAGCACATTAATGTAAACCCAAAGAGGGAAGAACTTTTCACCTCTAAGTTGAAGCAATAGACTTCCCACTATGCAGAAACATTTTTGAAAATATAATTCAAACGAGCTAACGTGGTTAGAGTGTGGGACTGGGATTCGTGAGATCTTGGTTCTAGTCCCCACTCGGCCATCAAGTTCATTGGGTGACTTTGGGCCAGCTTACTTACCTTATGGAGCTGTTAGGATAAAATAGAGAGGAGAATTATGCAAACTTACGAGAAGGGAAAAAGTAGATATAAATGTATTGTCCGACCTCCTGGGATTTAGAATGACTGAATGATTTACTTGTAACATACGTAGTACAAGCAAGAAGCTCAAAGTTTTTCTTACTAACTGGACAAGGGGTTGGTTCAGGAATTCACAGTTCTAAATTGTAGCTGAAGAGAATATCCTCCAGCCGTCTAGGGTCCATGAACTTAGATAAGCTAAGCTATTTTCAAGGTACAAGTCCAAATTGAATTCCACCATATCCCTGGGGGTGTGATGATGTCCAGTGTGTGGATAGGATAGGATAGGATAGATGTAGTGTGATGTATTGGTTAAAAGCATGGGGCTGGGATGAAGTTGATCTGGGTTCTAGTCCCCGCTCAGCCAGGGAGCCAACAGGCTGTCTTTAGGCCAGTCACAAACTATCAGGCCAATCTACCTCACAGGATTGCTGTTGTGGGGATACAACTGTTGTGTAGGTAGAAAGCTGCATCCCCCCCCCCATATTTATATATTTACAGTGATAACTTGCACATACTTACTTAGAAGTAAGCTTGATGGAGTTTCATGGAACTGCTCCAAGCTACATCAAGCACTGGTGGTCCCCTGCAGCCCCTGCACTGTCAAAGTTTGCCATTAAGAACAAAATTGCATTTATTGCAATATTTTTTTCTTTAGGGAGAGATAAAAATGTTAAATGTTGCTTGAGAACAAATTGAACGTGACCTGTTTGGTACTTTTTGTGGTCTATGAATAGGTGAGTGTAGTGGGGTACCGCTGCACTGTAAAATTTGGGATAGGAATGAGCCCGCAGGGAGACCTGGGGGAGCGGGGAGTGGTTCCTGGATTTCCTAAAGTTATGCACCCCTGAGATGTAGGATGGCAGCCTTAATGTAACATCTTTTGCACATAACCCATTTTTATTACAGCAGAAACAGACTTTTTATGTGCTCGGTGTTTAACTAGGACCAATTTGTCACAATGATCATTACAAATGCTGTTCCTTTATTATTTCTAAAACATATTACCTGAGTTACTTTGAGTAGATTTTACAAGTAGGACATGTAACTTAAGAATTCTTTGTGCAAAGGATTGAACTAGAATCCTAGCCCTTCTGTATTCATAGCTAAGGAAGGAGAAAGATAGGGAGACTTTGCGGAAGAAAACGTTCTTTTGAAATAAATCCATTCTTTTTATTTCCCTCAGATCAGATGTTTCTGGAAAGATGGATTACTTGTTACAATCCAGGGAAACATGGTATGACATTTGCTAACATTTAGTGGAAGCAACGGCACTTCAGGAATTTAATTATTATTTAGTTAATTATTTTATTAGTTATTTAGTTAATTATTTTAGTTAATTATTTAATTAACTGAATTTAATTATTCTGGAGGCCCTGGAGGTATTTGAAAGTTGTTGATTAGGGTACAGGCCCAACTATGGGATATTATTATCATCAGTAAAAGTTTCACTGCAGTTTGAGAAGTACTAAACTATGAGTGAAAAGTCACATAACCTTTAATCTACATGGAAATATATTCAGGAACTGAGCAGTAATGGACTTCTGTATTGCTATGCATTTTCTACTACTGTGTGCATTATTTCCAATACAAAGGGGCTTCCATGTCATTAAAAAAAGAAAAGAGATTCACTGCAGATGCTTTATTCTTCTTTTGCATGTGTCAACTAGATTTCAAGCCTTCCAACAAATTACCAGCAATTATAGCCAAGAAACTGGCATTTCTTTCAGACGCAGCAGTCTTAAAATGTTATAAATCTGCCATTTTATTTCTACCATTTATTTTTTACTGAATTCAATGGGACTTACTTCCATGTAAGTGTTTATAGGGTTGAACCTTAATGTGTTTTATACTGAAAAGCCATGAAATAACTTACACTAAGCAAAATGTCAAAAGTATAACTTAGGCAGGATCAAATATACTACATTAAAAATTTATCTCCCTACAGCCCAATGGTAAGTATTCACTATTCTTTTATACTTAGAACAGCAAAGTGTTGTTTCCTTTCTGTGACATTGCAATTAATTAAAACTTCCTCTCTTCTGTGTTTAGTCTATTTAAATCAGATTTCCTGTCTTCTGTAATTTTGATATGACTGGGAAGTCTCTACATGCAAAAATACGTAAACAGAGATAATTTTAAAGATTAAGTGACTTGGGTGGTCCACACAGGCATCTCTTGGGCATTCAGACAGGTTCCTGAAGTCCCAGTCCTTCTCCCAAATTAATCTAGCATTGTGTTATTCAACTGCTCTGTGTTGCACATGAATTGACCCTTGAAGACATTCTGGAAACTAAAGCTAGTACAAAATGTGGTGGCAAGAATACTGACTGAAACTGAGAGTTAGGATAATTATTGGGCCAGTACTGTATCATCACGTTCTGTTTCTGGGCCTAATTCAAAGCGCTAGCTGGGGTCGCAGTGCTAAACTGAACACCAAACACCTGGTTCACAGAAATGAGTCACTCTCAGAGCTGTTTGGAGCAGCTGGGCTGTTTCTTTATTTTCAGCTTGACTCTATGGTTGAACTTTACTTTATTTATTTATTTATCTTATTTAAAACTTTTACACGCTGACCCAATACTAAAAGTCTCCGGATGGCTTACAAAAAACTTTGACACACTGGATGGATTCACACATCGTGCTAAGCCATGTTGTGCAGTAACTGTGCAGCATGGTATTTTGCCTTGGGTCCTAGGTTCAGACGGGTTTGTGATTTCCACACGTGTCATTTCCATGCATGCACGGTTCCATGCTGCTCCAGTTTTCCTCCGAATGGCAGCTAATACCCCATCAGACCCCATGACTGAAAATCAGTCGCAGCATGCACTGCTCCTGCCTGCCTCCCCACTACTGGTCCACATGCTGCCCTGGACATGGCCACAGCCGGCTGCCTCCCCTCCCCACCTGTGGCTCTAGAGGAGCACTCCTCAGGGTGTGCTCTGTGCCAATGTACAAGCATCCCATGCATATCCCACATCTCCCTCATCCCTGTCCATGCTCCCCTGTACACAGGATTTGCATATGCTGCCAGGGGCTGCCTCCCCCCTTCAGCTGGGCACTCAGAGGGCATCTACGTAGCTGCCCTTGCCAAGGGCAGAGGTCACATGTCTTGCTGGGCAGATTGTCCCAAGGAAACATATATGCGCATCTGTTTTCCAGCTGGCTGCAAGGAATGTCTTTGTCCCGTCACTGTGGCAGTACGTGTGAGGGGTGGAGATAGAGGGGCTTGTTGACACTCCTGGGGAATGGGACAAGATAGAAGCAGAGGGAAGGGCAGCAGACAGAGTGGGAAATGTGGACTTGTCAGGGCAATGCCCTGATGGCCATGACTGTGCACAGCCCATGTGCCTCTTTCATGTAAGGCAGCCTTCACAGGAGGAGACCACTGGTTCCCAGCATAGCACAAACACAGAGCATTTTCCCAGTGCTGCTCCAGCAAAGTGCAGTGACCAGACCAGAGTGCCAAGCATGGTTGTCTCCACTGTTGCTGCTGCTGGAGGTAGCAGGGTGTGATGCCCTATTGCTGGCAAGTTCCTGTCACTGTGGCTCAGCACCTAAAAGCCGCATGCTGGCAAGCCAGAAAGAGGGTGTGGAGTGCTGCTGCCTGCAGCTCAGCAGTTGCTAGGCAGATTTGGACAGTGACGATGAAGGCAGAAGCATCTCCTGCTGCATCAGTGCATCTGCTGTGAAAATCTTTAGTAAAAACAAGGAAACCTGCAGAGGCAGTTTCCAAGTTCAGACACAAAAAGAAGCAAGGATGCCGTGTGGAAACCTCACAACAAACCTTGTTTCAGCACGTGGTTCCACTGAGACGAAACATGCCATGTTTCACCATGGGTTCAGATTTAATGACAAAGCCATGCCCCCATGGTTGCCGCAAGGGCTTGTTGTTATGTGCGAACTCTTCCTTTGAGTTATATTCAGAGTTACTTCTGCATGAATTAAAAGCTTCCTTCCACTGGCAGAAAAAAACAAGAAGCCACAAGGACCCATACTGATGGTAGGGGAAACAGTGAGTATTCCTTTCTTCTTCAGTCCCCACAGCCACACCACACATGGCTCTGGAGTGCTCCTCCAACCCTCCAGAGAAGATGTTGAAATCCATGGGAGGCGTCACAGGAAACGGTCAAATCAACAAAACTAATTTCCCCCCTACTGCCTATTGGGCTCTCCAAATCTGCTCCATGCAACTCTGCATCAAACCCTTTTTATAAAAAAGGGAGAAAGTATAAAAATAAATCTAAACTGTACATAAATTAGTCTTCTCTACTGGCTTTTTGATTACTTTAAGTGCTAAACAGCAAGCACATTTTTTTCATGGCATTTGCTAAATAATGTATTGATTTGGAGCAGAACTAGAGCAAGACATTCTGAGTGGCCTGGGAAAGAGCTCCGCAAACTAGATTAGATCATAAAACTAGTGAGTTGGAAAGAAAAGGAAACTAAGGTATAAATAATTAAAGCGACCTGTGGCCATCCACTATTGCTTCTAATTGTACGCAAGACGTTTTAATCACATAAAAAGGTTGAATGCCTTAGCATTCAGAAACCATACTGCCATTTTGTCATATTGCACAAGACCACGTCTTTTGCACTGTGGTGCCATTCAGACATGCAGCAGGGAAGTGCTTTGTCACAGAATGGACAGAACCCGTATACGACAACATCAGCATTAGTCTTGCCACGGTACAATCTTATTCTATATAGTCCATAGACTGATTTGAATGTGGGTGCTGATTAGGTTTTGATACAATGATACTAAAAATCCTTCTTCACTGCCCTAGCCTTTCCATAAGCCTGCAAAGGAAACTTCCCATTCCCTTCCTTATTAGTATCTATCTGTTTATTTGCATTCATTCATTTATTTAATAGATTTATATCCCACCTTTTTTGAATGGTTTACTGTTCATTTGGCATTTGCCAAAAATGAGTTATGCAAAATGCAATATTTAAACATACAAAATAATGTACAATGTAACTAAAACGAAACACAACAAAACTGATCAGAAGTCTACAAAAAGAGATCCAGAGTGAAATAGTGGTTATCAGCGTGGGACTGGAACTGGGACTCAGACAATCTGGGTTCTAGACAGACTTTGAGCCAGTTACAGACTTTCACAGGGTTGTTGTTGTGGGGATAAGATTGAGCGCAGCAGAATGAGAATGATGCAAGCTGCTCTGAGTTCAGTGAAGAAAAAAGCGGGCTATAAATCTAATAAATGAATACGAGATAAGGAAAAACTATGTAAACAGGTTATGGCATAAGACCTTTTTGAACCAAAGTCTCTCAGTTCTCATTTCATGCAGCTTTCTGACAATTCCGTGAAACAAGAGTATCATTGTTCCCATTTACAGGTGAGGTTGATTGTACATCCGGAAACGTCTGCATGTGAAATTACTCATACAGAAATGGAATGCAGTGCCATGGTCAAAGCTTATCTTTTCGATTACCATATTTTTCCATGTATAAGACACTACTTTTTCTTAAAAATATTTACTTCAAAATGGAGGGGTGTCTTATACACAGGGGGCAGAGAGGAGAACTGTGGCCATGCGGGGAGGGGAGACTGCGAGGGGAGACTGGCATGATCGTGGGAGTGCTGGGGGGGTGGCGGCGAAGTGGTGGTGGGGTGGCGAGGCAGCGTGTGCACATGGGGGGGGCAGTGAGGCGGCGGGCGGGGAGGCAGCAAGTGCAGCAGCAGCTTGCTCGCTTGGAGATGGGTAAGAAAAGTGGGGGGCGCCCTATACATGGGGGCGTCTTATAGACGGAAAAATACGGTACCTTTTGGATCTCTAAGTGCACACAGATATTAGCAGAGGCACAGTGGCTAAAGAGTGGCCTTTTATGTATGAAGTTGTTTGAAGTGGTCATTTCTTGGTGTGGAATTGTTTCTCTTCCTGTTTGAAGAAATCAAATCTTGGGGCTTATTAGTTTTTCTGTATTTAGTTGATCATTCTCCGAAGTAGTGAAATTATGTTAAGCTACCACATATTTATTTATTTAGGAGGCTTCTATGCCGCCCCATTCGCCAAAGCCTCAGGGCGGCTCACAATAATAAATATAGTTGGTATATGGCATTCTGTGATGGTACTAATAGGATAACACACGCACACACAAACACACACACAGTTTTACTCAGGAAATCAATTATGCTAATCTAAAGTGAGTCAGGAAAACTTATTTAAATATGCCAGATGTGAACCAGAATATTTGTCAACAGATTCAGAAATAAGCTGGGGACTCCCCCTCCCATTTTCAGTGCTAATCTTTAAAAGTTTACATCCCTCATACATTTGTTTAAAAAGTTTATGTAAAAAGCTGTTTAAAAAAACCAGCTCTTCAAATTCAATTAAAGTTTTTCATTTCCTGTAACTCCAGCATCTTCCTTAAGAAATGTTTAGTAGCACAATGGTTATCTCTTGCACAAGTATCTGTTTAATTTCATCACCATATCACGTGCAGATACCAGAACATTTGTCTTTAGAAATCTAGAGTTATTTTACATAGTTTTATATCAGTGATAGATAGCTTAGCTAAGCCATTAAAGTGATATTTAAAGAGTAGCCACTGACAGACAAAATGGCATATATTTTAAGAGTGCCAGTGACTCACATTTACAATCTCAACATGATGTGATAGATATTTTATTCCTTTTCATTTTACAATACTTAACCATTGAGACGTTCCTAGGCGAGATCAACAAATGTGAGAAGGAACAGATAGACAAATAGATCAGGTTATCTGGCTCCATTTCAGTTGGGGTTCAGGCAGATTTTGGACATTGAAACAGGTTTGGTTGACCTGTATGATGACTTAAGTCAGGGGAAAGACAAGGCAAGTGTGATCCTGTTGATGCTCCTGGACCTGTTGGCAGCTTTTGATACTACAGGCCACTGTTTCTTTCTGGGCTGTCACAGCTGGGAGTGGTTCCTTTCTACTTGGATGGCTGGTTCTAGAAGCCGCTGCTTGGGAAATATTGCTCAGCCCTATGGATTTGCCAGCACAGAGATCAGTTTTGTTTCCCATGCTATTCAACATCTACACAAAACCACCGAGTTGGGCCATCCAGCAGTTTGGAATATGTCACCATCGGTACACTGATGACATACTGCTTTATTTCTCTTTTTTACTTCTCTTTTTTACTTCTATCTATATTTAAGTCTATGAATGTGCTAAACCAGTGCTTGGTTGTGACAAAGTGGTGTTTAACACAGGCAAGCCTGAGATGCTGTTAGTGGGTGACCAGACAGAGGGTCAGAATCTGTCCTGGATGGTGTTGAAATCTCCTTCTGAAGAAGCAGGTGTGTAGATTGGAAATCCCGCCCAAGTCATCTTGTTACCTGATGCTTAGGTGGCTTTAGTGATGTGGAACTCCTTCTACTAGCTTCAGTTAGTGGCCTAGCTACACCCCTATCTGAAAGGGATAGCCTGCTTTTGTAATTTACAGCTTAGATTACTACCTTTGAAGACTGTTCAGAGGATGCAGCTTGTGTAAAATGTGGCAGCCAGATCAGTAACTGGGTCCAGAAATTCTGCACATTTAACATGTATTCTCATTTGCTTCCATTGGCTCCTTGTATGCTTCTCAACTGGAGTCAAGGTGCTCCTAAACAATCTTATGTGGCAGAGGATGCCATACCAGTCACCCAGATATTGCAGTCAGCTTTTGAAGCTGTCCTTGAGAGCTTCAAACAAGGAAGGCTTGTGGGGTGGAGTGTTCATAGTGGTGGCCTGTCTGTGGAATGATCTCTCCACTGCGGGATGCCTTGCACCAACCTTTCAAGCACCAGGTTAAAATTCCGATCTATGTCAACACTTCAATGGCTTTTATTGGAACATATCAGTCGTTCAGTTTATTGTCAGCAATTTTATTTTTTAAAGTATAGCTATATTGAACTTGTTATAGGTGCTCAAATTATTTTAAATTCTGTTTAAAATCTTGTATTGAAATGTTAGGCCATTTTTATTGTATGTGCATTGATATTTCATTAAATTGCATGAATTTTTATTAACTATCCAGAGAGTTTTAGCTACTAGGCAATAAAAAATAAAATAAAAATAAATAATGCATGCTTTGGACAGAAGGTCATTGAATATAAATTTATGAGTGGTCTTGGCATTCCCAATATGCATTTGACACACTATCTTAATACTAATAAATTTTCAAAACATACCAAAGAATATGTTGTTGATAGGAGGCACATATATGGAAACAAATAGAATTAATGAGACTGACATTCCTTTTTCTCCTTTAAAAGGACAAACTTCCAAAATACAGCTTAGAATGCAATAAAAATCTAGTCCCTTGGACAAGCAGAAGTCTTCATTCCACGTTTGGAAGTTCGGGGAAAAGAAAAAGGAGAAATTTCTTTGTGTGAATAGCTGTTCTCTCATGTTTCCCTCCCTCCCTCTCCGTGTGTGTGTGTGTGTGTGTGTGTGCGTGTGACTGCAAACAACACAATTAACAGTGAAGGCAATACTCACCTTTTGGAAGTTCAAATAGCAGTCTAATTCAGTTCTTAATCTGTCTAACCTAAGTGAAATGCTATGGTGTGCACACTGGTTCACCAATTCACAAGTTTCCTACTTTGTGTTTACATTGTTAAGGTCCACACATCCATGATGCCACCGTGCTCTCACAACAATGCAAGTGTGCTTTAGGCCACGTGCAGTTATGACTGTGAGGAATCAGCGGGGCTCTCCACCTCTTATGAGTGCCGAATGAGTCACACAGGGCATCAGTGGCGTTCTTTCTTTGTTGCCAGGCTCTCAGGCCAATGCAGAGGGCAAGAATGGGAAAGCTGTGACGCTGACATCAGCCTTAGCTTGCTCACTGCTTGCTCTGTCAGCCCAAATCAGCAACATCTAAAGAGGGGTGACAGTGAAGAGGACTGACGGGAAAAGGAGGAAAGGAGAGATGATACCCAGGAGAAACAATGGTGGATGAAGAAGGCAGAGATGGGTAGAAAGAAAAGCCAGAAAGGGGGCCCAAGATGGTAGGAACTTGTGAACCTGGAAACACCTGGAAAAGGTATTCTTAGTGGAGAGGTGAGGTCAGCCCTTAGTTGGGGCAAAGAGTTAAGTTACAGGCTGTTTAGAAGCATACTTGCTGGGGACCCTCTTCCTCATCTAAAAGAAAGACTTTCTACCCTCTGTGCACTAATCCTAATTGGATTGACTGAACAGTTTAGTGGTTTGACTCTTGGGAGTTGGAAAAAGGAAAGGTTTGGACAGAAGATGGAACAAGCAAGCAAGGAAGCAAGAAAATGCTCAGAGAAGCCCTGGGCAGCCCGGGGTTCAATGCATATCACATCCGCACATATTGCAGTGGGCAAAAACTGCTTCCCAAAATGGAGAAGATTCATTCCTTGGCCTTTAGAGCCTATGCTGTTGTTGTTTATGGAAAGCTGATATAGTTGTGGTATAGTTTAAATGTACTTCCAGTGACTGTAACTAGGGCAGTGATCCTCAATAAAAATCTGATTGTGGCCAAGCAGATAGAAGCAATGGATCAAGGAGTTTTGAAGTTCCCCTTCTTCAAAACTCAACAAAACTGACAAATTCGAATATATGCAATATTAGAACTGGGCTTTTTGGTACAGTTGTCAGAACTTTTGTACCAGAGGATTACTGGCAACATAAAGTAATTGTTAGGACACCCAATCTACATCCCAGCTTAGCTAATAACTCTGGCTTTAAAGTGATTCATAGCCTCAGCATAAGCATTGCTGTAGGAGTAATTAAGAGTAATGTTTTGTCATATTTGCACAATGTTGCAGGTAAGATATTGCAGCAAACACTCGGGCTTCTGTGTTGAGAAAGAGAACCATTTAACATTACAATAATAAACACATTAGTGGGAAGAAAGTTCTGAAATTAATTTGAAATAGATGGAATTGAAGATATTTTGGACAACTAATATTTTATTCCTGCATTGCTATTCAAGATATCAGAGAACAACAGTTATGATTAATTTGAACAAAGTCCATTGCATAGTCAGGGTTTTTAATAATAGTTCAGCAAAATCCAAACACAGGTGCAAAAACTGTATGAGAGCTTGAACTATTAACTACAGTTCTAATTATTTGTCAATGACATATGAATATGTAATTGGCTTGTAAACACTTGTAAAGCTCTAATTAAAGCTGCGTCAAATTGTCTGCTGAAGCTAGCACCATGTTGCTTTATGTCTGTAGTTGTCCAGAAGGAAGCTCTTTTCAACAGTCACATAACATTTTCTTTGAAATGCCAAATAAAACACATTTATCAAGATTCTTAAATTTCTCTCCTCTTTCTAAACTTTGTTCTACTGGAGGAGAACTAAAATATATTTCTGAAGATATAAAAGAGGAATGAACTATGTTTTGTTATGCCCTTGCAGAAAGGTTGGGTAGAAAGACCACAGAGTAGAGAAATTAAGGAGTGAAATCAGATTTGGATTCACTTTTATGGTGAATGCCCCATCTAGATATCGACAGAAAAAAATATCAAAGTAATAAAAGATAAAAGCATAATTGAGTGTATCTCTACCCTGGAATAATTCAAAACACATTCCAAATGAGTAGTGGTCATATTTTCTTGTGTGTGTGTGTGTGTGCGCACGCGCATGTGTGGAGAGGAATCCTGCCAGAATCTTCCTCATACACATGACAATTTTAAGCAATGGGATTCAAAGGTTTTGGAAAGGGTAAATGACTATTCTTTTCATGAAAAGAAGGGAAAATGTGGCATATGAGCCTATGCTCTGATCCAAGCATCAGCTACTAAAATGGGAAGATTCTGACTCAAGTTGCAAGAGCTCAGGTTCCAGCAAGGCAAAGTTTAGATTGGCCACAGTATGGCACTGAATCTGCCTTGGTCGCCCTGTACGATGACCTGTACAGGGAGAGAGACAGAGGGAGTACGTCCCTGTTAGTTCTCCTGGACCTCTCAGCGGCTTTTGATACCATCGACCATGGTATCCTTCTGGATAGGCTGGCAGGATTGGGAGTTGGAGGCACCTCGTGCCGGTGGTTCCGCTCCTATCTCAACGGCCGATTTCAGAAGGTGGTGCTGGGGGACTATGGCTCTGTGCCATGGCAGCTATGCCATGGAGTTCCGCAGGGGTCCATTTTGTCCCCTTTGCTATTTAACATCTACATGAAACCGCTGGGAGAGGTCATCAGGAGGTGTGGGCTGCGGAATCATCAGTACGCTGATGATACCCAGCTCTACCTCTCGTTTTCCACCAATCCAGGTGAGGCAGTGGCTGTGCTGAACTGGTGCCTGGCTGAGGTAATGGGCTGGATGAGGGCAAATAAACTGAAGCTCAATCCAGACAAGACGGAGGTCCTGTTGGTGGGCGGTTCGGACCTTGGGATGGGGGACTTGGGCCTTGTCCTAAATGGGGTTGCACTCCCTCTGAGGGACAGGGTTCGCAGCTTAGGAGTGCTCTCGACCCTGACCTGTCTCTAGAAGCTCAGGTGACAGCGGTGGCGAGGCGCGCCTTTCTTCAGCTTTGGCTGATACATCAGCTACGTCCCTTCCTGGAGAACGACTGCCTGGCGACAGTGACACATGCGCTGGTAACTTCCTGATTGGACTTCTGTAATGCGCTGTACGTGGGGCTACCCTTGAAGATGGTCCGGATACTTCAATTGGTGCAGGATAGAGCTGCCAGGTTGCTGACCGGGACTGGGCGTTGTTCTCATATAACCCCAGTTCTCCGTCAGCTCCACTGGCTCCCGATTGAAGTCCGGGCCCAATTCAAGGTGTTGGTTATGACCTATAAAGCCCTAAATGGCGGGGGACCTGGATATCTAAAGGAATGCTTGCGCCCATATATGCCCTCCCACCCCTAAATATCTGAATTTGAAGTTCAGGCTGAAGAGTTCCAAGAACAGGCTTGATGTTGTTTCAGCAGTGGGAAAACCAGACCTTTGCCTAAATGAGGTGTAGCTATTTCTGTGTGGTTGGTTCTGCCTCTGGTGAGAGAAGCATGTTTACTTGCCTACATCAATAGTTGTTGACTTGGATGTCATGGGTGGCTATGCTGAGTCTAAGGGTGGCCAAGCAACCTCCTCAGGTCCTAAAGAAACTGGCCAACTGGTCTCTGTAATTTTTTTTCTGAATCCACATTCCTGTCTGTTGAAGATGTGGGGCTATGAAAGACAAGGATCATGACAGAAGGAGCTGTAGCTCATTTAGGGGTAGGTCTGGTTTTTTCATTGCCTGTTCTTATATCTCTCCAAAGGTCAAAGAATAATTCTTAAGGAAGCTGTTGCCCCTACAAATATAGAGAAAATGAAGAGGAGAGGAGCTGGCTATCCCATTGTGCTCTTGTAGAATTCCCATGTATTTCAAAAGGGTTTGCATCAGATAATGTCTCACTTAATTGTGTTCTGGATTCTTAAGAGCAAATACAACATTATAGTGATATTTCAACTGCCTGTGAATAGATCCTCAGGTTATATCCAATGCTACAGCAGTGGAAAAATTCAAGAGTTGGTGTTGTTTCACTAGTGATTGCATGGCTGTTGTCAGAACTCGCAGAATTAATGCAAGCAAGACCAAATCACAATGAGTTGCACAATGACTTGTGAAATGATGTGCTGTACCTCGTGCAAGAGCTTTAACAACAGCTTTCACAGAATCAACGTACAGGATTTGATACTTAATGAACGGATACAAGCAGGACTTCTGAAAGTAGAGGATGCTTTGCACCAGCAGAATCACAACACCGGCTACTACCCTTCGTTTAAATATGTGAGAAGGAAACATTTCTTGTAATAGATCCCAATTACTTCAGTTTCATACCTCACTGTGTAAAACCCAAGAGTCATGCAATTATCATTATGTTCATATTCCTGTAACAGGTTATATGTGCTAATGAAGAAACACTAATTACAGAGCATCATAATCAGTTACCTAGCAAATCTTTTCCCAAACCTCCCTTACAAACAAATGCATGATTACACCACAGCCTGTCAAATTTCCCCTTTATTGAAAAATGAAAAAATAAAATGACCCAGGAAGCAGCTAAAACAAGAAAAGCTTGAGGTTTATACACTATCTAGAGCTGATCCGTATTGACTGGCTTAGCAGTTGCACCCAGCTTTCTACTTGCATTGGTTTACTTCATGCAAATTCTTCTTGGATAACAGTGTACCTAAAGCATTTAGCTAGCAAAGTGCACACACATAACATTATGGTTACTTTAGGGAAAGTAGGAGAAATAGCTAGGAAACCCCTTATAGGCACCAATGCCCAGTTAACAGTTTGTTGTCCTAGGTTTTTTGCAGTTGCCTGCAAGATCTGCAAAATATTGTCTATAATTAAAATTTTAATTAGAAATTGTAACAGGTAATTTTAAACAATTTTATATTATTTGTTTATTGTTATTTTGCCTTTTAATAGTTGGAATATTTTAACCTATGGCGTTATTTGTAAAAATCCTATTAAGAACTAGCTGGTCATCGACCGTAATAAATGGTTGCTGCTGTAGCTAATTATTGGGTAGCTGCTCAGCTTTGCATGCATATCCCTGGATAAATCTGTGGACAGTCCCATGGCAAAGACTTGAGAATATTTCAGTGCCATATTGACCATCTTCAGCTATGTATACAAGTCATAGTTTGCTTGTTTGCAAACTTTAAGGGAGGTTTTCAAAAGAGTAAAGCAATAGCTTGGTTGTTTGTGAATTCTATGCATAATCTTTGGCCATCAATGGTGATGGAATTTGCAAACAGTTGAGCTACATTTTCTTTTTCTGAACCCTGTCCATAAAGTGGATGGTCAAGAAAAGTGCAGTGCATCTTTCCCAAATCTAGTGCCTTCTAGATGTAACTTCCACCAGCCCCAGGCAGAATCCAAATCTAGTAATCCAGAATCTTTGCTACTGCAAGGAATGCTGAGAGTTGTGTCCCAAAACATCTGGAAAGAACGAGTTGAGGAAGCCTGACAGGGAGAAATAAGATCCATGTTATGGTTAAGCATTTCTGTCCCACGGCCTAAATGGTACAACATTTCTAAGTAGGACAGAGTTCAACAGCATGTGATCTGAGAAAAGTAGAATAAAGTTACTGAACTCTCAGGAATTTCTGAATTAGTCAGCTATCTTTCTTAGGAGAAAAAGGCTTTGTTGTGCTGCCGCTTGTTGAAGAGTGAGTTCTTACTATGAACCCAGCAATCAAGTGCACTTCTCTTCAATACATACGGTTACTTAATCAATCAAGCTCTATCCTCAAAACACAGAATCCAATTTCTTTCCAAATAGGTGTTTGTGATAGCTTGATAAGTGGAATATAATGCTGTACTACTGCAGCCGACTTCTGAATAGATAGCAGGCACCTTAAATTAATCCCATTGAAACTGAGCTGCAGGTTTTGAAAGGAGCAGCACCAGGTTTGACCAGGGCTTTAGGACTGGATCCACAAAGGTCTGATGACTAGAACAAGGCACATCTTAGCTGACCTTTCATTATAATGTAGCAAAATAAGGAACACCTGGAGAAAGGAGTGTCCTAGCACTGTTCACTCTACTTAACTAAGGAATTTGTTCATTATTTCTTCTCCATAACTCAGCAACAAGTATGTTTTTGGCAATTCTGGAAGTTTAAACAAATTAACAGTTCAGTTAAATGTATGCCTACTCATAAGTAATAAGGACTACTTGCAGCTAAGTGAGTATATGATTGCAGAATTTGGTGTACAGTGCAGACCAACCATACAAATTTATGCAGCTTGGAAAAAAGTAAGCTCTGAATGTATATGATACACTACATCTTTGAATGCTGAAATTTACTGATGCCAGGCAGCTGCTCTACAGAATCCTGATAGCTGAATGATGCCATGTAATCACATATATACTTTACCAAGTTTGCCAAATGAGAACTCTTTTAGTATAACATGTGAGGAACTGCAGAATAATTTTAATTCTGCTCTTCAAATATTGAAGTGCTACTTTTCTATTTTAAAAGGTATATTAACATATATTCATGGGGAGGGGGTTATTCTTCCAAAAACAAAACCATAAAGATACACGTTTTTCAAATTCGAGATACTTGGCACCAGTCAGTAATTTTTGCTTCTATCTAGACAGATGAAAGTTCTTAAAATTCTATCAACCCAGAATCAACCCAATGTCTGTAATGTAAGGAGGAAGGTAAGCTCATAATTCGTAAGTTATCCAACGTCTTAAAAAGAAGGTGGAAGGGAAGAAAAGAAAGGCCTGTTGTGGTTTGTGTATGTGATTGATGGTCTCACAACTATATATTTATTCTTTCCCCAAATACATTAATGGAGCCAGAGCAAGATTTCCAAATATCAGATTCATTTAAGAACTTCTAAATAACTAGGACAAATTAAAGAATTATGAATACTAAAATGAGATATATTTTTTAAAAAAACAAGATAAATTCAGGTGTGTGACAAGAAATAAAAATCCTTTCTGTGTAGCATAATGATTAAATTTACCTATTTGGCTTACTAGAAAAAGTCATCACCTTAGGACAAAATATTTTAGACCTTTGAGTTAACAGATCAAAACTTCTACAAAGCAATTTCTTGTCTCTGTGTCCATGCTAGTAGAGTGCCTGAGATATGGAGGTAGACACAGCAAGTAAGATCAATAAGGCATGCCAAACAGCCTGTTAGCAAACCTGCCTTCTTACTCAGAGGTGGGATGCCATTGATGCAACATATTGTCTTGATTGCAATTGAGGCAAAACCAATCACTAGCAATCTGCTTAAAGTCTTCTATCAAACAGTGAATTAACTTGAAGATTATGCAGAAAGAAAGCAAGGAAATAACTAATGAAGTGAATATGAAGGTGTATTGTGTCATGCAGCAATTATTTTCAGTGGGTGCTTTACAAGTATGAAACACTTTCTCTTCTTTCTCTCTCTTTCTCTCCCAAAGTCCAGATGTAGGGATGTGTCAAGGCTGAGCCATGTGCAGGAGTCTGAGGTTTGCTGGGAACAAAGAAATGTGGGATAAGCCAGTAGTTATGGCTATGGGATCAGTGACACAAGAAGAAGCAAGCCAGAAGTCCAGACCCAAGGAAATACCAGGAGAAAGGGTTAAGGGGAGAGCTAAAAACCAGGACTGAAGAACCATGTATGCAGGAATGCAGTAGCCCTTGGCACTGGAACTTGGCTAAGCTGGACACAGGAGTCCTTTAAAATTGTTTCTCCACAAAAGGATCCAATGGTCAGCCTGAGTGAGTGCAGTCAATCTGGAACTTTCTTCACCAAGATATTTCTTTTGCATATCAGTAGTTCCAGCAACTCCTGCTCCATCTTGTCCAAGTGTTTCAACCCACTCCTTTTTAAAGTCAGATAACATTAAGGAACAGTGGTTATACTGAATGGGCCATGTTACCAACTGATATGCTTTGGACTTTCTTGCTAGCATCCTTAACATTTCAAACCTGGGCATCTATATGTTTAAATACATAAAATAAATCTAGCTCAAATCCTCAAATGCAGTCTGCCGTGTACCCAACCATTTCTAACAGACCATGAATACAATTTCCACTCTATTTTACCACCTTTAACTTCTCATTACCATATGAATTATTAGTTGAGTCTAGAAAAAAAATGAAAGTGTTCATGAAAGCTTGCCCAAATATGCTGTATCTACAGTAATGTGGAATTTAATTTTGTAATCAGCTCCATTCTAAATGGTGGAGATGCTGAGGTTAAAAAAAATGCTGCAAACCAATTTATATGGAACCACAAGCATGCTTAATAGTATCTACCCATGAAACTACCTTCAATATAACCCTGCCCTGTTGGATGCCAGCACTATTTTCAATTTTCATTTGTTAGATATATGATCAACCATGTCAAATCTGCCCTGAGCAATAGAAGTTGGAAAAATAAAATGAAGTCATTTACTTAAAATATTTTGATAGCTATTTGTCCAAAAAAAAACCCTGGTCAGATTTTGTGCTCAAAGGCATTCACCTACAAAGTTAACCGGATGCTTTGAGAAGAAAACTAATTTAATTTCTACGTTATCTTCACTGAACATCTGTTAAACCAATATCCAAGGAAGGTAGTGTGTTCAAAATTAAATATCCTGCAGGTAGCCTTATTAGAATACATGCAACACTGAAATTTAACTGCTAACCACTCCATTATAAATGTGAAACCACAACAATTTAATTATTTTTCTGATGGGTATAAAGAAAAAAGGGGGCCAATACATCTCTAGTGCCAAACTACTCTTGTTGCTAATGTGGAAAGATTAGTACAATGAACAAATCATTGCATTGTCAAGTTAAAAATTAATTCCTCACCTTTTACACATTATGAAACACTTATAATTTTAACTGGTGTGTTAAACATCCTTTTCAAATGTCACATTTAACTGGCTCATTACTGCAAATTTAATACCAAGTTGCCGGAAGTGCTATCTAGGTATTTGTACAGCCCTTGACTGGGAATGTTGACATAACCTGCAACAAATTAAAATGAGTCTGCAATACACGCATTCAGATTTGTATGAATCTGACCTATAAGTTCTGCAGAGGGTGGCTTTTTCTGAGTCATGCAAATTCTGTGGACCATTTAAAAAGATGTTTTTGGGAAATGTATGCAAATACAAACTTGTGTGAATGCATGTTGGCTCAAGGGTGCATTTGCAAATAAGAAAAAAATATTAAAAATGACATCTCATGTTTCTTTGTGATTCTTAGAAACAAGGATCCCAGATGTATCTCCACTGACTTAAGAGATATTGAATCAGAAGTAACTCTAACTCTAACCATAATCCTATCTTAAAACAAGAAGGAAAACATTTGAATTAGTGTAGTGGTTGGACTGTTGAACTGGGACTTAAAAATTCTAGCTTCTAGTCCCCAGTTGGTCACACTAGGTACTAGGTAACACAAGTTACTAGGTAACTTTGGGCCAGTCACTGACTCCCTGCCTAACCTACCTCACAGGGTTGTTGTGAGGATACATTGAGAGAAAGAGAACCATGTAAGCTGCCTAGGTCAACTGCAACAGGAAAAGGGTGAGGTATAAATGTAATCATCCTCATCATCTTTTTTCATTAACTAGGGCATTTATATACATGGTAACCAGCATAACCTCACTTAAAAGTGTCTGTGTAACAGGACAGGATCTGGGTAATAGGCAACCCTGACAGCAAGCAGTGTGAACGTAACAGGAGCTTTCTAAAATCTTTTGTCCTTCTTTTTGTCTCCAGGCAACCTGCTCATAATATTTCTGACAGCCTCTGAAAGCCGCAGTGGCACAGGGAAGACGTTAACAGTGACACGAGGACATGAAATGTTCCGAGTCCACTGCCAGACTTCAAACTGCGTGCCTGTCCCCGGCTGTAATGTGATGTGAACAGTGCCATCCGGCTTTCACTGACAGTACCGTAGCTGTTTCAATCTTATGAGGAGATGCTATTCAATCCGAATACCCCATTATCGTTATCAGGGCTCTTTCACTTCAATAAAGAGCAGCTGTAAAAATGTCATGACCTCTGTGATAAGGGGAGGAAAACAGCCATTAGTAAACGTTCTCGAAAAAGACATGGCAGCGCCTTGAAATATGTTGGCATCATATTACTGAGCGATGACAGAAAAACAGTTGTACGTAGGCAAGCAAAGACATGAGCCTCAACTTTCTCCACCACCTCTTACTTTTTAAAAATTGTGGCTGAAAGCGATATATTACACGCATAGACAACAATGTATACCCATGTGGGCTATTGTTAGGTTGTAATTTTAACTTAGCAATTCCTAAAACCATCTTGTGCAAGATTATCTCTGATGGTTTACAACCTTAACTGTGTCCCTAGTGTAAGATAGAACTTAGCCTTGTGCTTCCCTAAAGGTTACTTTTTATTCGCTATTTGGAGCTAATTCAATGTAATATATTTTTTAAAAAAGATCTAATATGCCTTTCCTAGCAGGAAGAATTATACAGGAGTGTCATTACACATTTGCTGTCATATTTATTCTCAGCTGAAAATACAAGTTCAAGTAATGCAAAGAATTTAATGTGGGATCTTTGAGACAATTTAGCAGATGACATTCTAGAAGAAATATACAGGTTAATCTTGTTATTAGCCTGAATTTCATTACAATTAACACACAAACATATCATGGCCAAGACGCTATCTGATCTGCAGTTAGATCAAAGTATTTTCTGAGATTTTAGAATATTTCTATCACCATCTTATATTAACTTTCTAATTCTGTAGTGCAATGTCCACATAAGTAGGCCTACACTCTATTCCAGTTAGAACATTGTCACAAACTACCAAAAAAAAGTCTCAACATTTAATCTTTCTGCAGTTTACAGGGAGTTTTCCCCTGCAAACCAAATCATGCTCCGAATATGCACCCTCCCCAAATTTCTATAATACTAGAGTTATGGCACTGTTCCAGACCAAAACAACAGGCACTAAACAAAAGACCAAACAAGTTTAAGTACAGGTAATCTTAGTCTATTTTGTTAGCTAGGATTCTGAGCTACAACCTTTCAAAAAAAACCACTAAAGGAACGCATTTTAAAGCGATGCGTTTTAAGTTGGTTGGCCAAACCATTCTTATGCATATAAAAGGTCAACAGGTTAAACATTTTTAAAGCATTATAAAAAGATTTTTTTAAGATTGTTTTTCATAGACTCAGGAAAAATTAACCGGAAATTACCTGTACTTATAGAGAACTGAAAGTCATTCTTATGCTGATTAATACTTTCTGCTGAAATAGTAAAAATAAAGGCCTTTCATATGCATTATTTTCCTTGCTTGAAGTGCTGTTGGGTGGGGTAACAAAATGATCCCAAATGTGATAAATGCTAGTTCTCATATTGAAGGTTAAAGGATACTAGCAATATGATACACAACTGTAGAAAGGTACCTTAAAAACAGTAAATTACACAATATGAAATACTGATATTTTTGCCTTTCAGGTAATAATTTTGCACTTCAGCTATAATATGCACATTTATGAAATTTCCACTATATAAACTAAAAAACCCGCTAAGTTTCTCTTTTTAATAAAACAATTACTATTAAAATAAGTTATTCTATACCAATATGACTTTTTCATAATTTAGCATATTGATAGATAAGTTGTAGTATATTCACCATTGACAAAACAATTTCTTTATTTCTGCAAGGCCAGAAGTTTAAATAAATACAAGAATGTCACATGGCTTGGATACATCAGATGGCAAATTACCTTTGATAGGTCCCCAGCCTCCAAGTAGAAGCAGATAACAAATACGTTCCATGAAACCCAGAGGACTAACCAGACAGCATACTGTAGAAAAGAAGCGGGGAAAGAACAATACATTATTAATTCTGGTATCAGCCGTGTTTAAGTAATGCTTAAACTGCAAATCCGAAACAAGAAAGCAATATGACAGTCATTGATGCATCTGAAGGGGTTTTATTTACAAGAGAAGCAGAAAGAAGTGCCAGTCACACTAGAAAGAAGCTCATTATAGCCAGTGGTTGTAGATATCTTGCAGGAGTACACAGAGAGATCTCATATGGCTATTTACCTAGCACACATAGGAAGGATGAATTTGTTTAATTTGCATTTTAATACAAACTTAGCTAGTTTGTACATTCCAAACATGGACTGGAACACAGTTAAAGTTCACTTATCTGAATTTTGTGATGCAATTCTTCAATTAAAAATGTATCCAATAGCCATATATCAGGGAGAAATGGGCACAAAAACCTATACGTTGGTGATAATAATGTACTAGACTTGAATCTCATTGAAGGAGAAATGCTTGAAAAAATGCAAATCAGCAGAAATATGCACAAAATGCATACTTTTTGTATGCATTTTTAAAAATCATAAATAATTCAGAAATGGGATGAAACAAACTTGGAAAGATGAGAACTTAAGGAGACTCATTTTTCCAAACTTATGGTACTGTAAATGTAATGTTCAAGACCTGAGCATTTGTATCAAAGGAATCTGAAATTGTAGTTGTCTTAGCTGTAGATAAAAATCCAACTGGTGCTCTCAACAGGTGCAGAACCTAGGCCAGTGGAACATTTCCAAAGGCATGTGAAGATCAAAGAGAAATATATGATTATATTAATTATCTTTAATTTAGCACAGCTTGCTAAGCTTCCTGTAGCTTTGATTCCCAATCATTCCATCCATATCTGTGATCCAATATCCTATGGATCTTCTTCTATCCATTTGCCTAAGTACATGCCAAAACGAATGAACAAATATCCAAAGCAATCCCTAAATATTTCTACATGAATAAATGAAGAAAAATAGCTTTATGCTAACCTGCCTCATGTCCATAATAATTGAACTGATTATGCAGGCATTAAATCACTTCTGTAGAAAATTGTTTTCCAAGCTACTATAAATATAGCCATCAGGGCTGTATTTTCTCATTTTCTCTTTTTGTAAATATCATCATTTTATCTGTGTTAAGCACTTGTTTTTAGTCAATGCTATTATATTCCATTCTGCAATATTAAGTCCATTCACAGGTTAGACTGTTTCTTGATAGTTCTGTGTACTTCCAAATACTAATCAAGTTGTTTTGAACATTAAGAAAATGAAGGAAATTTAAACAGGGGGAGAAGCAAAACAAGGCGGAGGCTGTGTGCAGGTTTGGATATCACAGTAAATGAAGTTGTCCCATAACAGGAACAAGCTGCAGCAAGCAGATTTCTCTATGTGTTTTCCCCTATTTCAGAATGGCTTTAAAGATGAGATCAGACCATATACTTCTGTTGTTAATGTTTTGCACCTTGGTGTTTTGTCTGAAACAAAGAAAAGTTGTCGTTAATCTTAACTATGGTTAGTTTGAAACAAATCAACTTAAAACAGAATATGAAGCTGGCTTGTTTTAAAAACCATAAATGGTTAACTACATAGTTAAGTTTAGTTATAGCCAAGTCCTAAACCACAGTAATACTCAAAACCAAAGAGAATTTGGTTTCCAATTTTCTTCTTGTTTCTGCACTTGCAAGAAACATGCAATGTCAAGGATTGCTCTTGTATGTTCTTGCCATGGTAACACATGGTTTATCATGAATAAATGGGTGAATTTCTTATTACAGACAAATCACAGTTTTGATACCCACGAACAAATGCATCAATTAGAAATACAAGCAATTAAAACAGTTAGATAAAACCAATCAATTTTCAAAAGGGTCCCATTTTTTTCTAATTTGCATTGCAATAAAAAGATATTTGCAACATTCTCAGTGATGTAAGATAAATTATTCCTTTAAAAGAACAAAACCATATTTTCAGAAGATTATCCTGGGAGAGTTCTCAGTAGGAGAATAAGTCTCTCTCTGCCATTCCCATACAAATTATAGACTCTGTTACGCCAGTGCTACGCAAGCACAGAAACGTGTTAATCGAGATCACTCACCTAACAGTGCAGAGGGCAGCAGATTAAAGCAAGCAAGCATAAATGCTCTCTTGTGTTTGGGAACAACTAGTCTATACAGATCTGATGCTATAACAATTCTGTATTTTAGATTAAGAACATGGGGGGCAGCAAGATGTATGAGCTCCAATTCTCAAATACTGAAGATCTAAATCCATTAATCTTTATGCAATAGAAAGGAGTGCCTTCCTTAAACCATTGTTGCCCAGAGTCTCAAGAAAAAACAAGCAAACTTAAGAATCCTCTTCTCAGTCTTATCCACTGACTAACAAAAGAATCTGGGAACAGGGAATATAGCTATCAGGATCCCCAGAAAATGCTCATAAACCCACCATTTTAGGTCATCTATTTAAGCTTGGCATGTATCAACTTCCATTATCTCATTTTTTGACTGGGTAACCTCCCAAAGGGACAAAGAGAACACTGTGGACATAATCTGCATAGACTTTAGCAGAGCTTTCAACATAGTGCCACATGACATTCTATATGCAGATTAGCAAAAATTGGAATAGATGGAAAAACTATTAGGTGGATCCAAAATTGACTGCTAAATTAAACACAAAGAGCACTCATCAATGGTACCTTCTCAAAGTGGATGGAGGTAGCTAGTGGGGTGTCACAGGGTTCAGTCCTGGGCCCAGTGCTCTTCAACATCTTTATTAATAGTGTAAATGAAGAAGTACAAGGAAAGATAATCAGATTTGCAGATGATACAAAACTGGATGGAATGGCAAACACCATAGAAGACAGAATGAAGATCCAGGATGATCTTGATAAACTTGACCACTGGGCACAAAGCAACAGAATGAGATTCAATAAGGACAAGTGCCAAGTTCTCCACCAAGGAAAAAGAAACCAAATGCATT
Organism: Varanus komodoensis; assembly: GCF_004798865.1. Classification (NCBI taxonomy): domain Eukaryota; kingdom Metazoa; phylum Chordata; class Lepidosauria; order Squamata; family Varanidae; genus Varanus; species Varanus komodoensis. The sequence continues at coordinate 50,817,561 of NW_025335268.1, forward strand.
GATACAAGATGGGGAATATGTGGCTCAACAGAATTGAAAAAGAAAAAGATCTTGGAGCAGTTGTGGACAATAGGTTAAACATGAGCCAACAATGTGATGCAGCCACCAAAAGGGCAAATGCCTTTTTTGGATGAAGTAAGAGAAGTATTACTTCCAAATCATGAGAAGTAGTAGTTCCTCTATACTCCTCACTAGTTAGTCCTCACCTGGAATACTGTGTCCAGTTCTTGGGCACCAAGATTTAAGAAAGATGCAGGTAAATTAGAAAGGGTCCAGAGGAGGGTGAGCAAAAATGATCCAGGGTTTGGAACACACTGCCCTATGAGGAGAGACTGAGAGAACTGGGCCTGTTCAGCCTTGAGAAGAGAAGACTGAGGGGGGACATGATATCCTTCTATAAGTACCTCAAAGGCTGTCACAAAGAGAAAGATCAAGATCTCTTTTTGCTGATGCCAGAGTGTAGGACATGGAACAATGAATTTAAGCTGGGACAACCCAGATTCAAGATGTACATCAGGAAAAGCTTCCTCACTGTCAGAGCAACACAACAGTGGAACCAGCTGCCTAAAGAGGTGGTGGGCTCTCCCATGCTAGAGACATTCAGAAAGAAACCAGACAGCCATCTGAGTGGGATGGTGTCACTTGGTGTCCTGCAACAGCAGGGGGTTGGTCCCAATGGCCTTCATGGCCACTTCCAACTCTACTATTCTATGATTCTAACCACATAATCCTGAGGTTGTGTGATCAAACACCTAAATGAGCCAGAGGAACTTTGGGATAGTCTGTTGGTTAAGATTAGTTAATTGCCTGCTTCCATTGCTCATAGCAGGCTCAAGTTCTGTATTTCAACACCTGGCTGTCTCACATGGGGGACTTGCTCTATGATGTAGCTGTATATCGTCCATTTATATCTCTTTCGGGCTTTGATTAATATCAAAACTTTGGATTTATTATAGTTGGCCTTCTGTGGGAATGGGATCTGAATTTTCTTCCTAGCTTTAATAAGATGCAGAATGTGATAATGTATTCATAGATGTAACCACTAATTCAGCTGAGTAATTAATTAATGTCTGGACTATTGTTGCTTGAATGGATCAGGTATGGGAAAGTGTTTTGCTTGAGCAGATCAGATGTGCAAAGCAGTAATTACAACAATTTTTAAACTTGGAAGGTTACTGCTCCCCTTCCTAAAACTATCTTCCCTATAAAGCAAGCCAATATTATTATCACCACATTGCAGATGTAAGACTTAGGCTGAGAGAGAGTGACTCACCTAAGATCATCAAATGAATTCACTGTTGAGGCAACATTTGAACGAAGCACTTCTTGGTTCACTATCACCAACATGCTTAACCACCACACTACACCAGCTCCAATTTGCTGCCTTATCTCTTGTAGTTATTGGATTATAATTATCTCAAAAACAAAGACAGTTTCACTACAAATTCTCACTGTAGATGTTTCAAATTTGGCCTATCTCCAATCTTTGGATTGCATCCATTTAAATGCCTCTTCGGCTTCATGCTTGAACTAATCATTCTGGAAACTCAACACTGAAGGTCTGTGGCAAGACAATGAACAAATCCCACTGGTACTTCCTATTTCTAATTAGAGCTACCTTTTATGAGAGATCTTCAAAGTGTTAGCTCCCCCTGTTCCTTTTCTGGGAATACTAGAGAGATACATTATCTGACAGCAACCACCACATACATTACAGGACATGCAAATCAATAAGGTCCTTATGATAATAGAGAATTAGCCTTGCCAGTCTCTGGGCACAAGGGGCATCCTCTACTTTTCAGAGAAACACAGAAGGAAGGGATACATTCAACAAGTGCATAGACAGAGTAAAGGAAGAAGCAGATTTTTCTATTAAAGTATTAAGAGCCTGTAGCTCTTTTAATGTCTGGACCTAGAGAGAGTATTTTCTGCACACCAAATACTTGTAGAACATACACCCCTAAGAAAGTAATCACCATATTGCTGAAATGGGTAGTACTAGACATACTTGGCCAAATGCTTTATACTTATAATATTGCTGCATATAGAGGAGAAGCTACCTCAGGAAATTTAGTAGGATATTTTGCAAGGATCATAAAAAAATTCCAATCCTTCAAAATATAGTGATGACAGTGAGTTAATTCTACAGAACAAAACTTGACTTGATACTCAGCTAATGACAGGTGGTTAAGTCCAATGTTTCAGCAGTCCTTTGGGACTGGTAATGTGTACATATATTTACTTGCAGTCAGCCTAGATAACTCTGCTTATTGGACGGTCTAAAGGTCTGATGGACAAATAAATAAAATTCAAGTGAAAAATGCCTTTGATTCATACAAGGGAGCAACATTTGTAACTTCCCTGCACTCCTAGTCTCCAGAACTTTCAAAACTATCATTAGGATGAGCTCCATTGTTTATTAGATTCATACTATGCTGTCTCCAAAATTGCATGGATCCCACTAAGTATCACCACCTGCACCTTCTTGACAAACCTGGGAAGGTTCTTTCTTTGCTTCCAGTATACTAAACTTGATATAATTGGTTTTGTTTTGCTTTAGAAAAAAAAAATTAATGGTCATGATGTGGCGGGTGTGACTTTGCGACTAAACAACAGTATGAAAATATAGTAAGTGGCGATTGTTATATAATAGTTATAACTTAAAAATACCCAGCAACCTCAATATCTCTGAGGGTCTACTTTTCTCTACTCTCCTATAAGCATATGTGGTCTGAATTCAGACTGGGACCACAATGCTCCAAGAGAAAAAAATTTAAGATCCTACTTCCCTCACTCCTTTCTTTTGCAAAATACCTGGAAGTGTGTGTATGGGGGGGGATTAAAAAAGGAAAAAAATATATTGGAGTCAATTGTAGTTTTTTGGTTTCTCTTTTTAAACCCCATTGTATGGGTGAATGTGTAAAAAAGGTTTTTAAATTCTTTTTTGCCAGAGCACCATGGTCTTGATCCGACTCAGGGGTGTGTGCATTTTCAGAAGTAGAGAAAGCAAGCTCATGTAGCTGTGCTATGCATGCATTAAATGTCATTTATTTGGTCCCGAATAGATAGATATGGTGGGCAAAGGAAATGATGAAAGGGATGCAGATCAATGGCAACACATTTCCATGAATGTGCCCGGATACTTCTGCCCTGATAAGAAATTTCATTAACTAAATACATGTAAGAGAGCTGAAATAGGAACTCAGAGTAGTATTTTACCAGGGAGCAGAAAACTGAGATTGCTATGGACAATAAAAACAGCTGAAATGAATGATAGTCATTATGTAATAAGAGATAGCTAAGCTCTGAAAAGCTTCAAGTCACTAGTGTAGTTGTCTGTCTTTGGCAAATAATTTAATAAGAAAAAGTAATTCAATGTTGATTGTGCATTATGAATAACAGTTTGTTTATGCATGAACATTATTGTGAGATAACTACAATTATGAAAATAATGTCACTAACAAATGCTCGTGAATCTACACGTAATTGAAAATATTCAGGTTAAGAGCACTGTGCTTAAGTGAAAACTGGTTGCATTAGCCAGAACCACTTTACACCCCTGCAAAAGCTGGTTTACTAAATAGGAACAATTATACAATTCCAAATTTCTCCTACAAGGATGAAAACATGCAAAGGCAGTTGCAGAATCCTATTGCTACATTCCGAGTGATCACCATAATCCAATACATCTTTTTTGTTCCCGGTTTCTTTTTCCTGTTTTATCACTACAGCTCAGCTACTCAGTGTTAGATCCTTATAAATAGAATTTTGAAGCCTAATACTCAAGAGTGTCAGGCAGAGAAAGATGGAGCAGCTGTTGTGCCAATTGAAAACCATGCCTAAACAATGCTATCAAATTCAACGTATACCATCTATGCAAGTGGGCAATTGCTCAGAAAATCCAATACTGTCATATTGAAATTTCAAAAAGGAAATGTCTCAAAAATGAGAGGACTGGTTAAAAAGAAGTTTGGCCATATTAGGCCTCGAGACCAAAAAGCATCCTGCTATTCATGTATCATTGCACTTTGTGCCAGAATTCTAAGAACATGTGAACCTTAGTGCATCTGCAAATGGAAGGTAAAAATGGCTGCCTCCTGCATAAAATGCCTGATCCAGCCAGGACACAATCATGCTATCTTATTTATTTATTTATTTATTTATTTATATCCTGCCTTTTTCCTACAAAGGGCTCAAGGCAGCTTACCTCATTCTCCTCCTCCATCTTATCCCCAAAACAACAACCCTGTGAGGTGGGTTGGGCTGAGAGTCTGTGACTGGCCCAAAGTCACCCAGTTGGCTCCATGGCTGAGCAGGGACTAGAACTCAGGTCGCCTGAGTCCCAGTCCCATGTTCTTAACCACTACACCACATGTTTATCAAAGGTCATTCCAGCAGTCTGCAGTGCAGGGAGCTGCGATACCACCGGTCGGCTGAGAGGACACTTTCTTGTTTCCTCTTTCCTTGTCATTTGGTTTTCTATTATGCCTCTTCTTGTTTTTAGATTATAAGCCTGCAGCATGGACTGTCGTGTTTTTTGGACTGTATGTAAGCCACTTCTGTTTGGCTGAGGAACAGTATAACAGTGCTTAAACAAAACAAAACAAAGCAAAACACTTTTATATAAATAAATAAGCAAGCATAATTTTGTTGAGCCAGTACGAAATTGTAACAGAGATCCCCTTCTACTAACATACATTGGTAGCATTCTGTAAATATAATTTCATGCATCATGGAAGTGGAATTATGCATCATAGAATTTTGGAATTACATTTTCTACATTTCTGAAATCATACTGTGGCCAAGCTTGGACATTGCTATCATAGCCCCACCTCTTCTTATTTTTACATACCTTCATATTCCAACCTGAGGCATGGTACTACAAACTCTGCTGACCATTTTATAACTCGGATAGTATGATTGTTTGGCCAGCGGGTTTTATCCTGCTGACATTCGGATTCCCATGCACTGCTTGATAGCAGCCTGTTCTCAGGCACAGCTGAAAGTGCGAGTCCTGCACAAGTTAAGGTGACGCTCTAGGAAAGATGGAAGATTTCCATAGGAGTCTACACAGCTTTAAGATACCTGGGAAAAGCCCTTCTCTGTTCTGATTCCACTACAGGTACGTTTGGTGGGAACATGAAAGAGCCCCAGTGTGGAGGCTCTGAAACATCTTGCTTTCTGAAACAAGACATTTGGAAAGTGTGCATATTTGGAAAATGAGTATAAAACACATAAAGTTGAAAAAACAGGTACACACACACACAAACAAACTTCTTGTGTTTGTGTGTGTGTGTACCTGTTTTTTCACAGACATACAACAGGGTGGAGATTTGGCCCTGGAGATGTCGGACTGTGTGAAGAAATGCTATTTCATGTTTCTATTCTATAATTTTGACCTTGTTGGGCCATAATCTCCATATGTAGGCCTGAAGGCTTGCTTTGTTACTGTCAAAGGCCTGAATAATAGTCTTTTGCTGATGCTCTGAAGTATTTGGGAAATGACAGTGGACAGGAGTTAAGAGGTGAATATCAACGCTGGAACATTATCTGTGTGATAACCTTAATGGCTGCTAAAGATTAGTAATGGGAGGAGGAAGCAATGCTATGCCAAAAGACTGCCATACAATCTTGCCAGAAGAAGGTTAAACAGGAAATCAAGAAAAAAACAGTTAAAGTGTCTAAGCAGACAGACATACAACAGGAGGAGCTTTGAATGACAGAAGACTGTACCCAAGAGCTGGACCTGGTTGTCATTTTGCTTGGTGGAGGTTTAGAAAATTTGGCCTGAGATGAAAGAAGTCATTAAAAAGGTTGTATTAATCACAATATATCTTCAGTCCTTAAAATCTGTCAACAATGGACTTCTAACATTAATATTAGCATTTCCTTATGCACAAAATATCCTTTTAATAAATAAACGTAATAGTTCAACTTGTGTGTAGTGGCAGAATCCATCTCATACCTAAGCTTTTTGTATCAAGCTACTACCAGGTTGGTGTCAGTGGTAAAGGGCCAGCTTGCAAAACTTAAGTTATAGTAACTGAGAGTTCCTCAGACACTGAAATAAAAGGATTTGCTAAAAATAGGAAACCCCATGAGCTGGATTGCCTCATGAAGGTCAGTTTCTTCAAAGGTAATTAGAAGTACTGGAGAGACAATCCACCCTAAACCATAATTCCCATCAGGCCTAGCAAGCAGAGCTGATAGAAGATGTGGTTTTTGTTCCAACAACATCTTTAGGACACACATCCCTGGTTCCTGCATTATTCATTCAGGGAAAATGCATGTTTGTCAAAGATTTGCACCCAGGATTTGTACAGTTAAATGTGCACGCAACAAATACAAATGAATATTGCCAGTATAATTAAATTGCAGAGTCAAAGTGCCAGAAACCTGAAAATATAAAAAATGCAAAAAAAGAGAAAGAAATCTACAAGCTCAGTACATCAATGCAAAAACATTGCATTGCACTAGAAACACTAGAAATAGCTTGAAGAGTTAAAATACACACACACACACACACACACACCCTAGTTTTAAAGGAAAAAAGGAAATCAGTCAACCGCCTGACAAATGTTGGGAGATAGGAAAAAATGTTGGGCTTGTTAAGATAGTGAGACAGTTTTTATGTTATCTAAAATGTGAAGGACAAAAATACAAGTTAATTATTGCTCATTAAGAACCAACATTATTTCCCTTGGTTTTATGTTGATGAATATCACAATACCAGCAGAATATGTGCCTGGCATATAGGTGCCATATGGCATATGACAATGAAATATAGCTACTTTTTGTCCCAAGCCTGTAACTTGTCCTTAATTGTAATTTCTGCTATGATTAAAGCCAAGCCTTTTTCAAATTCTTAATTTGCTTCTTGGTCCCAGTCTCAAAAGAATCATAGAAGCACACGGGGAATTTCTTACATCCTCAGCCCATGAGCCATTGCAATGATTGAAGATGCATAGGATATGTTATAAAACCCCAGATAGCAGTAAAAACAAAGAGCAGCCAAGCAAAAACACCACCGGTGTGTCTACTCTGTTTTGTCTGCAGAAGCGCTGTCCTTTGAACAATTCTTATGAAAATCTGCTGGAATAGGTCTTATTGGGAAGAACCCTAATAATGTGTTTAGGCTCACAGGAAAGGCCAGAGAGTGATTTAGCTTCAATGGGCCCATCCCTCAGTCAGCCTACCTTTCACCAGCTTCTTTTGCTCCTCATTTTCTTTCTCACTGATCCTACCACTTTCTTGACAGAGAATCAGTGACCAAGTTGGCAGGTGCATTCCTGTTCTTACTCTTCACCAACACCATTTAAGGGACACAGTGAGAGGCAAGTACAACAGGGAAGGAAAAGAATGAGTCTAAGGGCTTCTTGTCATGGTGCTCTCTGCTGGGCTGTGGGCCCTCAGCAGGTTCTGAACTGTGCCTACCCTCAATACCAGTGTTACAAAACTATGCAAAGTTGAACGTAATGAAAGATCCTGAGCCAGCTGCTTCCTATGCCCATCTTCTGGCAGAAATAAATCCTGGAAATCCAGAAATAGTGAGAAGTTTTACGGTTGGCAAATCAGTTTTCATAGACAAGCTTCTTAGCTCCCACAACAAAAGCTAATGGCTGAATTTCTCTAAAAATATTTTGGCTTAGGTTGATTAATCTTAGGCTCATTGCTTAGTTCAAATAACAGTCAGAAGCTAATAACTGTAACCGTGTAAGATACAATACAACTTGGCTTCCTCACTGCAATGTTTATGGTACAGAATAAAAGGCAAGAGACTCAAAATGACACCTGGTGTGAACTATTTCAGCTCATCTCAGACAAATGTTCTAGAAAAAGACCTAAACGAATCCACAATAGAGCGAGTTCAACCTCTGCTTTGCTCAACCTTTGTTGGTAGCTCTGTGTTACATAGGACTAGGTTGACTATTGAAAAATCAAAAAGATGTTCAAGAGTAAGTTCAAGTAACCCCACACATGCAGAGATTTCAATAACCATTACTTCCAGTTGGGTATCTCTGTGCTACAGGTGTTAAGGCATAAAAAAAATCCAAGAATCAGTATCAAAGTAATCTAGTAGGTGCTGTGTACTATTAGAGACAAAGCACAACCCTTAGCAACAAGAACTGAAGTTCAATTAAAAGTATCGCAACATCTTCCTCAATATTACAGCTTCTTACTGATTCACAGTTGCAATTTCAGGTTTCAAGGAAAGCCTTTGCAGGTGAAATAGGAATGCTTCCCACCCCTCTGGAAGCCTCAAACATGAAAGGCTACAGGTAGTAAATGACTGGTGATAAAAGATTAACATTAAAGATGATGTTCCCAGCAAGTTGGGTCTACAATAATGGACATCTTAATAGCTTAATTGACAGGGAATTTTAGCCCATATACCAAACAGGTAGTTTCTACTCCTCCCTCTTGATACATGAGCGTGGATAATACTCCCCCCCACCCCGGCCAAACCACTTCATGGAGAAGCTATCTGGACTCTCTAACTACATGCATGATATTCAGTGTGGACAAGCAGCATCTGGAAGGAACTGACACATTCCCCCTGTTTTCCGCTGAGAAAACTGAGAGAGATTCTGAGATTCTCTAGGTGGTTATGACCAACCAGCAGCACCTTCTTCTTGCCATTACACGAATACTTAGGAATAGCAAGACTCTCACTGCTGAACTGGGATACAAACTTTTCCAGATCACTTCTGATAAAATTCTAAAATACAGAGCCCACTGTTGTGCTTGGGCAAAGCCCAATGATCAGAAAGAGGATCATGCTTAAGTTTCAAGCGATCTGTCTTTTATCATGCAAGAGTGCCCTGTTGCAATTTAGGGAGATTTGTAGGCTCAGAACAGCAGTAATTAAACAGAACTAATTCCTTTATATGATTCATAATCTGAAACAAAATGGGTATAAATCTGGCTTTCCTTATAAGTAGTAAGTTCTGGTTAGTACACTTTATTTTTATTTATTTCTTTTTTAGACATGAATGATTTTTATTTTACAAAAAGTTTCAAAACGCTCTGATTGGCAACCCTGATATGAGAGAAAGCTAGCCAGCTTGAAGGTAATTTGCCTACATTTAAAGCCCGCATTTCTTTCCCCAAGACAATCATGAAAAGTCTACCTGTGGTTTTGCAAAATGTGAATGTCCACCATTAAAGGAGCTCTGCCTTGAAAAAACACTTCAAAGCCAACAGCCTGCAAAGCCAGCCAGGAAAAAAATCCACAGTGCAATGAAGATGAGGCAGCCAGACCCAATGAGCTTCTGTATACCAGGGATTTGGCATATCAACATTGCTCAGCAGGAAGCTTAAAAAGATTTTAAGACTAGGCTCAGTCAATTATTCAGTCAATTTACTATTGATTGAATAATATTCAGTCAATAGTCATTTTGGTTGCAGTTCAACCTGGGGAAGTACGTCTCAGTGAATTTAGCAGATCAGATTTCCAAACTTAATCCCTTTCTTCTATTTTTAGTTTACTTCCAGGTTACTGTAAAACATCTCCTTCCCCCAATCTGCATTTCTTCCAATTGTTTGAAAATGTAATCCAGAGCTAGGCTGGCATTCCTGTAAGTACAGATGCATAAGCTTAGACACTGGCTGGGAAACCTGCCATCAACATTTACACTTGATGCACATACATTGTCTTTTGGCGCTACACGCTCGTGTCCATCTGCTTTCATGGCCTGGTGCCCGCCCATCAGTCAGTTGGAGTGTTCAACCGGGTCTTAGTGCCAAGTAATGGCCTTTGACAGGCAGCATTCATAAGCTTGCCAGCTATTTTGGAAGAAGTAGCTTTTATCTGACAAGCCTGGTGCACCATGGTTCTCTGTATTTCTCAGCAGCTACTATAGCAAATGCATGCATCAATTCATCCTAGTGCGGTAAAATAATGAGAAGAACTGAAAAGAAGAATTTCAGGCATCTACTGGTAATGGAAGAAATGAAGACAGAGTAGAGCTCAGGCATTAATAGTAATATCAGCAGTAATGATAGTAATAGAATAATAACTTATGAACAGGGTATAGAAAAAGAATAAGGGAGCCATGTTTCATTCTGTAATGTATTAGGGCTGCAATATTAGGATGGAAAATGTTATCTCCACTTATGTAGGAATATGTTCACTTCAACATGAACATGGTTATATGTTGCATATATGTTTCTGGCATGCATAGTGCTCCCAGTTTGATTCGCTGAAGCTGTCACATGATTCCTTCTGACAAAGAAGCTCTACCACAGGTTCTCGCCAGAAATTCAAAAGCAACAGAAGTCCGAGTAAAGGGTGAAAAAGAGGCTTCTATTGCTTATGTGAACACAGAAAGGAAAATGGTATGCACAGTGCACTGCAATTATGTATTTTATGATGGGTTTTATTGCATAGTTTTATACTTTTAATTGATGGATTGTTTTTATTGAATCTATAAACCACATTGGGACAGGATAATAAATAATGTTGGCTGTTTAAATAGTCCACCATTTTCACCAGTCACAAACTCTGAGCCTTAAATGGATATATCCTTGAAAGAAACTGGCAGGAAAATCTTTGAGAGATTCTGGAAAACTTTGCAGGAATACAGAAAAGAAACGTTCTTCCACGAAAATCCATCAGGATATACTGATTAATGGAGATGGGTCATACTGACAAATGTCTCCAACAATGGAAACAAACAAATTTAAGTCAGATTCTTAAATGTAGTTCAGAATAGGCAGAGTTACATTTTAATAGCCCATTTACAAACATTGCCCCACTCAGATACTGTATTGGAGTGATAGTTACATACTTGTTCTCTTCAAATATTGTAGAGCATTGCTGGGTGAAGATGCTAGTGCAGAAATTACCCCCCACTTTGCTCTGAGGATCTGCACACACGATTGCCAAGAGACAATTGTGGAAGCAGACCATGTCCATAGACAAAATAAGGGTGCAACATCCAGTAGTTTTAGCAAAATGTAATGTAATGTTCCCTTCAAAGCTGTCTTTTCATCTTGTGCACATGGTTGAAAAACAACAACCACAACACTGAAGATAACCTCCCCACTTGTTCTTCTGGCAACTGGTTGAAAGTGATCCTTCACTTCCACCCCATAGCACCTTTTTTCTAGTCAGCTAGCAAACCTAACACATATGGGGGCCCATCACAGGATGAAGATGGGCACAATAATGCAACATAATGGACGAGGCCCCATTAGGGTATGTGTGAGCAGCATGCTGGCCCTGATCCTCCAATGCAGCCCCAAAATGCTTCATACCATGAATGCATTGCTGCCATGTGAATAAAACAAAATGAATGGGTGTGTAAGTGGTGTCCCAGACACCCCTTGTTTAGGTTGCCTATTCTTAATGTAAGAAATCCCTATGTTTAGAAATGCAATAGAGATATTCTTTCATTTCTCTTGTGGGCCTCAGACAATCTAAAAGATAGTTAACCTTCCCTAAACCCTAAACACCAGTACCTCTTTCCTAAGAGGCATATGAGCATACACATTCTGCAGAGAAGAATTGCATTCAGAAAGAATGGTTTTGCTTCACAATATCATCTCCTAACTATGGAAAATCAAGGTCCCATTTTCAAAAAGTGGATTGCATATCCTATAAAAAATCAAAATCTGGCAGGCAGGCTTTAGCTCTCTTGTCACAAACTGAAATGAAGCAGTTTGCCAGCCAGCAATACCCATCAGGATACAAGCTCCAAATGGTCCATTTCTGAGGCAAAGCTTTTGCCACTGAAGGCCCATCAGTTCACTACAGGTATCGCCACTTGCTCAGTATTCTAGGAAGGAGCTTGAAACAAGTAATTTCTTCCCACTGAATGGTTAATTTTTTAAAAACAAATGTATTCAAAACTGTTATCCAAACTATAACTTAAGTTTTTTGCTGTGTGTTTTGCAAGTGATAGCATTTGCATTCTTTGCAGCTTCCATCTGCTCAAGAAAGTTTTGTGCACTATTTGTAGATGGCAGAACAGAAGTTTCATGGCAACAAATGATTTCACGGTGGATGACTGGCCTGAATAAGAGAAATCAGGTAAGCATCCTTTATTTTCTCTTGCTCATACTGTAAACTCATTTTCCATTAAAAAAATCTTCTAATTTTCTTCCTGTAATGTCCTTTTGAACGAAAAATCTATAGCCTTATCTTTAAACTCCTCTTGCTTTGTGGCCAAATGCCTGAACAGTTCTGATGGCTTTATTGATTCATTTGCAAGCAGCCACAATCATACCAAGGGTAAAAATTCCTCCCCCCACACCATTTTTCCACAGCAATTTAGAAGCACAAATTAGTGGTTGCCTTGTCAGACTTCTTACCAGAGTTTGCAAGGATTTCCCTTGTGACTTCATAGTGGCCTCAGACTCAGTTGAGGGTTTGTACTTTTGTTTCTGGCATTTTATTTCTTTGGAAGCACATTAATTGCTACTGTTCTTCTAATGAGCACCATTGGTAGATGCTTAGTGATAAAAAATAAGCAAAGCATTGCAACATATAATTGTCTCTTCTTTGTCAAATAGAATAGTCTTGTCCAAAGCTCAGGCTTAGTTTAGAAAAATAACTGAATCTCACACAGACATGCCCCTTCCCTGTCTCCAATCTCTGGGTGGCCCAATTGCAGGAGAAGAGTATAAACTGCCTCTTGGATCAACTTACTACAGATCATGTCAATTCCAGCTGGGGAAAATGGTGCAAAATTTGCCAGGACCAAACCAGCAACATCTGTCAAAATTTCACCCTGCAAACAGAAGTCATATACATCCTTAGAGAAGAGTAATGAAAGGCTTATTGCTATGGACTTTGGTCAGCAGCCTGTTGCTAGGGCTGTGAAGGAATTTAGCCTGTCTGTGAAGCTGGGCCTTTGACACACAGGGGGTTTAGCTTTTCTCATAGCAACAGAGGCACCCATTATACCCTAAGTTCCTTACAAATTTGCATGTTTGGGGTGTTGTAGGATCCATTTTGAGAGGAGTGGTATATGTGAGACCCTGCCCTCTTAAGGGATCCTTTTGTATGTCACCCACTAATTCAGATGGATTCTTTCCTTCTTTCCCTGGCTAGGAAGTAAATCAATCTTTCAAGTTTGTGAACTTGCTACAAATGCTAGTGGCTTCTTTGTTGGGAAGTACGCAAAGAACACAAGGCCTGCAAGTCACATGTGTTGGAGCAGAAATCATGTTGCGTGGTGGACATGCAGGCAGTGTGTGCACAGGCCAGCCCCACAGACTTACTTGGACCCACTTCCTGCTGGATGGCCCTGCAAACACCATGTGAGGGCAGAGAGAAAGCAGGCTGGAGTCTGGAGTGCCGAGCTGAGGAAATCAAATGGATGGGTCTTTTGATACTGGCTGGAGAGGGTTTACGGGACTGGAGCACAAATCAGCAGCCCTGAGGGCAGAACTATGTCTCCAGCGGTGGATCTGGGAATCTGAATTATCCTATAGCTCCCTGATGTCTACACAGGATCTCGCTACTAGAACAGCAGTCAAAAATTGGCCATATCTTTCCATCCCTATATATAAATTGGGTGTTAAACACAACATGTATGTCACATGGCAATACAACTTTCCCTTCTTGCTCATGGATATAACATGGTGCAACCAACTGAACTTTTTAAAGCTGGAACACTGCAATTTCTGAGGGTTATGTGCAGTTAATGTGCATTGATAAAACATCACAAAAAGGCTTGACTGATATGATTATGCGTAAAGCTTCATCAAATCCTTTGCATGTCAGTTTACAACATGCACAGTCTTTAAAAGTCTAATTGCATAACACCTCTTATTTAAGCTGAACCCAAAATAATTCATATATACTAAAGGTCATGATTACAATGACCTATGTCTCATGGTATGTCAAAAATTGTCTATTTATTCAACAATTATTACAAAGGGGGGAAATGTATGATTGGCTGATCCAGAATCGTAACCTCTACAATGCATTTCAATAATGAGCAGCTATCCAGAAAGAAAACTTCATTTAAAATATTTCCACTGGAAATAAAAAGGCAACAATAGGGACGAGAGGTAACAGAAATGAAAATACATAAAATAAACACAATTGGCATATAATGGATATGGTTGCAAAAAGGAAGATGCTGTTATATGGCAAATCACTTTCACAATTTGTTGACTTAGAATTTTATAAGGCACTTTTGCCAGTGTAATGAGTTCTGTTGCAGAAACTACTGTGATGAGATTGGATGTGGCAGATAGGCCAAAGATTGAACTATTTGGTCATGGAGGGTTTGCATAAATGAACACTGGGAAGGAAATCTAAAGTAGTGTTTCTCTTTACTCACCAAGCTTTGGATACATATGTTGGAGACCAAGGGGGGGTGGGGGCTTTCTCTGTTAACACATCCATGATTCATTTCTAATGCCCCCACCTGGTTTCTTTCATGAAAACTAATTTCACTTGAAGGAAACAGCAAATGTGTTTCTCATATCTGTTCTGCACTCACAATGTCACACAATCCTAAGAAGCCAGTAATTGGAAGCTGGATAAACAAACAGTAGCTGTACCTTAGACACCATTTATTTATACATGCAATGTCAAACTCATATTACTGTGGCCTACTTTAAAACAGATGAATTTTGCAGGATACTATCAAAACCTTAAATGCATACTGTAGCAATGTACACATATATAATATGGTAAAAAACTAGGATAAGGTATGAATCAAACATAGCAGTAATAAATTCATTGGTGCTATGTACATTTACAGTGGTACGTATTACTATAAGAGACAACTGCATTGTGGCTAACATATCTTGTAGTCTTGAAGTGCGGAAGTTAGATTGATGTTAATATCTCCCTATCCGCATAAACATGCACACACTCACTTGGACACACACAGAGCCCCAACCTAAAAAGCTTATCAAGTTATCCTTTTCATGAAGAAACACCACATATTTGTGCAAACTATACATACAGATATACTTGCACCTAATAGGCAGTGTGTCATCTGGATGTCCAGTCTGATAGCAAGCTATTTGGTGCAAGATCATGCACAGACCGTGCCAGTATTGACAGCACATTGTATGAACACATTAAGACACTTAACCAGAAATGGAACAAGTCAAGGCTTGCTCTACTGAAGCCATGGAAAACAGTTCTGCCTGCACCTTGCCAGAACCCTTTGCCCAGTGGTGCTACAGAGGTGCAGAAGTGCAGAGGTGTCCTAGTCTGTGCCCCTCAGATTACAGTATTTGTAGTTTGTATTTGCAATTTATAAATGAGTATTGTAATTATGAAATGACTGAATCCATTCCAGAGTTTATATAGTTCATTCTACCAACTAGGCAATTCCCAAGAATAATATTGTGTATATATTGATTCTTTCGTGTTCAATACATTTTCTGTCTTCAGAGAGACCTTTGTGTTTATCACTGGGCCCCCTCTGCCAAGAGGCACTGCAACCAGGCAAAGGCCCTGTAATAGGATGTATCTGATGCGTACGCTGGGACATATGTCTAAAGACTATATTCCACAACAATTGCCAGTGAAGATGGGAGTGGTTTGGCATTGATGCAATACCATCTTCAAAATCTGCTCCCCTGCACACTTAAAAGGAAACAACAGTGCGCATTGTGATAGGCCACACAAGAGAAGGAAGCAACAAGCGACAATCAATTGCATTCCTAGCAAAGTTTCTACTTTCTTTACTTTTGATAATCACAGCTTCGCATTCAGATACAACCCTCACAACCCTTTTCCTACTGAGTTGCGGGAAGTAGGCTAGCCATGTCTTTTTGGAGGCAACATCTTTAGAACCCAACTGGAGTTTAACCAAAACAATAAATTGACTCAATAGGCATTGAAAACTACAATGTATTTGTAGTACTAGTATTACCAATTAATGAATACAGCACACATGCAATTGCTGTATACCATAGTTAGCACAGTTACTAAATTTCTGTATGAATTATATATACATTAATTTTAATGCATACAAATATATTAAACATAAGGCACATCACATGCATTTTAGTGACAATGGATGATTGGGACGATGTGCAAAAACAGCTGAGTCTTAAGGATTTGCCTCATCAGCTGATCAATCAGCTGATTCTTTTTAAACTTTCTTGAATCCAGACAAAAGAATTGCTGGCTTTTCAAGTCCCCGCTCAGCCATGGAGCCAACTGGGTGACTTTGGGCCAGTCACAGGCTCTCAGCCCAACCTACCTCACAGGGTTGTTGTTGTGGGGATAAGATGGAGGAGGAGATGTAAGCTGCCTTGAGCCCTTTGTAGGAAAAAAGGCAGGATATAAATCGAAAAATAAATAAAAAATAAAATAAAAAAAGAGCCAATAGTTCTCTACAGTAAAATACATACACACACACACACAGACACAGACACACACACACACACACACACACACACACACACACAAGGAAAAATCCCCTGAGGTTTATCTAGGAAACAGCTAGGAAAAAATGAAGTAATTGTGAATACAAACCGGAAGGAACATGCTCTTCTGTACAGGTAACTATGATAAATCTACCTAATGAATATTGAAATGAACTGGGCAGAAATAACCAATGAGTATTGTTGTTTACTGTAAGTTTCCCAACTATTGATTCATGCAACACTTCTCATGGAAGGTCCTGAGGCTTAGAAGCAAGGGAGCCACATAATCCTGAGGTTGTGTGACCAAAATCCTAAATGAGCCAGAGCACTGGCAGAGTGTGCATTTTGCAGGGTATGTTTCTCCAACCTAGATTGCAATTCTCGTCATTCCCACGCAGCATGACCATAGCTATGGGCTGGCTGAGGGTCTACACCAGCCAAGGAGACCAGTGAGGGGCTCCCTGTGGTCCTACCTAGAGTTTCATAGGAAGTGCACAGACACTCTGCCAAAGCTTCAGCTCAGTCTGTTCACTGGTCACACAAGGGCATCAGAAGAGCCCTGCTAGACCGAACCAAAAGTCCATCTAGTCCAAAATCCTACTGTGGTAGCATTTCAATGGATAACCTCCAGCAGCCCTCACCCACTATTGGTTCCAAGCAGCTTAGGAGTGACGTGCTCCTTGTTTCTGGGGTTCAGCACTTCTTTGACATGCATATCTATGGACTCATGTGTGGATTGGAGTCATGGAACAGTTCACTGGCGCAGTACAGATGAGCTGTGCTTAGTTCCCAGGTCTACACGAAAAACAGAGAATCACATTTTGATTGCTATGGTTATTTATGTCATTATTTGGTTAAATGTTTAATAAAAGGTTCTTGCTCATCAATTATGCACATGTTGAGACAAAAAATGGAACCTCGCACACATTTGGCACAAACCTACACATTTCTTCATCAAGTTGTCTTTCAAAAGAGGAAGTCCTCTGTGGGATTTACTTCTGGCAAAAACTAGAGATGCTTGGCAAAATTGTTCTGAGAATAAACCTGGATCAACTAATCATGAGTTAGTCCAATTAGATTTAATTGGAAGGGCAGCTGGAACTAGAAATAAAACTCAAGCAATTTATTCTATAAAAAGAGGCAGTGGGGTGCCAGTGTTGGAAACATTTTGCCACAGGCCTGGGTCTTGATTTTATAGACCTTGTACATCTTTCCAGTGCTAAGATATATAACTGGTGAAGTATCCCATAGTTATGCCAGCCAAGAGTCTTTTTAAATATGAATTGCTACCTGGGATATATTTCAGTTAAGCATTCAAGAAGCAAGCACTTAATTGTAGCTAAAAGGTGTGAAATTAGCCTGCAATTCTCCAAATGGTGTCCGTATGTGTAATTTATCACCTACCTGTAGAGGTGACAGTGTTAAAAAAAACTATGCAAATTATATAAATACTAGAACCAAATGTTTAAAACTAGGCCTTCCTTTATTCTCCAAGGCAAAGCTAAACAACCAAAGATATTAATTCTCAAACTGCAAGAATCCATCTCAGTCCTTTCCAGAGCAATCCTATGGACCCTGGAAGAACTTCCCAAAAACCACAGGACAGAGCAGATATCCACTCTTGAACCTGTATCCTGGTACAACCACAGGAGAGAAATCTGAATGGCCATTTGCCCTTGTCATCTCTCATAACTACTACAGTAAGTTCTGTGCTGCATTTTCCTCCAAGATTGTGCTGCAGTTTAGGGGTTGGAAGGGTAGGAAAGGGGCTTTTCAGAGGGATTGAGAATAAAAGGATTGGGAAAGGATGTGAATCCACAAGATCCACATGCCCCTCTGTTTCAGAGTTACTACATGCAACTGAACAGGATGTAACTCAGATTGTTACCACGTGATGCTGACAAGATACTCAAGGCTGTGAAGGTGCCACGGATGTTTTTCTGACACAAAAGCTAAGTGCACAACAACAAACTAGCACTTGTTCATTGCATAAACATGTATTCCCTTGACTCAGTGCTTGATAGACGCTCCTCTGGCTCATAGCAATTACAGCTGTGAGTCTTTATCAGCTTTGTACATCTGATCATGCAATGTTTGCCATTATTTGTAGCAAAACTGGAAATATTTTACCCCTTCACAGAATTGAGTGCCTTGTTTATATCAGATAGCGACAATGCCAATTAAATAAATTTCAATTGCAGGTTTTACATAGCAAAAGTCAAGGGATGTGTGAATACTTCTGGAAGACACAGGATGTAGGTGCACTACTTGAGCTATAACTCTTTACACTCAATTCCAAAAACCAGATCTATATTAACTAATATGTTTTTGTTTTGTCAGTATATTTATACCCTGCCTTTTTTTCCCTTTCATGGAACTCAAGGTGGCTTACATAAATCTCCTCCTCCTGCTTTCAATCTTTTCTTCATAACAGCAACAACATTGTGAGGTAGGCTGTGCTGAGCAACAACATTGTGAGGTAGGCTGTGCTGAGCATCTATGACTCACCGAAAGTAACCCAGTGAGCTTCACAACCAAGTGAGGACTAGACTGCATCCCCAGGCCCACACTCTAACCACCACACCACCCTGATTCTCTAGTTTAGATACCACTAATTTCTATGTTCCCTCAGGTATCCACCAAAAATACACAGAAGATGCTCAGCCTCGTACATTCAGGTTCCTCTTCCAAGTTTGACAAAGAGTCCCACATCTGTCCAGGGCATTCACCCTCTTATCACAAGCCTGTGGGCTCAACAGACTCAAGCTAACAGGTTGCTGATCTGAAATGTTATTTCTTTGAGGGTATTTCCAAAGATATGTGTGTTCCTCCTCTTAGTTATTCACCTGGACAACAAGGTTTACAGTAAAACAAAGGAAGTTTATTTGTACAGATAGAGACAAAAGATGCATCCAAGTGATTGCTTCTCTTATAGCAGCTACTATATTTCAACCTCAGGCCAAGGTGCTATCTACAAAGAGTTCCCTTCCAGACTTCATACATGATTCTGAGTTGGTCTCTAGATGCTCCCTCACACCTCCAATTGCCAACCTAAAGTGAATACAAATCAGCTCCTGGCCAACATTTCGAGTGTGTGATTGGTTCTGGATTCCCGGGGATGGGGAGGCAAAAATCCACTTCTCCACCACATACTCTATCTATAAAGTGGCAACTCCTTGCGATTGCACTTCAAATGTTTTCAAGACTGAATTTTATTATTTGTATCTTTTATAAATGCATCCCTTCTGAAGCAGGGGCTACTGAGTTCTGAAAAAAACCCTTTAGATGATGATAATCCTCATACTTCTGGATTACAGTTATAGGTTGCACAGACAAATATGTAGGTAGGCTCTGTGAGATCAGGATCCATGAAGACAGTGCTTCTGATTATATGCAAATTCCATTCAGAAGACTAGATGGATACAATAAGGCCTGGAATAGACATAATGGATGTGATCTCACTCTCCTGTCATAGTTTCAACAAACATGCTGTTGTACAAACAGATTTTTCATTGAAAAATCTAGTAGAATATTTTAAACTGTTTGGATTTTACTTTGAGGCTTAAGCAACCAAAGCAAAGCACTTTTATCAACTTGCTGACTGATAAAGAGTTAATGTGATTTACAGGGTAATCTTAATCTCGAGGGTTGCTTGTTGAAAAGGGTTAGGATCTGGCAGAGGTGTTCCCCCACTTCAACCTTGTTCTGCAAACATGAATTAGAAAAACTTGAGTAAATTTGATTTAGAGGGAGGTGGATGTGCAAGTTACTTTTCCCCACTGCTTGCTACTTAACCTTCTTCAGGCAAGATCTTGGAGCAACCTCCTAGCCTTCTGCTTCCTACATCTGATCTTTGCTGGCCAAATAATGTTATCCCACAGAGAAAAACAACAACAACTGAATATTCACACCTTAGCCATTACCTTCCTCCTCCACTTTGTCCTTATGAAATATCACCAAACAAGAGACCTTCTTTGATTCAGGCAAACAACAGACTAACTGAACTGCCAACAGTTCATTCCTTATCTGGCTTTCCCCAGCTGCTCTTTTCCACTTAGCTAAAATCTCCAGACTTTCAAATTGACTTTTTCCAGCCCCTACCAGTATTCCAATGTATAGTCTTTCCCTCTCCCTCCCAGTTCATAAGGTTCCTGTGCAGGCACTATACACACCTTTGACAGGAGCAAAGTGAGGCCTCCAGATTTCTCAGATACACTGCCATTTTTTTAGTCATCCAGAGACTTTGGTGTTGGATGGCATATAAAAACTTAATAAAATAAAATAATTCCTCGGTGTACAAAAGAAACAATTCATAGAAACAGTTATATGAAGGAAATTTCTCTACACCATATTTTCTCAATTTAGTAAAGTCCGTGCAAAAAATACCATGCTAATTTGTTTAATTTAAAGTGTCTTTTTAAAATTAAAATGTACCAAATTTTAATGTTCTACAAAATGTGGGCTTCAGGGTGGCATGCACATCAACAATAAAAGCAATAAAATACCCACCCAAGTCAAGATAGATAAAAACATGTAATATATTAACCGAGAGCACAGTGAGAGAAACATTCAATTAATTAATTTAACATAAAGTGTGATTTTGTTACTCGGGGCTAAATGTGGAGTCATGTGGTCAGAAATTGGCATATTTAAATGCATGGTGAGCAGGTTTGTTTGTTTATTTATTTATTGCACTGGAAGGTTTACAAGATTTTAAATTATAATAATAAAAAACTTCACAAAAGTGATGAACTGTGATCTCCAATAATTTTTGATCACTGGTCACTTTTAGTATGAACTGGCTGCACACACACAAATTATTAAACCTGCTTGGGTGTTAATATTTGCAGCAGAAATATTTTACTCACAGAGACCCTCATCTTGGGCATACTTCCTCTTGTCTTGCTATTAACCATGGGATGTGTACTATGATTAGAAAAGTGTAAAGGCTTATCTTTTGAATTTAGCCTGCTAAATGTTGGTGTTATGTTCTTGTTTTTATTGTTTTAAGTAGCGCAAGAAAATAGGTGAATTTCTCTCTTCCCAAAGATCGCTCCATGGGCTTCATGTATAGAGAAGTTGCACTCTTTGCACATGGCAGCTATTGGTTCACATCTCATGTTTTGTGCAAGAATGTAAAGACAGGTAAGCGAATGTGTATAAACTCCCATCTGCATGATATGACTGGAACCTCAGCCTTGGGCATCTATCAATGTTATTTCTATCCACAGCCAACCTTTTCTTATTTCATGCAAAGTTATGCACATTTCCAAAAGAAATATGGCATCAGATAACTTGACAAGACCTGAAACTGCCGTTTGGTGGATATTTCTTAAATAGATCATAATCTCCCACCCTCCCTCCATTTGCACATCTATTTAATTATAGTTTCTTCTGTTATATTGCGAAGAGCTGAATTCCAATTCCAAATGTTAACATTGCTAAATAGAAATGACTTCCACTTTCCTCACTGACAGTCCCAAGACATACACAACTGTCAGTAGCAGGCTATTTGGGGCAGATGGAATAATAGAGCTCTCTACTGTATATATGAATATTTCATCTATACCTCATTAACGGTTAAAATATTATCAATCTCCTGGTGAACTCTCCTCTCACCCTCCTGCTTCCTGTGTCAAGCCAAGAAGATTGCAGAAATGAAAAAAGGTCTGTTTTCAATGATCAATGTTCCTTCACACATTACATTTTTAAGTGTACTTCTAAAATGTAAGAAGCCCAATGCAAGCCCAATTTGCATGGAATAATCCTGACATATAGTGCAACATGGAAGATCATAGTCCTGTGGAAGAGCACAAACCTGACTTGCAGAAGTTCCCTGGGAACACCAGGTACAATGACCAAGTAGCAGGTGATGGCAAACACCTTGGTCCAAGACCTGGAGTGCTGCTGCCAGTCAGTGGCCTACATACAAATGGAAGAGGAGGGCCTTCTCTGCGGTGGCGCCCAATCTATGGAATGTGCTCCCCAGAGAGGTCCGCCTGGCGCCGTTGTTATTTGTTTTTCGGCGCCAGGCGAAGACCTTTTTGTTCAAACGTTATTTTAATTGCTAATATTATTTATTTATTTATTTTATTCTTTGGCCAGGGCGACTTAATTTATACTGTTAAATTATATTGTTTTATGTTATTTATTTATGATTGTGAGCTGCCCCGAGGCTTTGGCGAATGGGGCGGCATAGAAGTTCCCTAAATAAATAAATAGATAAATAAATATTGCATTTGGTCAGAATTTATCGAAATTAATGCTGGGACAAAGCTCCATGGAGTCCATTGCTTTTCAGCTTGTGGATTCTTCTCATATTCAACCTTGTCTTAAAAAGCAAACTGAGCAGAGAGGAAGTGCTTGTAGAGCCCAGGCTGAGGAATCAGGTACCTTCTTCTATGTCATGTGCTGCACATACAAAGGCTGCAAATTATGTGCCTGGGAGATGGATGCCACTTGATTCCTGATGAGCACCATGGAGATACACAACACGCTTGCCATGAAGTTGGATTCATGGCCGCAAGAAAGTAGGCCAAAGTCCTGGGACCTGAGCCCAGGGAATCTATCGGACTCCCACCCACAAAATGGATTCAAATCAAGTTCACATTTGTGAAGTTTTCCATATGCAAAACAAAACAAACTTGTGGGGTGTGTGTGTGTGTGTTCGCTTGTTTTTGGGTTTTTTTTTAAGAATTTGAATCTGGGAGCAATTGCAGTAGACAGATTTACCCATCTGCTTCCCAGACTCTGAAAGCTTTGTTTTTAAAAGTACAGGTTTGAAAGCCTATATATTCAACCTTGTTAGGATTGCTACCTCTTTTTTTCTGGCAGATTCTTCATCTGCATAGCTATATGGCTGGCTGATAAAATGTGTTGAAAATAGTTGAATTTGGTCACTGTAGATGGTTGAGAATCTTCTTTGAGTCCTTTTTTGTTTTGGGTAGGAATTTACCAAGATTCACAAGGTTTGTCATGTTCAGGAGGAGGAAAAATGACCTCTGTGCCTTTGAAGCTCAAATCTTAATTTGATCCAAGGATCGGCTTGTGGCAGCCAGAGGCACCATCCAGTTTGCCTACATTTCATTAGCTGTCATCCCAACAAGAGCTGCATTAAAAGTTCCTTTCTTCCTGTGATGCTGGTATATTTTAAAGTTGCTCCAACAAAGGCTTGTATTATGCAATTGTCCAGTCTCATTGATGAGATTTACTGATGATCCAGACAATATTGACTTCATGTTGTGACCCTCTTGGGTCTCCCACCCCTCTTAAGAGCCCCTTAAGGAGGAGAAGACAGAAAACTGCATAATGGGGAGCCAATGGGGCACAGTGTTTAGAACACCAGACCTGGATTTGGGATAAGTTCTGGTCCCCATGTGCCCACGAAAGACACTGGGTGGCTTGGTTAATGAACTCCACATATTCCAGGGCTTGAACACAGCATTCCTGGGAGCAGGAAGGTCATTGCTTATGGTGCCCCATCCTACTATGTGAATCATAGTTTGTTACATTCTCCAAGTATAAGAAACAACAGAATTGCCATCAAAATTGGATTGCAAGCTGTAGGGTTACTTATGTGGCCAATATATTACATGATCCATATTGTAGAAGACCGCAGTGAGAAAAAGCAACAGTCAAAACTTGCTTTTTTCCATTAAAAGCAGAGCGGCCACTGAAGTATTGATAAAATGAGAACTTGCTTGTACAGATTATGTCTGGTATGTGTAACCTCAGGAGACCCATTCAGGCCCATTTTCCTTTCTTTAGATTGATTTAATTTCCATTATGCTATTTCTTATATTATTAAAGGCTAGTAATAATAATAGTAGTAGCAGCAATAACATTATTAACTGTAATGAAATGTGTGCCCAATACTCAAGGGCCTTCCAGGCACATGTACATAATTAAAATAGAGATAACTTTCAATTAAGCCAAAACTAAAGAAATAAAAGAGATTAAAGCAAGGGAAAAGTCTCAAACACAGAGTCCTGGTGGTGCATATTAGCACAGATTTGTGCCAGGAAATGAGAACTCTGATGCACCAGGGCAAGATATGATTTCCAAAGCTTTCTGACAGATTGAATGACCTTAATAAGTCCTCAGAATGCATTATGTACCAGTAAATCATGTTACTTATTAGCCATAGGACAGAACTTTTATAATTATGCCAAATATTTGCAGTATTACAGTACTGAAACCTGCACTCTGGCTTGCTACCATTCCAACTGAGCTCAGCAGTGCCATAATGGAGTGGTGCCCATGGCTAATACATATAATCAAAGTTATGCAGTTCATTATACATTGTGCCTGGCAGCCTAAGCTTGCATCTCTATTTACAGAGGACTCAGGCATCTTTGAAAAAATACATGGCAAAGGTGAAGATAGTTGTGCCATTTCTGGTGCTTGTGAAACCTCCTAGGATGAGAATGCTGTTCTGGCAAGTATGGTGTCCACCTTTCTTGCCAAAAAGCATCCGAAGGCTGCAGAGACCACCAAAGTCAGTAATTGTGTCTTTCCTCCCCACTGGAAGCTGGGGTGTGTGCACGTGTGTATTTTATCATAGCTGATCCATCTGCTTAAAACTTGGGAAGAAAATAGGAATCAAGTCTTGGTGGGAACTGGTTGTGATGCCTGGTTCGACATTGTGGAGGAATGTGCAGGGTGAACAATACATCTGGCTTCATGTGGACATCGTACTGACTGTAGAAACTGGGGTGGGAGTGTGACTTCTGTGATCAGATTATTTCACTGGTCCTTTTGTGGTCATGCACATTGTGACACCAGCCCAACTCTACCCCTACATGTGAAAGTACCTGGTCAAAACTATCAGTTCCTTTCTAGGAACTTTGTATCATAAGCCAAGATCACAAGATTTTACTGGATCAGAAGATCATGGGCAATAACAAGAAGTGACAAGGGAGCCAAGGAGACCCTGAAACAAGTGTGTGTGTGTGTGTGTGTGTGTGTAGTAAGATATATCAGCCATGCTTTGAGAAACAGTTGGTTGCAACTACACCAAACATGAATTGTAGTGGACAGTAGTTAAGAGAATCCTGTGTCAGTCAGAAGTCTTGATTGGCCCTAGTTCCCCAACACAAAGCTACTGTGTATATATTTGCCATAGGGAATACTGGTTTCAGTGGGTTGCTTGCCGAAATATGACTGCAGCCTAAAGCATAATCTAAAGCCTAAGGGAACTGAATTCAACAGAATGCACAAACATTGAGCTTTCTGGCAGATCTACTGGGACTGCTTCCAGAGAGAGGATTCCTTGCACAGCCGACATAAGCATGAAATCTTCTTCTCTTCAACTGGTTCCCTACAGCTTCTTCAATGATTGAAGAAGCAGTGGGAAAATACTGGAGGTTTACAAGTGGAAGATGACATCATCTGGATCCCCTGCTAAAATTCCATGGATGTCTCATCTGAAAGCACTTTAAGTCTGGATTATATGTGCATCTATCTGATGTCATTTCAATTAGTCATTATCTTTTCTATTGGAACAAATAAAGTTTTCATAATAAAGTAAAATGTACCATTATCTTATATGTATATGTTTGAGGGAATCCACTCAGCTCTATACATTCACTCTGATTTAAATCAGAAAGCTGATTTAAAATTGCCTTGCCACATGACATTCACATTTACACAGAGAAAATGAATGCAGCAGAAACTGAAAGGGCATCTCAGCAAAACCTGTCTTTAGTAATGCTTCCACCAAATACTTCTTTTGTATAATAGAACAACACAAAAGTATTGTAGCATTTTGCCACTAGTGGTTTATATAACAGCACTGTTGTAAGATGCTGTCTTATCAGATACACGAACAACACAAAGTATAACATTTTAAAAACATACTTTTTATGAGAAATAAGAAACAAGTTGGTGAGCAATGGTTTTGTAATTATTAACATGATAGAAGCCCTGCAGTAAATATTGAATACCATTGACCTTCTGTAACAGTCACATGGCATTGTGCTAATAATATAATTATATCTTCATTTCCCAATAAAGAATGACATATATGGAGTCTGAATGCCTAAAACAAGCTTGATAGTTACTTTCAGCAAATGGTCCACTTTCCTCCAATTTTCCATTGCAATAAATTACCAAGATATGGAATAGCGACTATGAATCACTCCCCAGGGAGGTTTGCCTGGTGCCATCGCTCTATTCCTTTCGGTGCCAGGTGAAGACCTTTTCATTTTCCCAGTATTTTAATAATTAATCTGGTTTTATTCTTGTTTTTAATTCCTATTTTAGATGCAGTGCACTTTTTTTTGGTTGTTGTTATGGGTTCTGTTTCTGTTTGCTCTCTGTAAGCTGCCCAGAGACATTTTTTTAGTAATTGGGACAGCATACAAAAACCTTAAATAAATAAATATATGCTGATAATTTGAGGGTGGGGGTAGAATTTTTTCCCCAATATATTTTCCTCTAATTTCTATTCATATATTTGCTCTAAAGCGTTTTGGAAATGTACTACTTAAACTATGCATGCTAACACATTAATGTCTGAAAGTGGTCCCTGGACTACGAAACATTTAATTTCTATATATCAGTTTTGGCCAGAATGAACCGCTTAATTCTAAAAATGTCTTCTTGGACAAATGTTAAGATTTTAGTTTAGGTAAATGTAAATTTTGAACTGGAATTTCAGGACACACATATGCTCCAACCTGGTGCCAAAACAGACATGCATTCCTTAAATAACACATAATGAAGTAGTTTGAAATGGGTTGGCTCTGTATTGAAACAAAGGAAACAATGAACAATGCAAGTGGCACTAACTGGTATGAAGAAGAATTAGACTCATAGAATCATGGATTAGTAGTGTGGGAAGGGGCCAAGAAGGCAATCTGGTCCAACCTTCAGTGGAGGATTCCAAGTGAATCAATTCCTCTCATATGGTTGTCCAGCTGCAGCTGCATCACCTGCCTGCAAAGCTAAGCATCAGCCTAGCAGGTCGAGTTACTTTTTCTAAACTAGACAGGTGTGGGCCTGCATATGAAAGGGTGACTACCTATGAAAGCAGAGCAGGAAGTTGATTCAATGGCCTTATAAGCGACTTCCAACTTTCCTTTGATTCAATTCGATTATTATCTTGAATGCCTCCAGTGTGGAAGAACCCAGAACCTACCCAGGTAATTGTTTCCACTGTCCTTCTGCTCTAACAGTCAGGAAGTTGTTCCTGATGTTCAGCTGGAATCTGGCTTCCATGACCTTGAGCTCATTATTCTATGTCTGCACTATGGGACTGGCTGATTTTTCACCAGAACTAACTCCTGTAGGCAAAGATCCTGTCTTGGTAGTAGTCTCTCTCTCTCTCTCTCTCCATGTAAAACCATGGAATGCATAAAATAGTATAATCAAGATGTTTAGGGGAATATTATGCTCACATGAAAGAGTCTTGTTGGTTGCTATTTATAACTTCAGTATCTGCTGAACTGACAGAACAGAAGACACTGCTTCACTGAGATCCATATTACCTTAAAATTTGAGATTTATTTATTATCTGCAGTTGAGCTTATCTGACAAGAATATGTGTAGCCTTATCATTTGGGCCTGTGCATAGACAATAACCCATAAAACAAATCTCTAAATAAATAGCACAATTGACAGGTAAACTATGGAAATGGTGAGAAATTGGAATTTTGGAACATCTTTAGTGCTGCATTTTACAACCATGCATGTTGTTTATCTTGCTTTTCAGTGTCAAGCTGTAAAATGTTTCTTTCTTGGTAATAGCACTCATGACAACAAGGATAGTTTAAAAAAGTAATTTGCTGTTTTCCTGCAGGCCACCAGAAAAGCGAACAATATGCTGAAACAATAAGCACTGAAGGGGATCATAACAAGAAGATTTACAGGGGACACGGTGCATAAGTTCATGGAGAGAGGACAGCACAAAATACCCCTTAGAGCAAAGTGAAAGCAAGTTAGCAAAGCAGTATTTCTCGACACCCAGTACCCATACTCAGCCATTAGTATCGCTCATCATGCAAGCAGGAATGGGGTGGCACTGAAAGGCTGCACCACTGGATGTTGCGTTACCACGTATCCACAAAAAGGCGTGCATGTCTACAGCACAGACTCCTGCAGTGGGGGGACCTTCCCATGCTCATGTTCACTTTTGCACAGTTTAGAACTCAATCGTGAAATATTCAGCATTGCAAGAATCCTACATAAGTATAGCTGCATGTGTGAAGACCTGCCCCTGCAGGCATTCATGCTTACTCAAAGATGGCTTTGACTGGAACTACATGGTGCTGTGACATTTGGGGTTGGGGGAGCTATTAGTCACAGCTCCATCTCTGATCATGTGGTAAGTAGTACTAGTATTAGTGGCACCTAAATGTTGTAATTCTAGATACCGTGACCTCCATATCTGTGACTCAGAGCTCAGCATGGGAGAGAAATCCATTTGTTTTTGCTTTTTGTTAAAAACTTTCCAAAATTCACAAAGGATCACAAGAACCTGAGATTTAAAACAAACCAATAAACAACAAAATTGTCCATGTAAGCCCAGGGTTTTGAGTGTTTAGCATTTAATTCTGACATTAAATTTTTAGCAGCACGTGCATATGTGTCTGCTGGCATGTTCTTTTAAGTATTTTTAAGTCCTGCCATCTTTCTGGGAAACCCACTTTTGTCCTCTGAATGGGTGCATATTTGCAGCTGGTATGTCTGCATGCCAGTTTTACTAATTGTATGGTTTTGGGTGGTTTCTGGTGATGTTCTATGATGGCAGAACTGGACAACCCATGCAAAATAGGTTAAATTAGGTCAGATCTTTCATGAAGCAAAGCAAAAAGAGAGCAGCACCATGGAAAGCTCCTTGTGGAGATGGAACATAAGAGTTGTCTATTTTGCTCTGCCAATGATCAAACAAGGCTTACTTCCAAAAATAAGTGCTGCTTGATTCAAGCTGGTTGGCTCCACCAGCATGCTGACTTGGGCTCTGATGTGTCTTGGCAATTGAAGGCTGAGGTGACATAGGAGTTGCTGTGGCATGCTTGCTTCCCCATGGCCTGAGTTCTCAAAGTCTGAGGAAAGTAATGCAAACTTCTATGGATGTGAGGGACATGTCTCCTGAGTTCCTTCTGAAGAAGTGGGTCTTGTAGAAATTGAGGTTTCACAATGCCTTTCTGTAGCAGAGACTTCTCTCTGATCTATTCATTCCCTTTGAGGACAAGAGTTCAGGAACTATGGTGTTAAAGAGTGGAAAGATAATCACTGCTCCCTAACATTCTCTTCCATTACCATATTCACTTGGGCATTACTCCATATGTTATGTTATGTTCAGTTGCAAAGTTGTGCCCGACTCTTCATGACCCCACAGACAATATTCCTCCAGGATCTCCTGTCCTCCACCATGCCCCGGAGTATACCCAACCCCACACCCACCTCTCCAGTGACCCCATCCAGCCACCTCAACCTCTGCTGTCCTGACCTTCTCCTTTTGCATTCAATTGTTTCCCAGCATTTTTATATATGCAATAAAATTGAGGACATCCTTGTTTGTCTACTTCCAGGTTTATCCACCAGATTTTCTCCTAGTCTCATTCATTGCATTCAGAAAATTCCATCCAGGAACACTTTAAAGAATATAGTTAATACAAAAACTAATTAATGGCAACAAGTGACATGGTCGAGAGAAAAGCTTGCTTCCCCTCACCCCTTCTTACTGAAGAAGATTCAGAATTAAAAGTAGTCAGTTGTAGCTGGATCATGCTTCTTCTTACACCTCATGCCCAGCTGCCTTCAGGGACATCTCCCATCCCTTCAAATGAAATGTAACATTTCAAATTTATCATGTAACATAAGCCACAAAATGCAATGAATGTAATCCAGCAGTAGAGTACAAAATTCTAGTTTATGCCAGATTAATGGATTTTTAGAACTTTAACTGGATGGTGAAGATGAGACAGAATAGAAATATGTATAATTAAATCAATAAATAATAAATTGGCTTAATATTTGACAAAAAGGAAGAAAGATATACTAAAAATAGACTGGACAGATCAAAATGAAACTTGTGGCATTGAAGAAATCCTCCTCCATACACCATCCTGAAATATTTATTTCAAAATAAATCTGATCTCAGCAAATTTTATTTTCAAATATGTGTATTAGATTCAGCTTAAACTGTATTAAGACAATTTACAATCTTATCCTGCAAATCCTTATTAGCTACACCAACAGTTGAAAATCAAGCAACAGTTTCACAGGAGTATTTAAAGCACCATCTTACATTTTAAGAGGAAAGGGACTAGTTTAACTGCTAATCTCCAGTTGAAGGCCAAGGATTTGTTTGCTTACTTCTCTCATCTAAGAGGCTTGAAAAAGCACCTACAACCAAAGATTACTATCAAAGCTCTCTGAATCATAACTAACATTAATAGGATAAAGAGGCTCTGCTATAACATAATCAAAGTTATTTATATTTTAAAGGGGGAAGCACAGTTGCTTCAGTGAATAAACTTAGAGTCACGAGCAGCTCAAGAAATGCTACTTCCATTTCCTTATCTAGGAGACAAGCATCGCAGATGTCTATTTCACTACCAGTGAAAGGACCATTCAGTTCATGATAAGAACAGCTGCTCTTAGACCTCTGGCTTGTGGGACCAGGCTGCACATGAAATGAAATTGTCCTTGTACGTCTAAGCATCTACTAGTTTGCCAATTTCAAAGCATATGAATAATTTTGATTGTACCATTTTCAAGGGTTTATCTCAGAAAAGAATGTTCACTTTTTGGAACTCATTTACCAGGTAAATGGATCTGAGTGGGATTTGTGGCAGAAAAGGGAATATCTGCAGGGAGAAAGTGGAGAGCTAGTATTGTGCTGAGTCAAGAAAAGTGCCAGTTCTCCGTTTTGTTGCAGAACCTACTAGGCAGTAGTTTCAGCATCAGGCTGGATCCATTTTGGAGGGGAGATGGATTGTGCTTCATGTTCCACAGAGTGGGGATTCCCTGAAGGTAAAGGAGGCCCCATGTGGTTTCTGCAGCCCCGTACATGATACCCTTGCCCGCACTAATATTCCATGAGACCATCAATCAATCAATCTCTCTCTCTCTCTCTCTCTCTCTCTCTCTCTCTCTCTCTCTCTCTCTCTGTGTGTGTGTGTGTGTGTGAGGGAGGGAGGAAGAGAAGGAAAGAGACAACAAAATTCCATTCAGAGCTGCTTCAGAGTCTGAAACAGCTCCAGATGACACAGTTTTTATTAATTTATTTTTAATTTTCTCAGTTTTGGCTCTGATGGTGTCAGTAGCGCCTTCTGCCAGCTTCACTTGGCAGCTCAGGTACACCTCTATCTGGACATGGATAAACCTGCCTTCAATAAACTTTGTTCTGGTAATCTCTAAATTAGATAACTGCGAAGCACTCCTTGAAGGTAGTTCAGGAGCTGCAGCTCATGCAGAATGCAGAAGCCTGGTTATTAACTGGGACCTGTAGGTCCAAGCATATAAGACCAGTTCTGGCCCACTAGCATGGGCTGCCTGTATGCTTGTGGACTTAATTCAAGGTGTTGGTTTTAATCTATGGAGCCTAACAGGGCTTGTCAAAGTGCCTGTCCCAACAACAATCCACTTGGATGCTATGTCAACTTCTCAGGCCTTTCTCTGGTTGTCATCTCCTAAGGAGGCTCAGAGAGCACCATCAAGGTGGGAGGCTTTCTCTGTGGTGGCCGCATCTATAGAACAGCCACCCTCCTGTGGCCTGCCTGGCACCCATTTTGTGCCAGGTTAATGTGTCCTTTAAAGTTTTGTTGGCTATTCAGGGACTTGAGCAGATGAAACACCCCAGGGGTTTAATTTCACATGGTCATTCTTCACTGTATGCTTTAGCTGTTGTAAACAGCTAAAATAGAAACTTATTATTAACAATCGCGAAAGCAATAATAATAATGCTTATTTAATAATATTTATTTTTGTCTTGTTTGTATGGATTGTTCTAAATTGCCCAGAGAGCTTTGGTCATGGGCAATAAAGAAATGAAATAAATCATAGTCATAATATAATAATGATGGGCCCAGTACACAAGATGGTGGGGGATCGGCAAGCAGGCAGGTTTCCCAGGTTTGGATCCATCCCTTCTGTTCCTCTTGAAATCTGTTTAAGGCATCACGTCTGGGTATCCTTCAATTGCTGTTTTCTTGTTGCTTCTTCCTCTCTCCCCAACTCGGGGTTACCTCATCATAATCATAATCTTTTCAGATGTCTGCATTTATTTGGAGGGAGGAGTGGTTTTGCGGCAGTCGGCCCCACCTCTGTCATAGCATCTGAAGTAGATGGCTCTATACATCCATATAATGCCTCCCTACCAAACTTTCCTAATTAATGGGTATCCCTGGTGCCACTGTAAAGACACACGCCATAGGATTTATTCCATGTGAATGAACTTCACATGGACATTGGAAAAGGGCTTTTGTATTTCACACCAGGGTATGAGCAGCCTGCAGCTGTGAATCAAAAGATGCAAAACATTCATGGATCATGACAAAAAAAA
Organism: Varanus komodoensis; assembly: GCF_004798865.1. Lineage (NCBI taxonomy): Eukaryota > Metazoa > Chordata > Lepidosauria > Squamata > Varanidae > Varanus > Varanus komodoensis. The sequence continues at coordinate 50,850,424 of NW_025335268.1, forward strand.
TTAAGAGTAGACTAGATGCATGAAGTATAGAAATCCCATTTCTGTTGCATTGCTTAAAGGAAGTCTCCCCACCCTGCCGCCCGAGAGGCCCTTCTAGACTAGTAGAATGCATCCTGTTCTTGAGTGACAATGACTGTAATCTGTGAATCACCAAAATAGTTCATTGACCTGTACTTTATCCAGTACAAAGTGCTATATATTTAGTACAGAAAGACATTGCTTGTAAAAATGTCAAGAACTGACAAATCACTGTTGTTATTCATAGGACTTATTCCAAGGAAGAAAGAAAAAAGGACCTTCATCACTGTTAAGGGGACCTCCAACTTAACGCCTCCATGAATTCTGTTTTGCAGTGCCGTTTATAAAGCAGAATAGTTCCAGACAATGAAGAAAGTAATAAGTGTTTAGGAGGGATAAGGAAAGGAGTCAGTTTCTTTTTAAATTTGGTTTCCAAGACAGAACAATATGAGATATTTTCCAATAGAAATGCTAACAAAGGACACAGGTCCTGCAGTAACAAGCATGAAAATGGCCACCTGGGATAGCAATCATATAGAAGAACTGGAGAAATGCTACTGTATTATACCAAGGATGTCATTGCTGATAGTACTGCAAAATATCTTTTAGCTGACACATCACACTATACACTGCAGTTTTGAAAACCTCCTATGTGCAGAAGGATGATGGCGTTACACTCTTCCTCCCTGTTCAGAAGAACCATCCATGCCTGTTGGCCCAAATGTTTGCATGGGATCTATGTATGATGGCCTGAAATAGATTCCCAGAATATAAATGGCATGTCAATTTCATGATTTGGGCTATGTGTGACCAATTTTTTACATGGAGGCTCTGTGTACACATGGTACCCACAAATTTATGCCTCATGGGTTCTGAGGTCAGGCAGGCATTCTCACAGTAGTGGGCATGACTCCTCCATACGTACCTTGGAAGCAACCTTGAAACCGTCTTTGACCTGAGGGCTTGCAATTCATATTTAAAAGGCAGGTCAAGCACTGGGAATGCATCAGGGACCTATAATGAATTTGCACTGTGGGAAAGCCAAGTCCTCTTGCATTCTATAGCTCAATCATTGTGGAAGATTTCCATCATAATATGTTTAGCTCAGTAAAATTGCTGGTATGGCTGAAATAGCAATTGCAGCATTTGTGTATGGAACCTTATCCACCATGGCTTTTTAGAGATAACCTAAGCCCTACCAAAGATGCTGATCAGTCAGAAGAAGCTATCATATTGGATAGAATGATGAGGTAAACAGAAGTTTGCTAGTATCTGAGTATCATCCTCTGAAATAAATCCTCTTCTTGTTGTCCATTCATAAGTATTACTGGTTGCAACTAGATTCATCTCTCTTCATGATAGGTTTTCCTTCTTTGATTATCTTTCAGCTTTAATGCTGACCTGACTTGGATTTGTCACTAGCGTCCGGTTCTACTGCTGAAATCCTACATGTTGTATCTTGGGAATAACTTTACTTACTTGGGAGTAAACAAGCATAGGATCAGGCAGCCAATATATTTGCTATGTCGGTTAATCTTTCCCAGGCTGTCCTTCAAGATTTACTGTGGCTGGTTTCTGCAAGACTGCTTGGCTGTTTTGTGGTCTTTCTTTTTAATCCCTTTCGGAAGCAAAAGGAAGGGAGCCAAACTATTCCTGCTTCAGTACGTAAAACTGCACACACCATTTAGCTTTCCAAACATGTAGCAGTATAGCCAAGTTCAAATATTTCTATGTGATACAATTCACTATCCCTTTGAAAGAAAGAAAAGTGCTGAAAAGTGTGCTCAAAACAATTTACTGGGTTTATCTTAAAGCACTGTATAGATGTCAAATCTAAAACAGTTACATTTTCCTTAACCCCATCTCCTGATTTTTAAATCATGTATTTATTTATTTTTACCATACATGGCAAATGAAATGTTAAGGATACAAGGTTAATGGTACTTACTCCTGTTATGTAGCGTGGTCTATACTGGATGGTTCCAAATAAGCCAAGTATGACTATAATAATGTGTACAAAATTTGCCAGGATTGGTGCCCACTGATAACCAAGGAAATCAAATATTTGTCTCTCCAGCACACACACCTAGGATTAAACAGCAACAATGATTTGATTAGAATTTCTCAAGGAAAAATGAAAGAAGAAAAGAAAAGAAAAGAAAAGAAAAGAAAAAGAAAGAGCAGGTGGGCTTTGACACGTAGGTTCTTTTTCCCTTCTTCAATACCACCACTAGAAGCTTGCTATAGTACTTCAGGAAGCAAAAATGAATAAGGCAGGGGAAGAAAGAGGGATGGCTTTGCAACAGCTCTGTCCTTTTGTTTTCTGAAAAAGAATGGCTTTTGTAGTGACAGCCCATTGAGTCATACTCAACTAAAATATGTATGTGCGCAGTTTTGCCAAGATATGAATTCCTGTTCATTCCTGAAAAGGGCACGGCACTGCCAGTGTAGCTACTTATAGCTGCTAGAGTTCTACATTAGGGCAAATGGCTGGTTTAGGGACCCATGGCAGGCTTAAGTTACACTTTGCACCAACATTTCTCCTTCTAACACAACTCCTATTGAGGAAGACTCTCGTGCTTTACTCCATATGAATTTGTTAGGAAATTCCCCATGGACCACTTTATATGTAAGTAAGGTTAAGACTGCTGGTGCAATTAAAATTTAACAGGTAACATAAAAGGACACACATTGTTTTATAATCCTAATTTATATATGTGCAATCTCAGGACCAATCTTTACATGATGCCATTCACATACCTAGCAATGGTGAGAAGTTTAAAGCCATGGTCTTTAAAAGTAAATTGTACATGCAGGGGGTTGAGATACCGACGGGGAGCTTGATATGTTGGGCTAGGGACCTTTAGTCCATTGCCTCCACTACTATCTTTACCCAGATTAGCACCCCCATCCCCCAGTCTGGCTATTTGCATGAGGGCAGGACTCCCCCCACAGGAGCAAACAGGCATGAGGGACTGATTTAGTTCAGAACCACTGCATGAAGTTAAAGCCATCTACCCACAGTTCCAAGATCTCAATCTAAATTGGGAAGCTGGGGATAGGAATGCAATTCACCTTGCAGGCCCATCCAGTTCACACAGTTGCTAACACTGTGAATGGAATCTCATCAAGTAATTCTTTCACCTTCTTTCAGAGGTAATTTCCATTGTTCCTTTTCAGCTGGTCATGTTTTTAAAATTGGTATGGAAACGAACAGAAAATGGCAGGAACTGCATTTATATTTTAATGAAGAGAGAAAGGTCAGACCCATGAATGACACACATGAAGTCAGAAGTTGCCCTAGACTCCTACACCCCATAATTAGGCATGCGAATTCAATCATCCTTTGTGATACTGAAAGAGATTCTGGGATCTTTGCATTCTGCTTTAGTGAAACTCTCTGGAAATAAGCATTGTTATTCTTAGTGGCAATGTATACATTTCCAAGATTTTTCCCTATAAGGTTCCCCCACTGTCCTGTATTGTCAGACTTGACACCTTGCTTACGCAATCAGTTCACAGAAAAATTGCTTATGAAATAAAAAGTTAATCCTTAAGACCTTTGTTCTTGGAAATGCAGGCGCTCTTGGGAGAAGCGAAAACCAACTTTTCATAAAATTGTCAAACAAGGCTTGAATAGTTATGCTTTAGCTGTAAAGTTGAAACCATTCTGCTCCACCTGCTTGATGGACAGTAATGCTAATATAAATGACCATAGGCCTGGTGGTTTCTCCAACAGCAGTAGAAGCCGTAGTTCAGCCATGAACAACTATCACAATGGGCTAAATTATAGTGCACACTTATCTTATTCTTTAAATATCTATTAAATACTTTGTATTTACCCTAATGTACTTTGTAAATACCCTAATGTACTTTGCAGGACTGTTCTAAGAATAAACTGAAGAGGAGGAAGAAGAGGATCATACAAGCCACCTTGGGCTTCTTGCAAAAGGAGAAAAAAAATGTTGCCCTGGTTATGGGCAGTACGACTTTTGGGGATTCCTAGAGACTGATATGCCAATTGCAGGTTTACTAGGAAGGAGATTATGTATTATTGCAATAATGTCAAACAGTAGCTAGACTTCCAATACATTTAGAAGCAAGCCACTTACACTGTGCAGCAGGGACCCTTGCAAGGTAGAATTCCAGGCAGGTGGGTTCAGAAAGAGTCAGCAGAATACAGTACTAACAGTACTTGAAAACAGTACTAACCAGACCAGAAAGAAAATGGCTAGCTTATATAGATTACTGACCTTTGGTATCAAATGCATGCGTAAAGCATTCTACACAATTAAAAGATACGATTACTGGAATATTTCTGATACTACTGTTTATACAGGCACTAAGAAATAATGACGTACAATGGGCTAGTAAGGAGTAGTCCTGTCTGGATCACCAAGGTCCATCTCTGTCTGACATCAAAGCATAGGCTCATGACTGTCTTTTGTCAGCAGAAGCAATGGCTGATAAGGAACATTCAAGGTTGCAAATGTGCAGTGTGTGTGTTGTTTGTGCCATCTTAATATCAGAAAGGAAACACCTTAGTTCTATGAAAGCAGACTTAGTTCTATGAAAGCTAACCAAAATTCTATTTTGTAAGCAGGAAACAAGATTTAATGACAGGTGAAACAAGCATTTTAAATAGCTAGGGCCCCGCCTGGCCTTTTAGGGTACAGACCTGCCACAAAAGTTGGATGAAAATGTAATAATAAAATTCAGAAATTAATATATCCACTAGCACTGTCACTTCTGGCCCAGTCCTGAGAATAACGGTTCTATCATGAAAAAGATGACAACTATTCCAGTACAGTTTCTGAAGATACAAAATCCAAGAAAATTTGAGGAGTTACCCAGAAGCCACTAAGTGGGAGAAATGAAGGCAACTTCTCCAGAAAAGGGCACTGGTAGCAATGCCCCTTCCTGGGATGGAGCAGCTTGTTTTCTGCTGCTCTGGGTAGAAGGAAACCTTCCTTTATGCTAACTGGCAGGAAACAAAGAGTGTGAGTGGGGGCAAATGTGGTGAAATCTCTGTCCAAGGAAAGCCATTCTTGCGGTGAAAAAAGAGCTGTGGGATAGGTTGAAAAAATGCAACTTTTAATGCATCTATGAATGTAGTACAGGAAGCAAGCTCTAGTACACAAAAGCTTCCTCTAAAGCAATTTTTTAAGGGTGCTACAAGTCTGTTGTTAGTTTGCTGCAACAGACTAACAAACATGGTGGCTCTTCTTCAAATCGCCGTAGTTTGCTTTTCAGACTGCAACTGGGTTTCTAATCACTATATATTACTGCATTTCTATTGCTTTTAGATTTACCTTATTTAAATGGTAAAGTAATGACCCATATGAACGCTTGTTTATAATTTCAGTTTTGAATGGAACCTTCCATACTACCATTGTTCAGCAAGCATATATCTCTATGATTTATTGGTGGACATGGGACTGGAAACAGCTCTACCCAGCACATGACCAAACATATAAACATAGCAGTTTAGATACTTTTGTAGGTGTTGGAAAGGATGCAGTCTTGTGTTGCTAGAATAAGATGAAGGGAAACTGTAGCACTGTACACTACTGTTCTCATTTCAAATGTGAAACCAGATATAGTAGAATTCATCTTGCCCACTCCTTTCAAAATGTTTATATAAAGAAATGAAGCTTAAAGCTTGCTTATTTCAATTTAATCCCACTGACTTCAAACTAGGAGTTCAAACAGATTTCAGATATCTGGAGAAGTAAGTAAGAGGTTTTTTACCCAAGATTCCTATCAAGAGAATAAGCACAATTCTTGGAAACATTAAGTACTATAGTTCACATTAACAGTGCTGGTTGGAGGTCAATGGTGCTGATGAGGTGGAGGGCAGAGTTACCAGAAGTAGAACCAAGGGTAGTCACTATCATCACCAGCACAGTGAACTTTCTTTTGAATTCCTGGCTACCTATATCACAGAAAAAAAAAAGATGAAGGTGAAATTGAAACTGTACAGTATGTCATGGGGACAACATGTGTGTGTGAGGAGGGCTCAGGGGATTGTTTCCACACAGCCACATGAAAGCTTTTCTTGGTACCACATTCTCCTGTTCTATGTCTATTGCAGAGTCAAGTGCCTATAATATTATGAATCCAAAACAGTGGAAAGGCAAGAATGTTGTTGTTATTCTGTTGCGGAAGCAGAGAATGTCTGCAAAACCCAGTGCGCAGGATATAATGCAATAACAACTTTATTTCCATACAGAAAGCACCCCCTGAAACCAACAGCACATTTTGAGAGCATCCACTCTTTGTACGTTCACCACAATGCATCATCCAAACTACCTCTCTGCGTGTCTGTTCAGAAATAATAGAAACTGCACAATACAAAAATCCCTCTTTTCCATGTTGACTCTAGAGGAAGAAGGACTACATTTCTTGGACATAAGCATGAGGGAGCATATCTAGAGAGCTGCATGGTGAGGGTGGATAATAATGAAGGTTTGAGATGGAATTGGACAAAGGACAACACAGAAGACTTTAAAAAAAGACCAACACTTCCAGAGAGAGAGAGAGAGAGAGAGAGAGAGAGAGAGAGAGAGAGAGAGAGAGAGAGAGAGAGAGAGAGAGAGAGAGAGAGAGAGAGAGAGAGGCTTTACAAATACATTGAAAAGGCATTCCTCCCAGGCACCAAAAAGAAATGGAAGAAATGTTGTTCACTGCAACCCTCTCTGGTTTACTGATTTGTACCTGGAAGAGACTTAAGGGCGCAGGACAGTGGGAGGCAATGTTGAACAGTGCATAAATGTTAGCATAGTTAGAATAATGCATGTGAGTTAGCATAACTCTGTTGGCACAATAGGACTGTTGCCCTGACTGCAGTTCTCTGTGCCAACAAAACATTTGTTCTGGAGGGTTCCCAGGCCTCTGGAACAGATTTGGCGCATGGGGCCTGAGGAGAAATGGCCCCTTTCTGGTTTCACTGCTTCTAGAAGTGCAATGGTGCCCATTCAGTCCATTCAATCCAGTGCATGCAGATTCCATGAGTTGATCAGAGTTGCAGTTGTAATATGAACATTACAAAAACACAGAGGAGAGATGCATACTCTGTGCTTATGCAAAGGCTGCCCCGTATGCTTTTTTGTACTTTGGTAAAGAATGCATAGAAACAAAAACATTTCTCAATGATATACATAAGAATGTATTGTGGGCCTTTGAGAAAAAATATATGAATCACAACTTGGTAAGGTTCAGGCTCCTCAGGAGGGTTTTATTGGTTATGTTGTTGAAATCCTTTCTGAATTAAAACAAAATCAGTAAACAAAATTAATTATTTTGCTGATACTTAATCTCAGGCACCGATATTAGCTTTTAAATTAACTAAGGTACATGCATGACAGAAACACCTAATTTGATCGATCCATTGTCTCTTATGAGCAGAGTAAATATTCATGGTATTCTGGGAATTTTACATTTAAACAGAAACAGCTTTCCATTCTCCTACCCCTTTCTTTGAACTTTTAATCTGTTCTGAATTACAGCCTAAGCCAAGCAACACATATAACAGTTCTACTTGATATCAATTGCCACTCCACTATTCCTCTTCAGACTTCAGATGTACTATCAAATGTTTCTTTTATATATAAGGCAAGCGTTCAGCATACACCAAACGCACATGGCAATAAGAATAGCATTAGCCAAACTGTCTCTGTAACACATTAGTTCTCTGTGTGAAATTCTGATGTGGTCTAGCAATGGGGTCATCATGGGGTCTTTCTTGGTCAGGTGCTACAGCTCCTAAAGACATAGTTGCATAATGAAATTAGGAAGATGATTGCCCACACTCCTGTCATTTCTATTCCACATCCCCACACCAAGCATTCATTTTAGTGAAGGCATTCATCAAGAGCACAGTACTGCACAGGGCATTCCTGAGCCACACAGACTGGAATGCTCCCTTCAACAAGCACCATCCGGGGCAGACTGACAGTGAGTGGTTTGTGTGTTGGGCTTGGACGCCAGACTCACTGCCTCACAGCCTAATGCACCACACAGCTTGGTGGTGAGGATGAAAATGCGTGTGTGTGTGTGGAGGGGCACTGTCACCAAAATCCTTGCAAGATCCCCCCATTCTTCCTCCTCAGAATGAAATAAGATAAATCACCAAATAGATCTCTGAGTCCATCTAGTGCACAAGAAGCCAAGAAGCCATAACATTCCTGTGGATCCTGTTCTTCCTTTACTACCACAGCGCACTCACTGAGAACTCTCTGGGATTTTCTCTGACCTTGGAAAGCCACTGGGATTCTTCCCATGGTGTCTAACTGGAGAGGGGAAGAGTAAAGAATCTGCTCCTCTCAGGAACATAAATTTGTTCTTTAAAAGATTTATAAGAATTAACTCCTTACATAAATGGCATGATCAACGATGAGTTATTTTTTCACATGGTTGGTGAAAGTGAGCTCTCAATGGCACCATATTCACTTTATCTGCACTAGCTATGGCAAATCCAACCCTTGATCAAATCAACCCAGAGCTTTCTCTAGAAAAATGGCAAAAGTGAGGCTGTCATACTTTGGACACATCACGAGAAGGCAAGACTCAGTGCAGAAGACAATCATGATAGGGAAAGTCAAAGGCAGAGGAGAAAAAGGAAAAACCAAATTAGAGATGGGTTGACTCAAGAAAGGAAGTCACAGCCTTGAATTTACAAGAGCTGAGTAGGGCTATCTTTGATAGGACATTCAAAGGGTCATTGATGGAGTCATTCATTCATTCACTCACTCATTCATTCACTCATTCCTTCATAGAGTCTCCATACGTTAGAGACAACTTGACAGCACATAATAACCATCCTCATGATCACAAAGACGCCTAAGCTGAATTGCCCCAGACGTTCCAGAACTTCCTTCCAATAGATGTTTTTCCGCAAAGACTTTGGTGGTCTTTATCACCTGCCCTATCTGTCTTCTCTGAGGCCCTGTTGCATCCTCAGAGAAACAGCTGATGCAGTTATTTCCACACAGGCTGCAAAGGGGTGTGCTATTACCTGGGCCTGTGCCATCCTAGCTCCAAGATAATAACATTACAATATGAAAACTATTATGAAGGTTATCTCAGACTATCAGAAAAACCTGGAGTGGGAGAGGAAAAGGGACTCCGTATGCTGCTCTCCTGAATGGCAGAACATGATGGAGTGTTGTTTCCAGGAATATGCTAGCCTAGGAATGTGGCCAGTCAGTGCAACGACCACAAGAATGGGGCAATTTTCATTTTAATCCACACGAGCCAAAAATCCTCAACCATGCCATATTTAAAGCCAAGACCACCCTGCTCCAATTATTCTTAAAACTTGCCTACTTCCATGAGTTTCTGAATATTCTTCTTCTTCTCACAATTTATTGTGGTTCAAACAGTTGCATGGAAGTACAGAGGTATACAGCCCACTTTAAGTATATACTTGAGTAACTATGTAGACATGCAGAAGATCAAGTGGTGGGTCAGTTTGCTTACCAAATTAATACATTTGTAGGCACTGCAAAGCACGATTACTTGCATGAGAAAGTTGCATGTATCTGTGCCTGTTATTCTCAATGGCTGGCCTTAGGCTTATTTTCTTTATCTCCATGTACTTGTCTGTAAATATGTATTTATTTATTTGTTGCATTTGTATGCCACCTCATAGCCAGAGGTCTCTCTGGATGGCTCACAGCGCAATCATAACAATGATACAAATAATAATAGATAATAATAGCTAAAACCATAAAATGTAATATGATAAAAATGCTTTATAAAATATAACAGGAGGATAAGCACAGTATAATTAACTAGACAATAAACCAATCAACCAGCAGCAAGACCAATAAATCAGAATCTAAAAACAAATTGACTCTAAATAAAAGTCTTAACTTGGTGCTGAACACAAGATAATGTGGGTGCCAGTCAAACTTCCTCTGGAAGGAAAGTTTGACCAAAGGTGAGGTATGATAAGAGGTGGCCCTTTTCCTCACTAATTGCCCCCTCGCTTCATTTGGGGGGATGGGGTCACGAAGAAGGGCCTACACTGATGATCTGGGAGGTCTGGTAGGGATATATTGAGACAGGTGTTCCTTTAGATATCCCAGTCTCAGGCTGTTTAAGGCTTTATTTGTTTGTGTGAGCACTTTGAGTTGGGCCCAGGCAATGACAGGCAGCCAATGCAATTGGCAGAGGACTGGCTCGAGTATAAATATGCGCATTTGCTTATTTATTGACTCTGAACATCCCTTTGCCCAATTTTTCTGGACACTTGATTGAAGTTGGAATTTCCTGTTCATAATTAACACAAATTTGTGCTTGTATCTGCAGGTCATCCTAGTGTAATCATTTGACATCTTGCTCAGGATGATAGCTGTTCAGCTTCTATGAAAAACACAGAGTAGATCGTACAAGTTGAACATCTGCTCATACCTGACATTTGAATGTTTCCTAGGGAGACAAGGGCTTAAATTCTACAGAGAGATGTGGAAGGGCTCCAATTTATGCTACCTGTTCTATAAGCCCTCGTACCTAATGCTGTGAGGAAGGAAGGCAATCAGCAAGGCAAGTGGCATTTGCTCTGTGGGAAGGAAAAGACACTCTGCATGTGCTCAGAGTGCTTTTCCTCTGGCCAGATTAAATAGCAGTCAACAAGCTTTGGCACAATGCATCAGTAGTAGCACAGGAAGATGTATGTGGAGTTGGAGGCTAGCAAAAGTCCATGAATGCTGCCATGGGTTCATCACAGTAAACAGCCAGAAGGACACTCAGGGAACTGTGTATATGGATTCCAAAAGGCACACAACCCCATCCACAAGTGGAGGACTGGAGGGTGGAGATAGTGGTGGTGTTGTCGGGAATTTTGGCCTATTTTGTTATGCAGCACAACAAACCTACATATTAAGGATGCCCATGCAATTCTATTTCCATCCTGTCAGCTCTGGATTGTGTCATAAATTAGTTCTACCTCTACATACACAATTTTTGAGCTAAGATCAATCCAGTATTACAATATCCCAAGACATGCACAATCTAAAGAATAACTCTGTTCCAATCCACATCTAAGTCTGGGGTGTGCAAATCAGATCAGCTCATGCAGAAGTGCAGAACAAATGAAAATTCCCTTCCATCCCAGTGTTTAAGCAGCTGCACATTTTTGTGTTATTACTTCACCTCAAATATGTGTTACTCTACCTGCCTCATCTTTTAGTAGGTTTTGCCATAGAGCTGGAGGACTGATCCCCAAATGGCACAAGGTTTAATAGATCAGAAGTATGTCATTTCTGGGCTCTGTACTGATGCAAATGGGCTTGCCAAATAATGCACCAGTGTCATAATTTTCAAAGGATAAAACTGAACTTTAGACACCTGTCCACCTGATACGCAGAAACAAGATTAATATCAATGTATTATATAATTTGGGAAGACAGCTTGAACTGCATGCTATCTAGGACTCACTGACATACGGTAACAAGATTTAGATCTAATACAAAAACAGCATCTTGGGAAAAGCAGTCATGTAGAAACTATTCTGTATGTTAGATCTTCAATATAGCTTATTTGCAATTTCCATGTTACGGGGCTTCTAATGCACAATATCATCTTTGAGATTCAGGGAACTAGTTATTTCTATACCATATTTGATTTCCTTTTCATTAACAACTGCAATAACAACCCAAGCACACATTTAATGAGACATGGATGCATTCCTTACAGGCTAGGAACCAGAGATTGAATCAGTTAAGTTACTATAAGTGACACATATCAACTATACAAAATTCTGTCAATATATCAAGTTATTTTAATGTTTTATAATACAACCTGCTTGTATTAGTATATAATTGTTGTATATTAGTACATACTGTTACAAAATATTATTCAGTTTCTAAAAGTTAAGTGCAGGTAACTTAGTTCATAAGAGGAAGAGAATCCAATAATTTATAGCAATACTGCTGTATGCTTTGTTGTATACGTGGGAATCCAGGTGTCCAAGGTGCTGAAGAGAAATCTTTCCAACCCATAACACACCAACCACCTGACTACCTTAATCTTAAAACAAGAGCAAAAATAATAGTTTTTGTATGCCAAGTTGAACATTCATAAATGAGAATCAGAAAGGAGTGAAAGATGGAAACAAAGACAGGCAAGGAAGGGAAGAGAATGCTCAAAGGAGGCCAGAAGACAGGGCAAGCCAGATGACATAAGCAGTGGAGCCAGGCTGTCTACTATTCAAAGGGGCTTTCATCCTGTTGAAAATTATTTTCCCATTATTATAAGTGTGTCAGTGATTCTTTGGTTTTCTGAAAAAGAAATGGTTGACTTTCTTTACTTTTTTTTTTTCTTTAGCAACTAAGTGCAAATTCCATAAAGACAGCTTCTACAAGGATGCTTCTAGCCCAGATGAAGCTCTTACTATGGAATCTTATAACCTCATCCACAGAATTTCTGAGCTGGAGTGGTTTAGAGGTTAGAATGTTGCACTGAGTCTAGGGAGATCTAGGTTTTAGGGTGTGCTTTTCATCTTCAAGAGTTACTTTTCTAGCATAGAAAATATTCATGTTAGAGATATGAAGCTTTTGCTTTACTTCTTTTACCCTAAAGTTTCCTCTGTATCCACTTAGTGTCAATATGCGAAAATGTATTTAATGGCATTAATATATTATAGTGTTGCAGTATGAGATAGAAATATTAGCTTATGTTTTTCTGTGCTACACTGTTGATATTAGTCAACACAGAGTTGCCTGTTATGCTAAAAACCTAACTCTCCCTCATAAAAAAGAATAGAGTTATTTCTAAATTATTTCCTCTTGTCAAGCTAATGTCCTACCTATGCTATATTGCTCAAGGAAAGAAGCAGATGTAAGATGTGTAGTTACCTGGGAGTAAATCTCACTGAACACAATGGAACTTACTTTTCAATAACCATACATGGAATCACCTTGAAAGAATAATGACAGTTAAAGAATGTTTCCACACTAGCTCTGTGTGTGTGCGCACACACTCGCGCACATTTGTGTGTGTGTGTGTGGGGGGGTGGGTTTGGTGTTTGTTTTGGAATTAACCTCATCTGGTCCTTTTTATCAAAGCTTGGCATTCCAAAATGTTTCCTATTGTTATCTCTTATTTTTAAAGACCTGGTTTACTGTGAATTTTCTGATTTTCAGAGCTGGATTGGAGTTGCCAAAGCACCTCCTTAAAAGATGGCTTGTAGCCTAATTCTGGGAACAATAGATGGTAAAAGAAGGGGACGGCAGAGAATGAGGTGCCTAGATGAAGTCATTGAAACAGTCGGCTTGAGCTTAGGTGGACTCTGGAGGATGGTGAAGGACAGAAAGGCCTGGAGGAATGCTGGGGTCAGACACGACTTCACGACTAACAACAACAAAAGCATGGACAGCTCTTCTGAGAGTAATGTGGTGTGTGTGTGTGTGTGTGGCTTGATTCTAGCTACCTATCCCAAGCAGGTTATCGGCAGTGTTTTATTATTTATTTATATTGCGATTTATATCCTGCCTTTTTCTTACAAAGGGCTCAAGGCAGCTTACATCATCTCTCCTCCTCCATCTTATCCCCACAACAACAACCCTGTGAGGTAGGTTGGGCTGAGAGTCTGTGACTGGCCCAAAGTCACCCAGTTGGCTCCATGGCTGAGTGGGGACTCGAACCCAGATCCTCTGAGTCCCAGTCCCATGCTCTTAACCACTACGCCACACTGGTGTTCAACCTGACAGTGTACAATCACCTCTTCATTTGATATTGTACACTCTGTCTTCTGCTGCACATCTTGTTGGTGGTGTTTTAAAACCAGTGTCCATAGGATAAGGCTTTAAGGATCAACCATCATTTCTCAGCCACATTCTCCCATGCAATGAGAAAAAGACAAAGAGACTTGCAAGTTTTTCCTGAGCTTCATGTCATAATTTTTGCTCTGTGGTAGAAAATTCAAGCAACACTAATGAAACAAGAGCTTGCAATGCTATCACAAAGCCCAGTTCTCTATACTACATTTTCCTTCTGATCCTCACTGTCTCCACCCCCCAGTTTGGTTTTTTGCTTCAGTGCTCACAGCAATTCCCCTTGGAAAGCAAAGATGCTGTAATCTACTGCTGCTGCAAGCTATTCTCCAGCACAACCTGCCGCTGCCAAATAAGTGCCATAATTCAGCCGGCACTTGTTCTAACACAGAGATGTTGCCATCCTTCCTGCCCCCTGCTTTTTGCCAGACTTCATATCCCTGGCTGTTCCAAGGGGGTGATCACCTTGCTGGCTTGATGAAATCCAAGAACTCAGCAGTAATTATTACACTGGCAAGACTGGGTTGCGGCTAGCAGTTCAATGGCAGGAGTTTAAATGCTGCCTGTCCAAAACAGTGGAATCTGCTAATTTCTCGTACTGAATATTTTGTTGTGTGCAATAATCATGAGCCTTGTCACAGGCTATGAAAGGCAAATTAAATTGCCCAAGTCTGACTCTTCCACCGTGCCTATCTGGGAAAAAGTGAGCTGAAAATGTCAGGTTAGCTGCTTAAATGTGTCCATTTTGAGTACTCTGGCTTGTTAGCTAATGACCCTCTCTGAATAGTAAGAAGCAATTATCTATGCAATCATGACCTGCAAAAAGCTAGGTGTTTACAATTGTTTTTGACCCATTTAACATGGATTAGTCTAGGAGAAGAAAGCTATGAATAGGAGCTAATGTTGCATTTAAGTTCATAAGCAACAGACATTCTCAGCAGTTGGTAACACAATTGAAATATACCCTTAATGTTGCTGGAATTCTTTCCTTACCAGTCTTTTATATTACCCTATCAACGAGAATACTGAATTTTGTGTGTTTGCCAGTTCAAACATATTTCTAACATAAATTCTTCGTGACAGAACTGTTCATTAACAACAAACCTACTAAATAGGACGGTAATTCAGGCTTTAATGTTCTAAATAAGAAACCTACAATTCAGTATACTGTGCCAGATTTCACAGGTTTCACGGAGAGGGACAGATTTCACATATCTTCCACAATGGAAAGTTCTGATTAACATGTGTCAGGAATGATCAGGAGAACAATCAGGGCCCTACAGAGTGTGGCAAGGTTGTACATCAGAGACTGAAAGAGTTCTTTTATCTCCTATATTCCAGCATTTTTCTGTCTTTCCATCCAGTCCATTGATTATCACGGGACATAAATGCTTCCAGATTTATTTCATTCTCTGCATTTGTCTCTGAGCTCCAGTCCCATTCCACTGGGATACATATCTTCACCATATGGGGGTCCATAGCTCAACAGTCACAAAATCCTTAAAGTTGTACCTCATAGCTATGAGTCTCTTTTAGCCTTTTAGGGATGAATTCCATTTCAAAAACAGCTTAGAATGGAGTGCAGATGCTCATGGTGAACAAGTCTAGAGGTAAAAGTGGTGACACTAAACCCATGAAAAATGCCAGCAGATTTTAGCGTAAAATGTTTACTGCTAGAACCTAAGTTTTAGGACAGGTGTTTCAGCTTTCTACAATGGGAAAGAATCTTCACAAAAGCAGTGAAACCACCAAATGACCAGTGGTCCAGAGAAATAGAAGGGGAACCATGCAAGGCTGGGCTTGGCCTTCATACACCGCTTCTATAATTCTTATAGGTGGATTTTAAACAATATCTATGGGATGCATCCACTGTACTCTTAAATTTGCCAATTGAACAGGCAAGTTTTTCCTGCTTGCCAAGCCACTAAATGCTGTGGTATGCAGTTCCATACCAGGATTGAGTTCATTCAGCTTCCTAGCAGTCTAGTTATCCTTATTGATTTTTAGTAGGTTAGGCAGTGAAGCACTGTACATTTGCCATTCAGAATCTAACCAAGAATCAATTAAGTTAATTGAATTGGGTCACACTGGTAATTCCCTGGAAGATCCTGGAGCAAAACTGATTGTAAGGATCCATCCGCAGTAAAGCTGCACTGGTGTGTTCTGCAGAACACTTGGCACACAGAAATAAAACTATTTATTCACACTTTTAGCAAAAAAAATAAAAAAAATAAAAATAAAGACAATGATTAATTGTGGAAGAAATGCGGAAAAAAAGGCAAATACGCTTTCTTAACGTATTCACATCTGTGGCTTAAATTTTAACAAATGCAAAACCATTCTGTTACAAGTTACTACCATACATATGTGAAGCCACACATAGGGGCAGCGGAGACATGGTGTCATGTCGCAATTCATCAACAGCTAAAAGGTTTGGATCAGCCATGAGAATGTACCCTCCTTCATCCCTTCTCCCAGAATGAAAGTCACCCCCTTCTACAGTTAAGGGTAATATGGTGAATTAACCCCAACTCAGCATGGAGATATCACTCTGTTACTGGCCTTTGTCATTTTTCCTTGCATTCATTCATAGGTCTATTCTATCCTGTTTCTGCATTGCTATGACACTTATTTCTTTAAAAAAGAGATGGAAATCATAGTTTCACATATACTCAAATCTCTCTGTTTGCACAGGCAAGATGCAAATCATAGTTTCACATATACTCAAATCTCTCTGTATGCACTGGCAAGATTAGATCAAAGGTGGTATCAAAGGAGGTTGCTAATTAAACTAGTTTTTATTTACTTTTAATTATTTTAATTGTTTTCAATTAATTATTTTGATATTTTTTCAGTTTTAACATCTGTTCTTAAATTATCTTCATTTCATCTTATCTCTTATATAATCTTGGTATAGGTTTTGGCTAAATACAAAAAAACTTGACTTGGCATATACTTAAATCAGTGAAGGACAAATCTTTTAATTTTGGTTTTTCCTCAGTTTCTCATTTTTTACTTCTTAAGTCCATTAATCTTAAATTTTGAGAATTTTTCCAGTATTAAGTACATCCTAATGTTTATTATCATAAACTTTGAGATTTTTTTTGGTTCATTGGAGAATTCATTACACTTTTTTTTTGCAAACAATTTTCTAACACATACATTTCTCTATGCATTTTACTCATTTAATATGCCATTTTGCAACCAGTCTTCCTAATACAATGTAGTTTTGAACACTAGTATATTTGCTATATACTTTTTCATTTGGATAATTTGCAGGAAAAAGGAAGAATGAGAATTTCAAAAGGTAACAAACATAGTTTGCCTAGTGGTTTGAAAATTTCACATTAAGCTCTTATTAAAATATGAAAGGAACTAATTTCCCCGCATCACTAATATAAATGCATATTTTGAAAATATTATGTACCCTTAAATGCACTTTCCATTAAAGTAAGCACTTCTAAATGTATTTTAGCCATATACACTTTTATATATATCGTATTAGGTTTTTTGAAATGAAATATTATCACGAAATTTGAAGAAATGTAGGCTGCATTCTCAAGCACAGATTCTCCACAGAGATATGTAGTAAGTTAGTTTGGTTAAAAATTGTTAAATGTTTTAGCATCCAGAAATCTGCTCATTGATAGGTGATTGTGTGAATAGGATGCCACTCCTCCAATATTTAGGAATCCCCAGAGCCTGGTTAATGAAGCTTTAAGTAGTATTAACTTCAGCTAAAGTTGCTGAATTACCTGTAGGGTAAAAAATATAATTATGACAATTTTAAAAATATCCCCAATGCGCACACAATCTAGGTTAATATAGTTTTTCAGTAGATGAGCACTAAATACCAAAGTATCATGAAGAAGGAATACACAGAATTTAGTGTCACTCAAAAAATAAATCACTAAAATGCCCCATCACAAAGCCATATCAGATTGATGAAGCATTACGGAAGTCAAAGCATGAGGACAGAAATTACTTTTGGCATTCTGAAGTGTGTGTTTCAGGAGAAAGTGTATGCTGTACACATTCTAGGCAAGAACAGAGGTAGAAAGGCAGATGGAAAATTCCATGGAGTGCTTTATCAGCCACCTGCCATCCTTGGAAAGTGGGTAGTAATGAATCCACATCTTATTGTATTTCAGGACGAAGGACTAGTGGGCAAGTGAGCCGTTTTAGGGTAATGATGCGTATGTAGCTGCTGTGATGCAGTAAGAATCACAGACTGCATTTTGGACAAGCAGCATCCTGCATCTAATCAGACTGGCATTAGAACAGAGTTAACTTTTCTGTTAAGTATGCAGCAGAGTAGGGCCTTAGCCTAGCTACTGAGAACAGTTACACATTTACTGGTGCATTACTTGTCCATCCTACTTTTTCTATGAAGCTGGCTCTTCTGAGAATTTCCACAGTGTATAATAAAAATGAGAGGGTGACCGTGTTTCCCACCTGCAAAGTCATGTGAAATAATGACAGCCTCCAAACTATGATTGCTCCTCTCCTCCTCCAAACACATATTTCTTCAGCTTGTTTTCCATCTATCACTGCAGATTTGGGACTGCATCCAATGTGGTGCAAATGTACATCTGTGCATATAATCCAGTCACCCTTCTTCTGCTACCCGCTGTGTTGCCAAAATCTGATGTGGCGGTAGTTTTCCCACCCCACCCCTGCAAAAGCAGATTTCATGTGCACAGTGGATTAAGGAAAGGACAAATCTGCTTTCTTGGTGGATCTATTCTGTTACAGGCACATACTTGGATTTTACCCTTTGAATTTGGAACTCACACTGGGCCTTGGAATATATAGAAATGAATTTGGGGCACAGAATGAAAATCAGATACAGCAGAATATAACTGTGAACCTAGTTGCTTAAATGTTTATTTATAAGGATCCCTACAAAATATTAAATTACGGAATCCACAACTGTCATACATAATGTCATGTTATCTGATACTAGAAAACACCAGCAACTGATTGATTTTTGGCCCCACACAGATTTCCTGTATCTGTTGATTTGGCAGCCATGCCTGGGTTGGGAGTAAAAGACATACAAAGTTGTGCCTATCATAGGAGTTCCAGTGTGAAGATTGGCAAAGAAATGCTATTTGATCATGCATAAACACTATGTAGTCTGTCTGTCTGTCTGTCTGTCTGTCTGTCTGTCTATTTAGGAGACTTCTATGCCGCCCCATTCGCCGAAGCCTCGGGGCGGCTCACAACCATAAATAAACTTCAAAATAGAATAATATAAATTAACAATATAAATTAAGTCGCCCTGGCCAAAGAATAAAATGAATAAATAATATTAACGATTAAAATAACATTTTAATAAAAAGGTCTTCGCCTGGTGCAGAAAAAAAAATAACGATGGCGCCAGGTGGACCTCTCTGGGGAGCGCATTCCATAGATTGGGCGCCACCGCAGAGAAAGCCCTCCTCTGAGTACTCACCCTCCTAATTTCCTTCACGGAGGGTTCCCAGAGAAGGGCCTCTCCTGCAGATCTCAAGGGGTGGGCGGGCATATATGGACGTAAGTAAGGTAACCAGGACCCAAGCCGTTAAGGGCTTTATAGGTCATCACCAACACCTTGAATTGAGCCCAGACTTCAATGGGAAGCCAGTGAAGCTGACGGAGGACTGGAGTCATGTGAACATAATGCCCAGTCCCCATCAGCAGCCTGGCAGCTCTATTTTGAACCAATTGAAGTATCCGGACCGTCTTCAAGGGTAGTCCCACATAGAGCACGTTACAGAAGTCAAGTCAGGAAGTCACCAACACATGTGTCACTGTCACCAGTCGTACTCCAGGTAGGGGCGCAGCTGATGGATCAGCTGAAGCTGAAAGAAAGCGCTTCTTGCCACCGCTGTCACCTGAGCTTCCAGTGAAAGCTCTGTGTCAAGGAGCACTCCCAAGATGCGAACCTTGTCCCTAAGAGGGAGTGCAACCCCATTCAGGACTAGGTTAAATTCACCCTCCCCAAGGCCCTATCTGCCAACCAACAGGACCTCCTTCTTGTCTGGATTGAGCTTCAGTTTATTGGCCCTCATCCAGCCCATTACCTCGGCCAGGCACCGGTTCAGCACAGCCACTGCCTCACCTGGATTGGTGGAAAATGAGAGGTAGAGCTGGGTATCATCAGCGTACTGGTGATTCCGCAGCCCACACCTCCTGATGACCTCTCCCAGTGGTTTCATGTAGACATTAAACAGCAAAGGGGACAAAATGGATCCCTGTGGTACTCCATGGCATAGCTGCCATGGCACAGAGCCATAGTCCCCCAGCACCACCTTCTGGAATCGGCCATTGAGATAGGGGCGGAACCACTGCAAAGCAGTGCCTCCGACCCCCAATCCCGCAAGCCTATCCAGAAGGATACCATGGTCGATGGTATCGAAAGCCGCTGAGAGGTCCAGAAGAACCAACAGGGACGCACTCCCCCTGTCCTTCTCCCTGCACAGGTCATCGTACAGGGTGACCAAGGCAGATTCAGTACCGTACCCGGGTCTGAAGCCGGACTGAAATGGGTCCAGATAATCAGTTCCATCCAAGAGTGCTTGGAGTTGTCCCGCCACCACCCGCTCCAACACATTGCCCAGAAACAGGATGTTGGCCACTGGTCTATAATTAGTGGCCATCTCTGGATGCAGTGACGCTTTCTTCAGGACCGGTCGGACTACCGCCTCCTTTAAAGGGGCAGGTACCCGACCCTCCCTCAGAGAAGCGTTAACCACTTCCAAGACCCAGATCCCAATCCCGTGCTTGGCGTTGTTTATTAACCAAGATGGGCAAGGGTCCAATAGGCAAGTGGTGGGACGTACTCGTCCAAGCACCTTGTCCACATCATCAGGCCGCAATAACTGAAATTCCTCCATTAAGTTTGGACCAGACGGCGACATTGGTATCTCCCCAGAAGCCTCTGAATCACTAGTAGAGACTAGCTCGTGACGAATCTGAGCGATTTTCTCCCTGAAATGCTTAGCAAAGTCGTCACAGTGGGCCTTCAAGGGTGGAACCAGATCTTTCTTAGGGCCAGGGCGGACCAGGCCTTGTACCACTTGAAAAAGCTCCGCCGGATGGCATTTTGAGGAGGCAATGGAAACAGAGAAGAATTTCTTTTTCGCTGCCCTCACCACCACAGCATAGGCCCTCTTCCTGCCCCGTCGAGAAAACCAGGTCCAGAGTGTGTCCATGTTCATGGGTCGGCCATGAAGTCCTGAGCTGCCCCGGTCAGACCAGTCTCGGTGTGGAGATTGAAGTCCCCCGGGACCAACATCCTGGGGGTTCTCAACATCAGGTCCAAGACAATCTCCGTCAGCTCAGGCAGGGAGACTGTTGGGCAGAAGGGTGCACAGTACACCAACAGAATCCCCAATCTGTCTCGGTCGCCCAACACCAAGTAGAAGCACTCCAGCCCTGGTCTCGAAGGGAGTGGAAGTCCCATGAGGGAAATGGAGGCTCGGTAAACCAAAGCGACTCCCCCTCTCCTCCAGGTGTGGATGGTGCTGAACCAGATACCCGGGCGGGCACATTTGAGAGAGGGCAACATCCCCCCCCTCTCCCGCCCAGGTCTCCGTTATGCAAGCCAGGTTGGCCCCCTCATCCACAATCAAGTCATGGATGAAGGAAGATTTATTGTGGACCAACCTGGCATTAAGCAGCAGCACCATCAGGCCTGAGGGGTGGTTGACAAGACTACCTGGAACCCTCTGGCTGGGGGCAGAACCAGAAGGAGGGATGGGTGTCAGCCATCTGTCCCTCCTTCTTCTACACGGACACGTTAAGCCCCCACCACTGTAATGTCCATTGCCTGTGACCACCCCAATGGCGGCACCCATGCGCTCCCCAGGAAACTCAACCGTCGACATGGCCAGGAATGACTCCATAAAAACAAATTAAAATACAATAAAACTTTAAAACAGTAAAAAAACACCTCATTTACCCCCCCCGATACAAAATTCCACCCACTGACCTAGCCCCCCGCCAGCCCAGCCCCGCACGGCCATGAACGGCCACAAACGGCAGCGACCGCCCTTTGGCCAGAGGCCGCCAGCCCCAGGCCATGTCCAGCGGGTTAAGCCGGCGCCCACCCGCGCGCCCTGCCCCAATCCGGCGTTGCTCTCACCGACGCCGGCGGGGGGGGGGGGGGCAGAGGGGGGCGCGGAAACCCGCCCAGTGGTGAGATGGCGGCACCCTCCTCCGCACCGTCGACGGCGGCCCTGGCATGGCCCTGGCATTCTCCGTCCCCGGGGTGGCCCAGCGGTGGCCGCGGGAGCAGCATCAGCTGGCCCCCGGCTCGGCGGTGCGCCTCAGGTCTGGCGGCAGCGGCGGCAGCGCAGCACGGCATGGTGCGGCAGGTGTTCTGGGGAGGGAGGGGGAGGGAGCTCCAATCCACTACACACACACACACACACACACTTTTATGCCACTAAATATTCCAATAGGAATCTCTAAGTGGCTTACAGCAATGATCAACCATTAAAATAATAAAACAATAAAATCAGCACATAAAACAGCAGCAACAATATAACAGTAGCCATCTAAGATTATACCAAGTGAGGACAAACATATACATCAATATAAAAACATTTAAATATGTTTAATTTATTTACTATCTTTTCTGCACTTGTGTTGTTTACCTACAGACTCGAAGAACAGCATCTGAGTGTTGAAACAACGGATCTATCTAACTAGATATCTGTATCTATAACTACAGATAACTATATCTGTGCACTGCTAGGCATTCAAATCATGTTGCTAGGAGCCACCACGAAAGGGGGTGCATTGGAGGGCAAGCTCTGTCTTGTCCTGAGCAACTTTGTAACACCTGCAGGGGACACTTCCTGCATGCAGCTGCAAATGTACATGAGTCTGCCGCACCACACAATTCGCACCTTTCGGAAAGTTAGCATGTAATCTGTGTACAGAGGTATAATCTTCTGTATTGTCTACACTTATAAATATAATCCTATAATAACTTGCAAATTGGATTGTTCACTATCACGGATGAACTGACGTGCTGAATTTGAAAAAACATGTAGCGAGAAAACAAATTCTTATTTAACTCTGGTGCTATGCCTAGGTAGGAAACATATGAAATTGTAATAAAGAAGAAAAGATCTCTAAATTATCATCTTCTGCTTCTTCTTCTGTGAACATGGTGAGCACTCCTGTCCTTTGGAACTAATAAACAAGGCTACAAGGAACAGTTCAGAGTTCAGACCCATTAAATCTTTCTTCAAAGAAATCATCCAGAAATTAAAGTCAAAAATGATCTTCCTTTTCATACTGTAGATGCTCAAATTCCAGCAGGTGAGGGCAATTATATAAATGATCATGACAGTCTAAAAGTTATTGGGTAGGGCAAAAGGTCATGTGTGTACTAGGACAATTCAGATCTTCCTTCTTTTCACATCCAAAAAAGTCACATTTGGAAAGTCAGGGAAGTGTCTGGAGCAGCATCCAATGCAATGTATGGAATTGGTACACAATGAAAATCCAACAAGAAATGCCATAGGTGCATGATGAAATGCTCTATATATGCACACAAAGATTGTTTGGAACCTGGCCACAGCTCAAGAGACCAGTCAGCTCACCTATATTTATCAATAAAACAAACAAAAAACCAAATGAACATTTTGAAATGTTTTACTCCCCTGAACAACCTACAGAAATGGAAACATAAAGATGGTTAAATTACTTAGCTTTGTTGGTAACCACACCAAGACTTGAAGGCTTAGTAAAACTGCTCTCTCCTGACATATCTCACTTATTCTATGATGTCTTCAATTATTCTGACTGAGATTTCTGGCCTTTGTAGAAAACAGAAGGTGCAAAAGATAACTGATGTCTTCCCATCCGTTTCTTTAATAAATGCTCTCTGTGACAAAGAACTGGTGTGCAGGCAACAAAATGGGACTTATCAAGCCTCGCACCCCATGTCACCAGAGGACCAAGCTGTATTTTGATAAGGATTTCATAGACAATATGACAGAATTCTACCTCCATTGCAGAGGTTTCATGGGCATCTGAAAAATAATGCTCCAACCAGATAATGAAAAGAAATAGCATTTAATTGCTTGTTGTGCTTCATTTATTTTTCATCCAGTTTTTTTTACTAACCTATTTTTGGATACATTTGAAAAGATGATGTACTACTATCTTCTAAAGCTCCATATACAGATTAGGCAAAGACAAAAGTTGTTGGTGGTGGGGAATCATCTGAATTCTAGGTAAATATAGAACAGTATTCAGTCAGCAATCAGAAAATCCATATGTGATTATAGTGATGCAAAACTCAAGATCTATTACTACTAGTTTCTCTCCTTAATTTCTACTCTCCCCACAACCTAAAATGAAAATGAAAATAAAAATGTAAAGTTGGCTGCTGTAGGAAATCTTGAAATATTCTTACATTCAGAGAGACCAACAGATCCATAACTAACTGCATATTTGTTCTGGTAAGATTAGAAAAGATGTTCTGCTACAGATAACAGCTTATTTCTTAAAATGCTTTCCTAAGAAAATTGATCATTTCCTTCACTTTATTGTCACACCCACAGGGTGACTTTTAATATTCTGAAATGTTCTGGTTACTCCTGGATAAAATCCTTGGCTGATGCTTTCCTACACACAGAAATGTGTACATGACAAGTGGCATTTATTTTGACAAGCCATATTTGATTTTATCCAGTATCAAAAAACTGAACAGGTTACATATAAATGAGGTTACTGACTGGGTGACTGAAGGTAAACAAAGAAAGAGGCTCTCGTCTAAACTTACGTTACATAGGAGTGAGGAGCAATCCTGTCTTCTGACCTTTGTTCAAACACAGATGATCAAGAAAGAACTGGAATGTAGTAATTCTTCAGTACTATCATTGAGTTGGAAGGGTCCTCAAAAGTTAGCCAGTCCAATCTCTTGTCAGGGAAGGAAGTCAGCTACTAAAACATCCATAATAGAAAGGGAAACCGCCCATCCTCTCTTTAAAAACCTCTAACAGAAGGGTCTCCACAACATTCCCAGGCAGTCTGTCTGCCCATCCAGATTGTGTGTGTGTGTAATCTGGCAATTCATGAAACCATCCCTTTAGTGTTTTCCTTTTTGTGTCTATGCTCAAATCCTTACATCATGCAAGGCTTACCATTTGTTTTAATTTCTCAAAGTACCATGAAAATATGAGGATCAGTTTCACCTCTGGTTCAGAAGTCAACAGAGAAATATTAATTCCTTGAGTGAAAACCACCATTGTACACACCACTCCCAGTGATATTTATAAGTGCAACCCAAGTAATAAGCATGGCACCCCACTCCAATAAGGGTATTTTACTCTACTTGTAATAGTCTAGGCCCAAGCTTTATTTTACCTGGATGGGAGGTGATTAATCAGCTTGAATTCCAAAGACACAGGTGAAGTAACATGGCTAAGCACACCCTGTAGCTCATCTACATTGCTCTTTACAGGGATGATAACGTAAATGTTACGGCAGTGGGTCGGAATGAATAATATGTCCAAAGTATTATTATTTTTCAGCTACTGATATCTATGCTGAGAAAACCAACATTAATTCAATACAAAGGCTAAGATACCAAAGAGGTTTCATCAATCAAAGAGTAATGAATGCTAAAGAATATGCCACCCAGTAAGTGCATTGATGGTACACATATTTATGATTCTTTATCTTATGAGAAAGTAATTTTATTAGCTACATATTTCACATAGAAAATGAAGGTTTAAAGGAGATGTACCAAATATTCAGACCTCTAGAGATAAATATTATCTCATAACCATTACATTAATATGGCTTAGCAACAGACTGGGTATTTTTCTCTGCAGAAGACAGGAAGATTTAAATACAGACGAGAGAATGCAATTGTTATTGCTGCAACACAATTTACTACACAGCTCACATACTTTTGGTGCAATCCTATAGTGTTTGATAATATTACTCTAGGATAAGCAGCAGTTAATGTTGGTAAGGATTTGCTCCTCATGGCAATGTATTTTGAGATGATTTTGAAACATTCACAGATTAATGTGGAAATGGAATAATTCAGAATTACAGTTATAAATACATAAAGAAGATAAAGATCATGAATAAACAGATTCAGCTATTCCTGTTGCATGTAGGAAACTCTGCATATACAGTCAATTCACCTTCACAATTTTACTCAATGTATGAAGATCAGAGTTGCGTATGCATGATATGTGTGTTACTGCATTACATAGATGCACTGCATTACTTCCTCTTGCAAAGAAACCAGCCCAGATGCTTATGGTCACCTATGCAGAATGGGATAAATACCAGAGATGATCTTTGCCTTCTCATCTTCCCACCTTGTTTTTTCCCCCTTCTAGCTAGAAAATTGGAGAAGGAGAATAGAAAGAGCACTTCCCTTTCCCTCTTTCTCAGGTTGAGTTCCCAAACTTGCAGAGGCACCAGAATGCTTCTTTCCACATGGGGAAGGAAGTTGGAAGTCCAGTTCCCAGCTGCAAGGTCAGGGAACTGCCTCTGACTTTGGATCTGCAAATTCAAAGCATCTTATGGCCCTTTGCAGGCTGCCTAATATGGGATAGCAAGCAACAAGAAGAATCAGTCTCTTTTTAAAACCACAATCATAGTGATAGTTCTCAAATACATTGTGTATCTCTTTGCCAATTGCTTTACATTTTAGTTATTTATTTATTTTTAAAATGCATGAGTTGCCCTTCAACCACAGGGGATCCCATAGTGGTATATAAAATATTACAAAAATGCACATAGAATGTAATAGTAATGATAGCACTGCAAATCAATAGTTATAAAAACTATTGGACCAGCAAGAAAGGATGCACAAATACAAGCAAACCAATAATGATTTTTTTAAAAATAAAAAGCCAGGCCAAAAATGAAGTTTTTTGATTTGGTGCTAAAAATGAAGTTTTTTTGAATCTAAGGACAAAAGAAGGCTTGTGAAGAAAATGTGCTTGAGTTCATTCCAGACACGCTGAGTCTCAGCTGAGCACTGGTGTGGTGTAAATGGCTGGAGTGTTGGACTGGGGACTCCAGTTTTTAGTTTCCACTTGGTCATGAAGCTCATTGGCTGCCTTTGGGCCAATCAAAGCATTCCAGCTCTCAGTCCAACGACCTACTTCACAGGACTGTTATTATGAGGATAAAATTGAGGATATGTAAGCTGCATTGAACAGAAGGAAAAAGATGGGATTTAAATACAATGTAGTAATACGACTGCCTGGCGACAGTGACACACGTGTTGGTAACTTCCCGATTAGATTTCTGCAACGCGCTCTATGTGGGGCTACCCTTGAAGATGGTCCGGATACTTCAATTGGTGTAGAATAGAGCTGCCAGGCTGCTGACGGGGACTGGACGTTGTTCTCATATAACCCCAGTTCTCCGTCAGCTCCACTGGCTTCCGATTGAAGTCCGGGCCCAATTCAAGGTGTTGGGCCCTTAACGGCTTGGGTTCTGGGTATCTAAAGGAATGCTTGTGTCCATACATGCCCTCCCGCCCCTTGAGATCAGCAATAGATGCCCTTCTCCGGGAACCCTCTGTGAATATTAGGAGGGTGAGTACCCGGAGGAGGGCCTTCTCTACGGTGGCGCCCCACCTATGGAATGCGCTCCCCAGAGAGGTCCACCTGGCGCCGTCGTTATTTGTTTTTCGGTGCCAGGATAAGACCTTTTTATTTAAAATTTATTTTAAGTGTTAATTTATTGGTCATTTGTAGGATTTTAAAATTATTTTTAAGCCGAGATGCACCGGGTTTTAATATTTTTATTGTATAATTTGGTTCTTGCTGTAAGCTGCCCCGAGGCTTTGTTGCGATGGGGGCGGCATAGAAATGTTTTAAATAAATAATAATAATAGAGCCCATCTGAAAACCAGCTGAAAACAAATTAGCTAATAACAGCACATTCCAGTGGCTGCCTGCACTCTGCCAAATTTAGAGAGTTATGGGCATGCTTTGGATGGGATCCATATATATATGATATCATTGCCTGATTGCCAGCATAATATTTGGTACCTCTTTTTATTTCCTTTTACTTTGCTTTAGGCTCTCAAAAGCAGGCAATGCCAGTTTTTACAGTGTGGTTAATATTTAGATTTTTGTCAAGTTCTCAATATGAATTGTGAACGAAAATATTTATTTTACCTATTATATGTGACAAAGCAACAGACTGTGGGGCACCCATATTTTTAGCCCTAAAGGAATAATCACTGTTAAATTATTAGTCTTTCTTAGTATATTAACATAATTCTGTGCCAAGTTACAAGATACGCTTATTAAATGAAAAAATTTGGACCATTCCCACATTTTTAACTGTGTTAATTGCTGGATAACACATATACACAGTGCCTACATACTTACTAGACTCAGAAAAGTTTGTTGTAGAGCTTAAATGAAACTACACATATTAACTAGGTGAAGTGAATGCTTAGCCTTCAAAAAATCTTTGCAGCACTTAACTAGGAGACCAATATCATGGCAAATGTATATTTACTCTATTGATATCAATATGTGAGTGCTTGAAGCATGTCCACATGAAAGAACTAACAAGAAGGTGTAGGAAGGTCTAGACAGGAGAGAAGAGAAAGAGCAAAGAAAACTGAAGTGGCTCTTATCTGTCATCCAGTAAGAAGTCTCAAGGCTGCCAGATTCAAGGGTTCTCAGTGCAATTAAGGGGACAAAGACACTCAACAGGTGTACAGACACTTTTTCAGCCTAACTGCATTCCATTTCAGGTAACTTCTTTGGGGCCACATTCCAGTGGGCCAAAGGCATAAGGGGATGACTAACTGCCCTCCAAACACGGGCATATCTTAGTTTAAAGTGCTCACTGCCAGCAATTAAACCTTATGAGGGGCTTTTCAACTTTTTAGAATGGGGAGGAACCTGCAAAAACCCTGAAAGTGACCACATGATTAGGGGAAAGGGAAAGGGGCTTTAGCTATTGGGAAAACCTTGGCAGGCCAAACAGAGCCTATTGAATGGCTGGTTTTGGATCCTGGGCCTGGGTTCTGCAATCCTGTAAAATTCATGATTGGAAACTTGATCTGCATTGACTCCAGTGCTGTAAAATGCATGATCTGAAGCAAGAGGGAAGAGCAATATAGACAAGTTGCAAGGCTGCTAAAAATATCTGGGAATGGCAGTTCCTGATTCCAAGTTATTCAGGGGTAAGGTATATGGAAGATTTAGAATAGTTATTATCCTACCAATATGCAAAACACTGAGACTTTAAAATAATTTCGGCCTCGCTGTCTTCTACAAAGAATGTGAAATTAGCCCATTGGGATAATTGCAAGAAGAATTTATTCATTCCTAGAAAGAATGGTGACTAGGCATAATCTGTGCATGCACAAGAAAATTTAGTTTCCTCACAGGTGATAAGATAGGGGCACATACTTGGATTTTTACTGTTAGCTTTCCTACCTAACAATTCTTAGGTGAAATGGGTAGTACTCGTGTGAAGATTATCTGCAGCACTGAAGTTACAAATCAAGAGGCCACTGGCATTGTCAACTTTTGTCTGCACAGCTAACATCTTGCTGTTAAAGATGTTCTTTATCCTGAGGCTATTGTAAGGGATGGTCTTATAAAGTTTTAAATAAACATCTTTTGCTAAACACATGATGAAGAATTTAATGCTAGCACACAGTTGAACCTAGTTTGGGAAATTCTATTACCAGATGAAAGTGAATTGCTTTATACATGGAATTCATCCATTGCATTCTGTCTCACTTCTCATGAATATTGGAAACACCTTGCCAGACAAGCAATGGCAAGGGAGCTTCACATGCAGGAAGACTTCTCACTGTTCTGTTAGCAAGGGGGTGTTCTAATGCACAAGGCAGCATTTCATTTTAGAGACATAATAGGAACACAGAATTGATTATCTCATGACTGAATAAAAAAGAAAGAAACATCATAATTTGTCTTATAGTACACCCAGTATGAATGCAAGTCAGTTGTCCAAAGGCCAACTCTTAAGCTATGATGACGACCAAGATTCTCGTTCTCTGCCTTGCCATTTCACAGGTCAAACAGCTGTTTGACGTGGAGGCAAAATACCCTCTCTCCGACTGCTGCATTTAATTAAATATTTAATTAAAAGTGGCCATATGTGTTTTTGTAATAAGACACTGGTGTGTCTAGTCATATCAACCTTCAATATAAGGTATAGCTTGGTCCCAGAGGTGATGTATATAGCATTTTACCTTTTCTCTCAAATCCATCTCTCTGTATGATTTTTAGAAAGTGATGGGGCAAATTCACAGTTAAGTGAATTTAAAAGAGAAAGGCTCTCCATTCAGAAATCCCTCATCCCATTTCAAGCTGGGCCCAGAGTTCCACGAATCCTGGTCCAATTCCAAATGGCATTTGTCTCTATCCCAATTACTACTCAGTCTTCTCCTCTATTTCCTCACCCAACTCAGAAACAATTCCCCTTGAGAACTGAGACAGTTGGTGGTAAAGGGTTAGATACAGAAAGCATTTGTAGCTATGTCAGGACCTAAAATCATGATGCAGGAAAAAATCATAAAATCTAATGCAGGAAAAAATGAATTCCAGTGCCTGACAGGGATGATGGCTGGCAAGCTGGAATTTTTACTTTCTTTGGTAGAGAAAGTGCCAAATCTATGCTTACTAGTGGGAAATGACAGCAGTCCATACTCAATAGCTCTGCTTCCAGGAAAGTGAGGCTAGAAAGCTCTCTCCTGTTGAAAGAACTCACATATTACTCATCTTGCTTCTCAGTGATGAGAACTCTTGGGACTAGGAAGGGAGTTAGATAAGTGGTGGGACAAAGGTTCGTCCATTTGTTCCTTTTTCTGAAGTGAAATTGAAGGGATTCTAATCATAACTCACAAACCATATCTGTTTGCTTGCCAATGTTTGGCTTGCCTCTTGCTTTTTAGACCCTTGCTTGTTTTCAGGGAGAAACCACAAGAGATTTATCTGTATAAATTACTGTATTTGCTTTAATCGCTCACAAAACATGTTGCCTGTGCTATATTAGGCAGGCCTTTACATTTCCCTGCCTGAAAAAGCAATATTTTAAATGAGCAACCCAGATGCCATACTAAATTATCCATATTATAAGAGAAAAGAAAGCAGTATTAAAGTAAAAGTGACTTACGTCTACTTTCTGCATATAACTTTGCCAATTGGATTATTATCTTTTTAAAAACATGTTTTTGTAGCTCTGCTTTTTTCTCACCATAATTCATTAACTATTTCTATTAGTTTCCAGGATTACTTATTTTCTGGGAGTCAAATATTCAATCAAAATGAATATTCAACAAAATGTTCAACCAGAAAATTAAATCCAACCTTAACAATCCAAGGGCACTTGTAATTTAAGGACCACTGGCTGTTATAATTAAAATTTTTAAAAAATGAACTAGAAAATTACTTGACTGTGAGAACAGAAACTGAATGCTTTTCCTAGGAACTTCCCTAATCTATCTAAATTAAAAACATCAGAAACACCATTGATGAGACTGCAGACCCAAGACAGTGAACAAATCTGCTACTCTTTTTAGATTAAGAATGCTTTCTCCTTGACATTCTGAGATGACCCTCCTACGCAACAGTTCTGTGAATCAAAAGAGATCTTATGGCTCAAACAGTGGAGATGCCACAAGTCCAGTCACCTTACTAGCAACAGAGTCTGCTTGTTAAAGAGGAAGACCTTGGCAGGTCAGTATTGATAAAATGAAGTCTGATTGGTCAGGAAAAGTCTACAGAAAACACTCTTAATTATCTTTCAGAAGAGAAGAGAGCTCTGCTACTTGTTTGTCCCGTAGGCCAGAAGGTGTTTCATCCTCTTAGCAGGAAATGGGACTCACACTCTAGTGCTTTGAAAGGACTCAGTTTGCTGCCACTTCTTCTGCCACCACCAAGGAAAACTTTCTGTTTGTTATTCAGACCAACACAGTTAACATGTTCAATTTCACATCCGGGATGACTGGCTCCATTTCCCTCTGAAGTTGTTTACAATTCTATGCCCTACTGCTAGTTCAGTATCAAGGTCAGAGGATATTTCAGTTTGTTTTTGTTGATAAATGAACTATTGTTTTGATATTGCTTCACAAAAGACAAACTGATTAAGAATGTAAGAAGAGCCCTACTGCATCAGAACAGAGGCTTATCTAGCTACTGGTTCACCTGCAGAAATGGAGGATTTTCATGATCTACCCCTAGAGACTGATAGATCCTAATCTAAAGTTCCTTTGGAACAGCCCTGTTAAGAACTTGATCTCTACCTGGGACACAGAATTGACCAGGTCCATTTGCACACTCATTCCCAGCCACCCTCATTCTAATCACAGACTTTCATCAGCTCCTTGGTATTCTGAGGAGATGAGAGCAATGAAACAGCTGGGACAACAATTAGAGCTCAGGTGGTGGAAAGCCCACTTTATGCACAAGGTAGGAATGGATTGACATTGATCCAAATAATTAGATTCTTCAGAGATTACTTGGAATTCAGCCAATCCCATTTCTAGAACTTGAGAAAGGGAAATTAAGTACCTGATTTTAGGAGTTCAGAACTATATGACTTAAACTATATTCCTTAAGTGTATGCAGCACAATTTCTTTCTTGAGGGAAGAAGGAATGTTATCCTACCAAACAGAGACATATTGCACCTTTGAAGTCCACATGTTCAACCCCCTTAGCAGCATTTAACAAGCATGGTAAGCCTGGGCGCAGAGACCATAGTGGGTTGCAAATCTTTAAGCAACTTGTTCTTGGGGTGAACAAATTGAAAGTATCCAATACAAAATAAACCATAAGACTGATCATGTGATAATTGGGGTATCTAACCAACTACAGATCCGAGTTATTTTTTTCCTATGAAGTGTGAAGCAAACTTGCCTGTGATACACGAGCTGATACACAGATTCCTGTGAAGCGGATTCCTATGCACTTGAAAAAGTTCAGAGGGCCTACATTGTGCACACACAACGAAAGCAAAAATCCATTCATTGTCATCACCACCACTTCTGAGATTTTGGGGGATGAAACAGACTTGGTACATCTAGTAGATATTTGTCCGGATCATGCAGGTGCAACTATCTTGGTCTTGAAGACATCTAAGAGGTTTTTAGCATGAATGACTAGGTGTCATAATCCCTCAGATCCTTTCAGTCCAAGAATTATTGTAAGGACAAGACAAGGTCTTACTTTCTCGGGGAAAGACAGTAAGCTGTTCAGGACAGTTTTGGCCAGAAGACACAGGTCTGCCTCTATCCTTTCAGTCAGAGAAGGAGTCCTCAGAAGACTCTCCATCTCCCCAGGCAAAGGCTGCAAAACCATGCAAGGACAGTTAATGGTCCAGTTAGCTACACAAGGGTATGCATGTATGCAAAGCTGGTCATGCTACAAATCTTATTCTATGTAAGGCTTCAGTTGGTTTTGACTCCCTGATAAGACATCATCCTATTGTTCTTGTAGGAGAGATCTTCAGTTGCCCAAGCTCACAGGCTTCCCAGATGACAGTAAGCTAAGACTGTTATGTAATTTGAAAAGGGTTGTTGGCATCAGCAGCCAGCCTCACAACAGCATCACTGATGGTGAACAAGGTCCACTTCTTGCCACTCTTCATGACACAGAAACAGAGCAGGTCAGAAGGGGCCTCCTGAGCCATCTGTTCTGACCCCAAAGTGAAGGCACTTGCATGAATCAGCTTCTATGAGGAAGGCAAGGAGTGAATTCTTTGCACCACATTTATGCAACCAAAACACAGCAGCACCAGTATACACTGATACAGGGAATTTCCCCCTCAGCACTGCAGCACATGCTTTATATAAACTAAACAAGGACGTCCTACTGTCGACTACTCTTAATAAAAAGACAGTTGCCAATGTAACTTTATTAAGTTGTATATTCATTACTGTTTTTCAATGTTTCATAAATATTTAAAGCTGAATTTAAGCACTAGGTATCTTTATCAGATTAATTGCTGGTACCATATCTATTACCTTATAATTCCTTAATTCTCCAGTCAGTGACTATTCTCTCCCTCTGAGTGGAATTCGTAGTTATGGAATAGTGTGAAAAACACTAATATAAATTGCATTCTAAAACCTTTGGATAAAATTGTTCTGAAGAGAGATCTCCTGAAAGCTACTGGTCATGACAGCCAGAAGAAAAATTCCCATGTTAATAGAGTGTGTGTGTCTGGATACCAGATGTTTGAGATGAATCATGCTGCGCTTCTGTTGCAATCTTCCCTGTGGCATAAAGCTGATTCCTGATGGAAAACAGAACACTGAACTTGACGGATCACAGCCTGACCCTGTACGACAGTTCTTACCTTTTTGTCAATACCATGTGGCATACTCAAAATAAAATCTATTTGCTTGAATCACTGGCATAATGACTTTCCAGTATGGGTATAATAAAGTTATACTTAGTAAAAGGCTACCAAGCTGATATGCCTCATCTAAGAATTTCTTTCAAGTCATACAGGACACAGATAGATGGCCCAATTATACAAATAGATGCTTAAAGAATCAGTGCATAAAATCGTGGAGGCTGGAGACTTTTTGTACAGACTTCGTATGTCAAACCCAGGTCCAGTAGCTATTTGTTGAATAATGCTGAATTGTCCACAAATTCATAAATACCAGGAAAGCTGTGAAAAGGTAACTTGAAAATGAAGTTGACTTCATTGAATACTTTTTGCTCATTGCTACACACGGCTTGCTAAGGGGCTACCATGAATAAGCAATCCTTTCACTAAGATTATGTGCCACATGAAAGGAATTAAAGCAATGTTAACAAAAAAGTGCTCATAGAATGATGCAGTTTATTGATTCTGAGCACAAGCATATGAATGGCAGGGACCTAACAGAGGCAGAGGAGATTAAGAAGAGGTGGCAAGATTACACAGAGGAACTATACAAGAAAGAGCTTAACGTCCCTGATAACCACGATGGGGTGGTCATTGACCTCGAGTTGGACATCCTGTTATGTGGAGTCAAATGGGCCTTAGGAAGTCTGAGCAATAACAAAGCTAGAGGAGGCGACAGTATTGCAGCTGAGCTATTCAAAATCTTAAAAGACGATACAGTAAAAGTGCTACACTCAATATGCCAGCAAATTTGGAAAACTCAGCAGTGGCCACAGGATTGGAAAAGGTCAGTTTACATTCCAGTCCCAAAGAAGGGCAATGCCAAGGAATGTTCGAACTACCACATCATTGCACCCATTTTACATGCTAGCAAAGATTTGCTCAAAATCCTACAAGCTAGGCTCCAGCAGTATGTGGACTGAGAACTACCAGAACTACAGGCAGGATTTCGAAGAGGCAGAGGAACTAGAGATCAAATTGCCAACATATGCTGGATCATGGAGAAAGCTGGGGAGTTCCAGAAAAACATCTACTTCTGCTTCATTGAGTATGCTAAAGCCTTTGATTGTGTGGATCATAACAAATTGTGGCAAGTCCTTAAAGAGATGGGAGTGCCAGACTCTCTAATTTGTCTCTTGAGAAACATATATGCGAGTCAAGAAGCAACAGTGAGAACTGGACACGGAACCACTGATTGGTTCAAAATTGAGAAAGGAGTTTGGCAAGGCTGTATACTGTTGCCCTGCCTATTTAACTTATACGCAGAGCACATCATGCATATAAGTTAGGCGGGACTGGATGAATCACCAGTTGGAATTAAGATTGCTGGGAGAAATATCAACAACCTCAGATATGCAGATGATACTACTCTAATGGCAGAAAGTGAAGAGGAACTAAAGAGCCTCTTGATGTGGCTGAAGAAGGAGAGTGCAAAAGTTGGCTTGAAACTCAACACTAAGAAAACTAAGATCCTATCATTTCCTGGGAAATAGATGGGGAAGAAATGGAGGGAGTGACGGATTTTATTTTCCTGGGCTCCAAGATCACCACAGATGGGGACTGCAGCCAAG
This sequence comes from Varanus komodoensis, assembly GCF_004798865.1. Lineage (NCBI taxonomy): Eukaryota > Metazoa > Chordata > Lepidosauria > Squamata > Varanidae > Varanus > Varanus komodoensis. The sequence continues at coordinate 50,886,168 of NW_025335268.1, forward strand.
AAATTAAAAGTTGCTTGCTCCTTGGGAGGAAAGCTATGGCAAATCTAGACAGCATACTAAAAAGCAGAGACATCACCCTGCCAACAAAAGTGTGTATAGTCAAGGCTATGGTTTTCCCAGTTGCAATGTATGGCTGTGACTGCTCTTTAGAAGGCCAGATACTGAAGATGAAACTCAAATATTTTGGCCACCTAACAAGAAGGAAGGACTCACTGGAGAAGAGCCTAATGCTGGGAGCAATTGAAGGCAAAAGAAGAAGGGGAAGGCAGGAATTGAGGTGGCTGGATGGAGTCACTGAAGCAGTTGGTGTGAGCCTAAGTGGACTCCGGGGGATGGTGGAGGACAGGAAGGCCTGGAGGAGGAATGTTGTCCAGGGGGTCGCGATGGGTCAGACATGACTTTGCAACTAACAACAACAACAGGTACCTACAGTAAATAAACTGCTTTCTTTTGTGGCAGAGAAAGATGTCATGTGCTAGCAGTGTTACACCGTATCTATATAATATGAAGCTTACCTTCTAGAACAGATGTGCTTTGGCTGCTCTGTCTTGGTTCAGAAATCATGCCTAACATTGCCAGACAATGATTTGGTAATTGACAGTGCCCTGGAGGCTCACATGCTGCTTTTCCTCTGCCTCCCACATCTAGTTAGCAGTTACAATGGCTCACAGTGATGCCTGGATGCCATAATTACAGTTACCTGTCCATGCTGTTATCATGCCAGAGAAGAATCCAGTGCAAAATTTTCCAGCTGCAGCAGTTTACACATATTTGATCATTATGGTAGCATAGTTATGATTTGTCACTGTTATACAGCTCTAAGCGGCATAGGACCTGGTTACCTAAAGGACTGCATTCTCCCGTATATACCTGCTAAGATGTCCTACTAAAGCAGCCATCCCTCAAAGAGGTGAGAGGGTTATGATCTTTTTGGTGGCTGCCCCTCACTTATGGAATGAGCTCCCCAGAGAAATTTTCCTGGTATCAACATTGTTCTCTTTCTGGCACCAGGCAAAAACATTTCTCTTTTCTAGGCATTTTAACAATATGGTTTAACAACTAATTTTAATTTTCATAATAACTTATCATCTTATGGTTGTCCCCCCAGTGGATTTAGTGGATTTATTGAAATGACCTGTTTGTTTTTATGGTATTTGACTGTTTTTATTGTTGTATGCTTATATGTTTGATTGATTGTTTTTATTAGGTTTTATTGTTTTAGTGACTGTGCGATTTTAAGTGTTGTAAGGTACCCAGGGACTCCACTTGTAGTAGAGGCAGTATACAACTGTAAAAATGAATGAGTACAACTAAGGAGGTGGATGGAGCACAGAGGAACAGCATTCTTAGTTCACATATTAACCAGCTTACGATATAGAAATTATGGTTACCTAATGCAATTATCTGATTGCCCAAGTGGAAGTTTTAGATTTCAAATAAAAGGCAGGAATAATTTTAAAGAGACATTTTGGTGGATTTGATCTGATGCCTGCTTAGGAGAAATGTGGATTTGTTCAGGACTTGGTTAGTTTGATACGTGGCTTGAAATATGGACTTGCATCGGACTGCACATTTTTTATTAGAAATCAGTTAAGTCAATTGGACAAATAATATGCTGTGACTTGGCAGCTGTCTATTCTTTAATGATGTGTAAAGAGGTTATATGTGCCCTTGATTGGATATACTGTACTCACCCCCCCTTTTTTTTCAAGTTTTCTCAGAAAGACTCCTGTAAGTTAAGGGAAGCCAGAGCTCACTTATAGAAGCATTTAGGTTTAACAAATGTTATTCCCAAAGAATATAATATATGTATCAAGTGTCCCAGATAAGGATTCATTTGGAGTATCTATCTACCCCAATTTATCTCTGTCTTGGGTAATCAATACCAAAGACTGCCAGCAGCTGTTAAAACAGCTCTTCTCGTTGGATTTGCAGCCAGATCCTACACATACCTAATGGAAAAAAGTTACACTGTGTTGAATTTGTTATGCCCAAGCAAAGTGCATGAGGTTAGTGCATTAGACAATGGGATTGCAGCCCATTCAGCAATCACACCAGTCACTATTGTTAAGACTGGGTGGGTGACCTCACTCAAGCTTTCATGGAGAAGCTAGGGGATCATCTGTAGGGGACACCTTTACTCCTGAATTTCTTGCACTAAACTGAATGTTAGAATAGATGGAGTTGAAGCTCCCCTCCAACTCTTAGAATTCTATGAAAACAAAAGGTCTTAGATCATGGCTTACAACTCCCCTTCCCCATTTTCCTCTTGAATAGCATGTCTGATGGTCCTTTTCAGGTGACCCTATGCATTCAATGGATGAACATAGTTTGGAAACAGCAGGCTCCTTTCTCCACCATATTGCCTTTGACATGTGCATGCTAGAGGGGGGAACCAAAGGGACCCTGCACTTTGTGCTTTAATTCATGTGGATTCACAGAGAAAAACCCAAATACATCAAAAAGGCTTTTGAGTTCAGTGCCCCAAGTCCAAGTTGGTCCATCAGTTCTAGACATAAAGGAACAATAATACAGGCCACAAACTTTACGGAAATGAGCTCAAAGAATTCTACTGGATATTACAGCATATAAACAGGCTTTATAGGGTAAATGTGTTCAAGGCAATATATTTAATTACACTTTGTTTACTGTTTGGCAAGTATTTTGTTATTGAGCAATCTAAATAAATTGCCCACACAGCACTGAGCAGGAAATTCAGAGGTTGAGCAAATGTTACTACTAAGCAAGTGAGAAGTTTGGAATTAAAATTCTTGATGGTGCATCAATTGGCATCACAGCTCAGAAAATGATGATTTCCCATGAACTTCCATTTTAATGTTTTGTTTTCCAGAAACAAACAAAAAAAGTAAAATCTAAAAGTTTTTATAGAAATACAGGAAGCTTGTGCTTCCGTTCACAGTTCTGAAAAGGAAAAAAAAATCTTTTAAGATAAAAGGAATGTTAGCATCAGAAAGTTAAATTCTTAAAAAAGAAATTAGACCTCCAATCAAAGCTTGTCAGTGAGCCAAGAGAATCAAAAATGACTGAGAGAAGTCCTAAGACCTATAGGCATTGAAAATCTTCTCAAAATCCTCTTGTGGAATGTTCCTTCTAATTATGATGTGTAGCTAAAAATCAATGTCCTTTAGCTTGTGCAAACTAAATGTTCTTACCTCTTTCTAAAAAATAGATTGCAACCACATGTAGGCAGAAGATATGTGTAATATATACAATGGATACATATTAAATGTGAGGAAATTTTACTTTATGCAAAAAATGACTGAACTGAAAAACTGTTGATTGATAGATACGTGCATGCTAAGTTTAGTCTATCTATATTTACTATAGGTAGTCAGCTGGAAAAACTCCTAGCAATTACAACTTTGAAATTGCATTGTATCACACAGTATGTTTTTAATTAATTTTATGCATAGATATGATTGTGTTTTCCCAGAAAATATTACCCCCACTTTCATTGAATTTTGAACTTTCCTTGATTAATACAGTCATTATTGGTGAAGACTGACAAACAAATAAAAACAGTGGCTGTAGACTGCATTTGTCTTTCATGACTATTGTTATTGATGTGGTTTCAAAATGCTCGATCTGCAGGAATGACATGCACAAACTCATAATTTAGAAGAAATGTGCCAGCAGCCCTCAGGTCAAATATATAAAAAATTACGGAATACAGGCATGCTCATTCTGTTAGCATACATTAAAATTCACTTGTGATGGGCAAATTAATGATTTGTCGCATTGTTATCCTTATTATTTCACCATACCATTAATGGTTCACTTCAATCTAAGTGAATTTGTTTTAAGTCCAACTGTAATCATACAAATACCATATTAATACCAACTAAATTCTTTAGGAACTAGTTTCAGAGTTGTTTCCATGAACAGTAACTTATGGCAGACCAATGGAGAATGGGGTTCAGTACTGTCACTTTGGGAATTTCTTGAATCTACCATAGCCCTATCAATAACCAATCCAGAGGAACAAATAGCAACCAACAAGGTTGGTGCTTGAAGAAGTGCTTATTAGTTGGTCAGGAAAAGGGTTCAGATGCATGTGGAATGGATGTTGACAGGAAAGCAGTGAAGAATGAAAATAAGAAAGGATTATTGGAGTGTCCCATATGGCACAGGTTGAGGGTAATTTTCAGGATTACTGAAAATACAACTTGGACTACATAAATACTTCTGATGCATCATATAAAGAAGAGAGAGAGAGAGAGAGAGAGAGAGAGAGAGAGAGAGAGAGAGAGAGAGAGAGAGAGAGAGAGAAATATGTATTGGCTTAGAAATGACTTCTTCATGTCACAGTTTGGAAACTTGCAGTGCTGTTTAGGATTTCAAGACAGCAAAAAGGGAACTCCTGAACCTGAATACATTATTGATATACATCAGAGTGGAAAAGGTTTTCTTTCTCTTTTCTTCCCTTCTGAATCTTTCTGTATAAAAGAGATCCAGAAGTTGTGCTCTTGCTTGGAGTCCATCTCTGGCTTCTGGGGTCCCCCATAAGGCCAAACTTCTGTCCCTTTGCTATGACAGTAATCTCCCCACTTGCATACCCAAGCAGGGCTGATTGTATAATGAGGCAGGTTTAGGGAATTGCATCACGAGGCACATTGATGAATTATACTTGTCCTTGCAGAAGGGCCTTGCTGCCATGTCCAGGGTGAGCTTACCCTGTTCCTTATCTAGCTGCTGCAGCAAAAGAATGGCTGGTGGGAATCTCTTAAGGCAGATCATGACATGGACATTCTAGTTTATAAACAACTCAAGAAAAAATAAAATTAAAAAAGAGATAATTTTGTTTATATAATGGAATTTTATTTCTATAGCTCGATGATAGAACTATTGGAAGCTTCAACATAACTGTAATTAAAAAGGGGGCTATTAAAAAGGGGAGGTAAGACAGTGCCACTGTGTTCAGAACATCAAGGTTTACAAACTAATTCCTCAGAAAATAATCTAAGAAGGGTACTGCCTCCAAATATCGGCAACAGAACACTAAAGATACACAGAAAACTGGTTCAGAGCAGGCACGAACTATGATGGAACATCCTGGCTGGAACACTAAACAAGAGCACTCCACCCAGTATATTCTGTTGTTCCTTTTTCTAAGGGATTTAAGGAAAAATGTTTTGGACCTTCATATCCATGATGGCCACGTGTGCCCAAGCAGTGTGGTGGATAAAGGAGCAATCTGATTTGTGTATGTGCTCTGACGAAATTCCCAGGTATGCCCAAGAGATGGCCTGCTTTGATGGGACTGATTGGTCAGACTCTGAAGTTGATGTGGGGATTGTTGAACCAGAACAGGCTCAGAGCTCATACTCTGATAAAGGAATTGTTGTAACTGACAGGCCTGCACCTGCTCTGGATGAAAGTAGCTCAAGCTCACCCATGGGGACCGGTCTCGCTCATGCCTGTGGAAATGAGGGAGTCAAAGGATGGGATGGGGGGGGGGATTTGGAACTGGGTGTTCTCTTGATGGAGAACACAAGCCTCCTCAAGGCATGGACCTGAGCGTCTGTCGTCACAACCGCAGGCTGGCCCAATTAGGGGCTCCGAGTGAAGAACTCAGGTGCACCCAGTTCCACGGTCCTTCAGACAGGCTCTGAAGGGTTCATAAGCAAAGCTTTAGGTAAAGGGGGCAGAGAGGGGTCAGCACCTCACCTTATGTATGCTCAGAGATTTGTGAATGCTTTAGATTTCCTGTGTAGAATAAAAGAGTTACAAGAAGTGCTGGAGTGGCTGTCTTGCTTGGGAGGGGATGCCTAGTTCATGACACAATACTTCAGTTGGCATCTTGTCAGCAATTTTGGGATAAGAGCAAAACAATGATCATGTTAACATTTATCAACAGATACCATTACATTCTACTTGAGAGAGAAGACAAATATGCAGGTTTAGCATTAAACCTGCATAATCTAAACAATGCTTTCCCCCTTTCAAACTATTTTCTTGTACATGTGTTCATTCAGATATACTCATATAAATAAATAACACTTACATAGTTCATCAACAAAATACTTTCATGCATGTTTATTAAAGCTACAGTCTTGTCAACCTTGGAAGTCCTACCAGATTCATTTATGCTGCTACTGTGGTGTTGAAAGATGTATTTTTTTAAAACTCCAACCAAATTCTATAGGGGTACTTCTTCCTAGTAGGCTAGATGATTACACTGTACATTTTATTTAAGTAGGTGACAATCCTAAAAGTAATGAGCTGGTGTGGTCTACCGGGAGAAAAGGAGTTATTTTTATGTCCTGGTTCAATTACAATTGTATATTCTAAACATGTTCCTAACCACGAAAGAATCACATACTTTATACTTACAATTATGTATCCCCCTTTTGTGCTCTCTTTCTATGTGTCAGTGTCCGTGTGTGTGTGTGTGTGTGTTTGTGTGTGATCACATGCACAGCATCCTCTGCTGAGTACATGAGGTGCTCTTTCATATCACTTGCACACTGATATGTTTCCAACTACTGTCTGGTGGACTGAAGCCTTTGCTTCCAATGCAGCTTGAAATAGCATTCCTGCTATGGGTGTCTTCCTTAATCAATACCTTGAGCTGAGGCATTCAATCACTCCTCTTGTAAGCTATAAGCTGTGTGGACTGTATACACACTGAAAGCACTCAGAGCTAACTCTGGGCATTCATTTTGGAATAAGTGAAAAATGTAATTGAAGGGGCCCATTCAGTTCAGTTTTCATTAAATCCAAAACAAATGCATTGAGGAACAAATTGGTACACTCGCTGTCATTCCAATTTGTACCCATTCACTCCTCATTTGCGCCATTTGAGATAGAAGAAGATTTACTTGCCCAAGCCACAGCAGAAGTCTTCTTGGTGGTTGCTTACTGGCAGCTGTTATTTTATTTACTCACAATACCTCAGATGTTACATTGTTCTAGGGCATTGTGAGTAAAGAAAATGATAGCTTCAGTGACATGTGTAATGGCAGCAGTATCAACAAAAAGTATACGAAAGGAAACAAGCATAAATGGATATGACTATAGAAGTACATTTAATTTCTACAAATGCACAAAAAATAAAGGTAATTTCTACAAATGAATAATGAAATGAACACTGTTTAAAATAGTGAAAATAACAGTTCCACCAGAAGGGACTATGAATACAAAAGAAAAGCTTCTGCATATTATCACCTGGCACCATATCGTACTAGAACACACCATGTTCATGAAAGCAAGAAAACTGGGAAACTTCTATCATGGTACTACATGAAAAACCATTTTGCTTGATTTATCATCTGCCTTTTAACAGCTTAACTAAATGAACATGTTAAGCTGAAAATTCAATATATGAACTTTCTTGCATCTTGAATATGTGTGAAAGAACATAACATATAATGAAAAATTGCACAAAGTTAGAAGGAAACACCAAATTTAATATTTTTTAAATCCTGCCACAAACAAAATAGTCAACCCGACACCCCCCAAATAGTGTGGTCATAATTCTCAACGCTATTGTTTATTTTCCCATCTTGGACGCACACCTTAACATGGTGTGGGGACTGGGGGTGGGGGGTGAGAGTGTTAGAGAAGCTGAGAGCAGTGCCACCAGGTGGCCAGGCTGTCTCACTACACCAGCACAGACACCAGACACTTCAGGAGTAGCAGTCACATCCACAAAAGAGAATGGATACCTCTAATGGTGATGGGGGTAGAGTAACTTTTAAAAGCTGAGAGTGATACTGGTGGAGGATCTTTCACAGACAACAGGAATGACTGTCAGGCTCATTCAGGAGAAGGAAATAGTAATTCACTTCTGAATCTTTATCTTGAATACCCTATACCAAAAGATGAGACCGCCAGACTGGAAGACACAGAATGAACTACTGGGGAAAAGCAAAGGACAAGTATGAATACTGTTGTTGCTAATTTTGGGGAATGAGAAAGATGGTGATTTTGGGCAATCATTCATGGACTGCTAGTTGCATCCCAGAGGATTCAGAATTGGAATGTGAAACAAGAGGAGGTCGAGGTGGTTATCTTGAGGCCAGATGCTTCCACCAAGTCAAGCAGTTTCTGGGAATGACTACAATGTAGAGCCAGTGGAAGGGGCCTCTGAGGATGAGGAATTCTCAGATGCAGACCAGCTTTGCCTGCTCTCAACACCAGAGTGAGGTGTCAGCAGAGATAGAAGATGCAATTGAACGAGCAGTGTGTAGAAAGGAAGCTTTCAGAAAGACCATCCCGAGGGGATGGGGCCTGGGCATATTCATAAGGAGAGTTTCTGGAGGTAAACACAAGACTGGTATCAACAAACTGCTCTGTGCATGTTCAAAGATCTGGTTTGGGTGATTGTACTTAGAAGCGATAAAGGAGGTTCTGCAAGGAAAATGGCCTGTAGCTTGCCATTGCTTGAAGGAAGCACCTTGGCTTGCAACGCTAATGATGCAAGTAAATCAAAACCAAGATAAAGTCTAGAGGTGAAAGGAAAGTCCAATGCTGCACAACACATACAGTTGCAAAATAGAGTTTCTGAAGTATTAATCATGGCATGAAGTAGAAAGAACTAAAAAGACATTGTGAAAGGATGATTAAACTCATTCAAAGAGCAATCTTCTGAAGAAGAACCTGCAATATTAGAAAATGACCAGAAAGCTGCTTGAAAAGTGCTAGGAAGGAACAAAAAAAATCCAAGCACCAGAGATCATATCACAGATATTTGCTGACCACTGGAGTGCACCAAGATCAGTCTATGCTTTGTAGACTACAACAAACTTTCAGTGTGGACCATGAGAAGCTATGGATAACCAGAAAAAAATGGATGTGCCTTACTACTTGATCGGTACTAATCTGTACTAGATCAATACTAATGTGTAACCTGTATCATGGCCAAGAAACCATTACTAGGGCAAACTATGGTGAAACAGAATGGTTTCCCATAGGCAAAGGTGTCAGACAAGGGTATATTTTATCTCTCTATCCATTCAATCTGTATGCAAATCATGTCATAAGGAAAGTGGGATTCGAATCAGAGGAAGAGTAAAAATTGGTAGAAGACACATCAATAATTTAAGATATACAGAGATACGATATACTGGCAGAAAGCAGCAATGAATTGAAATGTTCTTGATGAAAGTGAAAGAAAGTATAAAGGCAGGACTTCAGCTGAATATTAAGAAAGCAAAAGTGATGACTACAGCAGAATTACAAAACTGTACTGTCAACAATGAAGAAACTGAACTTGTGAAAGATTTTATATACCTTGGCTCAGTCATCAATTCAAGAAATTTGCAGAAGAATAAGACTTGGAAGGGCAGCAAAAAAGGAACTTGAAGAAATAACCAAGTATAAGGACATTTCATTGGAGACCAAGGCTAAGATCACCTGCACAACTGTATTCCTAATTACTATGTAAAGGGGTGAAATCTGGAAAGTGAAGAAAGCTGACAAGAAGAAAAACGATGCATTCAAAACATGAAGCTTTGTGCTTATTATGGACTGAAAGAAAGATGAACAGGTGGGTCCTATATCAAATCAGGTCCATGTTTTCCCTAGAAGCAAAAATAACAAAACTGAGACTATCATGTTTCATATATTGAGAAAAGGCAAAACTTCCTGGAGAAGAACACCATATATAAGAGAGAACCACCACGTATAAGATGGTTTGACTCCATAAAAGAAGCCACAGCCTCGAATTTGCAAGAACTGAGCGGGCCCATTTTGAGAGATTTCATTGATAGGGTCAATATAAATTGGAAATGACTTAATGGTACATAACAACAAATTGTTTATTTTTGCCCCACTCCCAAACTCCCACTGTTGTTTCAGTAACTCAGTTGATCTATTTTCATTGATTGTTGATTAATTGATCTTATGCAAATTTAGACTGAAAAAGTCTTACAACTCCCAGTATTCTCCAGCTAGTCATACTATGGTGCCTTTGTTGATTTAATTTGGTTGATGGTTGGAACTCTACATTGAACCACTAAATTATGTTCACCAGGTATTTTAACATTTCCTAAGTTTAGGCCCATTAACAAATCCCATTTTAATGAATTCATTTTATTTAATCAAGTTTTTGAAAAATCTATGTTACATTAAGAGCCCTGTTTTTGGTACGGATTTGAGGTACAAGTCAAATCAATCAAAATTGCATTGCAATCTTAATGCATACATGCTATGTACATTCTTTTTATATGCATGTGTGGATTCTTCTCCAACTCCTTCCAGGCACTTTCCCTGCTATTTCCCTTAACTAATATAATTTGTTGAGGTGTCCAGTGAACTTATTAGCGTTCCTCCTCTGCTAATCAAGGTACTGCTGGTTCATCCTTCCTCTCCTTCTGCATGCAAATTTTCTCCTCCTTTTCTTTTACAAAATTCAACACCATGGCACAATGTTACCATTTTGCACCCTTAAGGCTAACCCATTGAAATGCTAATTGTAAACTCTCATCCCAGATCATCCATTACTGGCAGTGGCAGTAGCTGAGAGATTAGGCACATCCTCTAATTTTTGTCTAATCCGAGTTGGTCCCACAGTTCATATACCTTCAGCAATACTTGCAGAATACTTGAGGCCTTACATTGGGCTACCCAATCCACCCTTTGTTCAGAGTTATTCTGTGTGCCAACCTTGTAAGGAGAAGAAATTTTCCAGGGTTGGACACTTCAGAATGTAGAGATTTTTCAGTGCCAAATAATTCCATAATGCAGAGCAGATACTAAAACACAACATTTTGAGTTGTTCACTAATTCTGCAGAACTATACAGTATTTCCTAGGAAAGTGCTGCATTTTATTTTTCTCGATTTTGTTAGAAATTAGCAGCTGCCAGGAATAGAAGCAGAAAATGTAGGTGCCATTATGTAATCTACAAGTAAAGTGTCTGTACTTCTTAAATTACCACCTCCAACAAAAGATACCTAATTTCTTTTAACTGCTTTTCACTGTGATAATCCTTATTAAGAGTTATTACTATTATGCTAGCTGTTTCTTTTAGTGTAATGCTATTAGGCCTGCCTTGCAGTACACTAATATCAGTTATTTCAGTGCTGTACTTGTGAACAATACAAAAGCATGTATTGTGTTTCTTCAAAAGAGTGTTTCACAAAATGATACAAGACAGAAAAGGGGATGGCAGAGAGAGAGGAAAAATGGGAGAAATTTGCTGTAACAAGAATCATACTTTGATTTGAGATGCAGAACTTCTGCTAAAACACAACACCAAATCCAGATTCTCCATATAGTAATCATATTGCTTGGTCAGAGGTATGTTCCACAAAGCTCCATAGGACTTACTAAATACATGTGTTTAGGATTGCCTTAACTTCCTTTCATCAGTGATTATTAGAGCTGTGCCATATATTTTCTGTTTTACATTTTCGTCTAAAATAGCAGATTTGATTCAGCCAAATTAGAAGAGCATACCCCTCACAAAAACCCTTCAATAAAATAAAATAAAAATATATTTGTATTATTTCAGTTTGGTGCCTGAGGTTTCCTTGGTTTTTCTTCCCTACTTTTCACATCCCTAGCGATAAAATCACGTGGACTATAAGAACTAAACCTATTAAGCTAAGGTATTCCTTCTGTGTGGAATAATCATATGTGGCTGATAAAGATAAGGCAAAGGGAGCAAGGTGCCTCTTGATCCCATCCTGTGCTTCTGCAAGAAGATTACACAAGCAGTCATTAAAATCCTGACAAATTCTCCAAGCAATCTGAAATGCAACATGTATTGGAAGCCTGAAGAAGACTGGATCCAAGAACTGGACTTGGTTGTGAGATCATTTGGTTGGAGCAGAGATTCAGGGAATTTGCCCTGAGATAAAAGAAGCCGTTAAAAGAATTGTATTAGCAACAGTTCTCTGGAATCTTAACTGTCACTAAGCAGACGTTTGAAAACTCCTAAGCAAACATTAGTGTTCCCTTATACACAAAATGTCCTTTTAATAAATAAAGTTATTGAATATCTCATCTTGCCTCCAGCAGTGGTGTCTATTTCCAGCCTCAGCTTTGTGTACCAGCTGCTAGAAAGCCCGAAAGTATTCTAGCATTGGGGGCACTGGAAAAGCTCTCAAACTCTTCAGTTATAGTGGCAGACAGTTATTTAGGCCCTGAAATATAAGTTCCGTGTCTCGCCAAAAATAAGACCTTACTGGAAAATAAGCCCTGGCATGATTTTTCCAGATAATCATAATATAAGCCCTATCCCAAAAATAAGCCCCAGCTAAGATCGTCAGGCAGATGGACGGGGAAGCATGGTAGTACGTCTGCTGCATCACACAATAGATATATTGAATTGTAAAATAAGAATGTTAATATATCATTAAATATAAATAAATAATATTATTGACAGTAATACTTAAAATAAATAATATTCATAATACTTAAGTATTTGTAAATACTGACGTGGCTGCCTTTGGATGAGAGGTAAATGCCTATGTAAACAGATGAGCGTGAGACTTATTGCCGAGTGACCAATCAGAATACAGGTACAATGCACAAAGGATGTCAGTATGTTGTGTGTTGTAACAGATGTACTTAATACATGGATGCAAAATGCAAGAAGGGTGCAAAAAGAAAGAGCTATTCTGTCAAGTACAAGACAGGAATTGTGGAGGACTCTCGGGGCAAGAATCTTATGGCTTTCGTAAGAAAAAAATATGACATCACCTGAAAATAAGCCCTAATGCGTCTTAGGAGCAAAAATTAATATAAGACCCAGTCTTATTTTTGGGGAAACACGGTATTTGCTAAAAAGAATAAACTCCATATGTGAGAATGCCCAGTGAAGGTGCAGTTTCCCCAAAAGTGGTGGCAAGGCTGTGGCGACGAAATACCTATACTTAATCTATATCTATTATTTCCCACGAGAGCCATTTCTTTCTTTATTGAAATTATTTTTATATTGCACTTTATCTGAAGAGATCAGTACATGATATCCAGGTCACAATATGAAGCACAGGGAAAATTAAGTAAGCTAAAAACACTTGTCTTCATTGTTCTGTTTTAGGCCTGGTTCAAGGCCAGACAGCTCATTCCATTTATCGCATGGCCTGTTGCTATATTTTTTATTGTTGCCACCATTGGTTGTGTGGTTTGTCTCCTTTATGGTATTGTTGTGTTGTATGCTGCCTTTAAATCCAAAAGTAGCATAGAAATGTTTGAGAAGAGGAAAAAGGGAAAGGTTGGTAATGCCTTCCGTTCAGAGGCCCTGGGGAACATTAAAAACAAAACTGGGAAATGTGGTAAAAGTCACCCCCTGTTGTTTGCTGCTCACATCTGGTAATCAGAGACTGGAGATTTGAAGATATACGGTCTATGGCATTTTCCTGTGTCATGCAACATTCTGGCTGTCATCCAGACTCTGAGAGTGGATATTGAAGAGTCCTAGGAAGAAAAGCTGGATGCTTTTTTAAAGTAGCAGAAGCATTAAACAAGATGTTAGGATAGCAGGACAGCAGAAAATTGATTGTCTCTAATGAAACTAGTAGAGCTTGGCAGCATTGTTTGCTTAAGCTCCATTCTTCTTTCCCTCTTTATCACTGCTCATTTGTTAAAGTATGCCAAGAGCAGAGGTTAATATTGTTACTGTTTCTTTCTTTCAGATACAGTGAAGAAAGCTCCTTTTATGAATCTCTGAACATTAATAAGCATCTCCTCTCCTCCCAATAGCGTCTAGTTCATTTTCTGTTTTGCCCTAAATCCTTTGGTCTAACACCACCATAATTGCTTTTGTTTATTTTTAGCACACAAACTGCTTTTGCAGTCTTATCTTCAAAACCAAACGAGGCTTAGATCAGGATAAGTGAAAACAGGATCTGAAGATCTTGTGAAGTTCATGGTTAAAAGTCGACCTAGATTTTTGGCCTCCGCTCCCATCTCTCAAATGTAGTGTCAAAGCCTCAGAGGAAGGGGCTTGTGCTTGGCAGTTTTGTGTGCGCCTTGAGTTTGGCTGCAGTGACCAAAGATGCTCAACATGTGTCATGACTGCTGCTTCTGCAAGTGATAAAAACATCCTTTATGAAAAAGCTTCCTTTACACAGAAACCTGGCATCCCAGGCAGAAGACTAGGCAAGAACTATTCTTCAGGACATTTAGTTTTCTAAGTAAATTTTTTTTAAAAAATAAATTCCATAGGGAGAAGCATCATCTGCCATGTTCTCACATCTCATTTCTCCTTTTGGATTAGAGAAAGTTTTAGAACTTTAGGCTATGTGATTTTATCTACTGATCCATCCTCCACTACTACAGAATCTTCCAGGACAGAGGACATAGTCTGACCAACTCTTCAGCCTTAGAGGCTAGTCCCATCACAATGCAGACTTCACTGCTTCCATACCTTTTATTTATACTTATGTATTTATATTATATTTCTGTGCTGTTGAACAGCTGAATCTCTCTGGACAGTTCACAAAATAAAACTAAAACACACAAACCTTAAGTTTACAGAATCAACTCAAAGTAAAAAACCGGAGTAAGACTTTGCAGTGGTGCAAAAATCTAAAACAAAACATTGGAAAGTGAATCATGAAAAAGCCTGGGAAAAATAAAAATGTATTCACCTTATGCAGAGAGGGTAATGCAGGCACCAGAGGGCTTTCCACAAACATGGTACCATTGCTGGAAAGACTCTCTTCTTAATATTCACCTGCTTCACTTCATTTAGCAGAAACACCCATAGAGAGATCTCTGGAGATGGCCTCCACAGCCTAGGCAGAAATGTGGAAGGAAGCAGTCCTTCAGGAAAGCTGGCCCCAAGTCATCAAAGACTTTGTAGGTTAAGAGCAACCAGTGTTGGTTGGGGACTTGTGTCAAGCAACTTGCTCCCAAGTCTGACTCAAGCAACTCAACTTGGACTCAACTTGGCAAGAACAAGCCAGTGACTTGACTTGACATTTTTACAACTGAGTCAGGGTCTACATTTTTTTCCTTTTTTTTTCCCTTTTTTTATGACAGAGGGCTTACAATGTGGCAGGAACAAGCTGAGGCAGGGAAGGCAAGGCTTAAACTTTTCTTTTTTGGCACAAGGGAGGTGGTTAGAGGGAGGGAGGGACAAGGAAGCAAGGGAGGGATTGTGATAGTGGGGAGGAAAGGCAAGGCTTCAGGTCTTCTTTTTGGCACAGGGGGGTTTACAACTTTCCTACCCACACCCCACCACCACATCCCTTTTTTCTGTTAAAGTTGGCTCTTGAGACTTGTCTCTAATTTTTTTTTTCAATAACTTGAGACTTGACTTGGACTTGAAAATCAAAACTTGAGACTTGACTTAATACTTGGAGAAAAGAACTTGAACACATCACTGATAGCGACACTTTGAATATTAATGTAGACTACTTGTTGGGTCCTCACACAAAGTCTGAGAGCATCATGGAATGTGACCATGCTCTTCCAGTAGGTGCCATTACCTCAGTTCAGGCAGCTGTCCAACTGCCAACATTTCTGGAAGGAGCAGTAGTCTAAACACAAAGTTGTTTGGTGAGGCTCTCCTCTTTATTCTGTGCTCCTAAAGCCATGGACCAACAACATCACACTTCCATGAAAGCTCTAAGTACAAACGTATCTTTCTTGAGAGAGAGAGGGAACCCCCTCCCCCATTTCCTTCTTTTCCACTTTCAAAAATCCATACTCTATTTAGTTTTGTCCAAATGTAATTCTAGAAGCATCCCCAGATGGTTAATCTTTATAGCAATATTTTGATTGAAAAGCTTCATTCATTGATGTAGATCAATTATAACTTTCCCAGGGATCATGTGAGTGATATGGCTGCCAAGTGAGCTTGATGCAGCTCCTATCGATTCTTAAGCATCTTTTATTTCTTATAAATCATTGCTCTAGCCATCATTTTTCTTCTATAGTTCCATATCTATCTCTTTTGCTAGTCACAGTAAAAAACATTAAATATCAGCCCTTAAAACTGGGCCTATGCAATCCCAACTGTTTGGAGAAGTCAATAAAAAGGTAGAAGATTATGTCAACCATATCCTTGATCACAACAACAACAAAAATCTATATTCCCTGCCAAGGATTCACAGCAAGAAGATGTAAATAGAACAGTGAAAAGATCAGTTCATCAGTGAGTCCAGTATATGCCATGGTAGAATTAATGGAGATACAATGTAAATAAATTTTTTACACCATATCTATTCCTTTCTACAGTCAACCTGATTGCCAAAAACAGTTATAAGGAAAACTAAAACCATCCTATTTGTTTGTTCTTTTCCAATCTTTGTGATAAGGAAACATTTGCTTGCAATTCCATACAGAGCTAACTTTATGCACAACTCTATGTATATCCACAATGGGGACAATTTGAGCGATTTGAGGGGGGTGCTGGAGATTGTGCAAATGGAGGTGGGATTAAAAAATACCCTATGATAATGTGGAAGTGTGCACAATTGCAAGTCTGGCTATCTGCTATGTAGTCTTCCACTCACCCAAGATGTATTCCTCTCATTAATATCCTTTTTAGTTTTAGGCTGACTATATACTAGCCCAACAGATCAGTATTCTCATCCACATACCTTTGCCTAAGAAATGCTAAGTGGATATTCAACTATAGCTTGCACAAGTGGCAGAACCTGAAAAAATGCACATATTTTCTGGAATGAGGGAAACATTTGCCACAGTATGTTGCTGCTTACCAGAATTTAAATGCTTCAATGAAACTGAATTCCCAGATCCATGCATTGCTACTTGTTCACGGTTAACCACCTCTACTTAAGCCATACTACAGAGTTGACATGAACTGGTTCACAACAGATCCTGATTCAATAACTACCCATATACAACTCAATGTTCTTATGATCAAGCCAGTACATATACACAGTTTATTTAGCACTAAAACACATCTGTGTTACTTTTTATGTTTTCATGCATTGCATTAGAGAAATTATATGTAATGCTAGTAATCTCAGAATCTAACTGAAGCTACTGGAACATCACATGAACTGAAATACTCATATGTTGGGCAAAGCAATCCCTCTCCAGCAGCAGAGAGGAAGACCTGGGATACTGGATAGCCTGTAAGCCACCCTGTCAAGGATCTTGTGACTGCTGCCTAAGGAGCCCATCAATACCCAAACTTCAATCCCATGAAGTTTATTTACATCAGGATCTCATCCTACTCAGTTGCACGTTACTCTTAACTTGCCACTGTTGGGGCAAAAATATATCTTTGCATTTATAATCATACACGATTGTAGCACATAAAAGAAATATTCAGAGACTGTGGATCTCTTGCAGAAGCCCCTTCATCTAGAAATTTAATAAAGCCTAAGTCTCCTACAGTCTTCTGAATCACATGAATGGTCTTTTAAAACAATAATTTCCTAGGGAGCTTTTATTCTGTTTATTGAAAAATCTCTTTCTTAACATTGCCACTGTCTTTATTCTTGTCTTTTTAATATCATTACAATTGTTTTAAATATTAATATAATGAGGCTATGGAGATAAAATAGATCAAAATGTATGAGCCAAAAATGGGCTTTTGCAAGAAATCAGAACCAGTGCTGTGCCAAAACTTTCTTCTATATTTTCAGACTATTTTCCATCAATTGATAGAGAAAACCTACTTCAAAGATGAACATTCTCCAACTGAACTGGAGAAATTCTTATGGTGGTTACAAAGTGAGTATGAATGCCTTGGGAGTATTGGGAGTATTGGGAGGTGGTTACAAAGTGAGTATGAATGCCTTGTCTTTCATTGCACGATCATCTATTTGCCAGTATGTAGCTTCTTCAGCTTCAGACTTCAATTAAAGCCCAGAAGAGACCTTCATGAGTAATTCTACCCATAGAGCTTTTTCAGAACAGGAAGCACAGACAATCTGAAAGTCTGCAGAGCAATGGAGAGATGTGCAGTTGAAAGAAAACACAAGTAGCCCCTTCAGGAATGAGATAAGCTCAAATACATCAGTAAGTTGCATTGTAAAATTCTTTGAAAAGAGGAAGAACAATGGAAAATCCTTTCATGAGGGAAGAAAAACTTTCAGGAAATTGGAGGACAGATTTTGACTCCGTGTTAGCTCTTCCTCTGCCCTGGAGTTAGAATCAACAGTATCCCAATCACACCTGCATCGTGAAGGACTGAGCAGGAGAGTCAGCCTGTCAACACAGCTGACCACAAACTTGCAGTGGCAAGAAAGCCCCTTCCCTCCTCCCTCGGCCCCCCCACCAACAAAAACCTTAAGGAAAAAAGAAAGAAATATTCTACAAACACTGGCAATGGTGAATGGTAAATCTGTTCTCTCTTTCCTGCATAGGGTGGATGCCATTTGTGGACAACCTGAGTCAGAACATTTTCTATTTTCCTGCACTTCATCTTCTGTGAGTATTGCACTATAAAACAACACACCATCTATGAAAACTAATATCCTTTTTATGTGCATCTTTAGCTGATTACATGTTGCAAACTTTTAGTTTGTTTTTACTAATGGGAGGTGGGATTTCAGCAGTAGTTACTGATGATTTCAAGAATCTCTCAACTGACATATCAATCAATATGACTATGTGTTATGGACTGCATAGGAGGACTGCTCTATGATGGCAACATTAGTTTGTGTGTGCGTAAGGAGACCCTGGGTATTATAAACACAGAAAAAACGTATGCAGTGAGTTCTAACTTTTTCTCTTTGAGAAGTTATTAAGAAAATGGAAAGTGAGACTACATGTAAAATAATGGCTTTATCGTGACACCTGCATTTGAGTAATTAATTCAGTTTTTCACCACTCAGAGATTATTATTTAGGGCTATTGCACAGTTTATAAATCCCATAAATTAAAATCCCACAAACAAACAAACAAACAAACAAATGCTCCAGCCAAGTAAGCTCTAGGAAACAATACATGAAGTCTTCCTGGCTGGAATGACTGACCATTTCATTCACAACCTTCCTGCAATTTTAAAATGCATTTCACAGTGTGCTTATTGCACATTTCCCAAATGTATCTACCACATGGGATTGGATCCTTAGAAGTTTCATATTGGAATTGATCTGGAACGGATGTTGATAACTAGAAAGCAACCTTTGCCCTTTTTCAAATAAATCAAGTAGAGAACTTCCTTACAAACCTTCTCCACAGGATCAAGGACACTGAATAATAGACTGCTCTGTGACCTTTCCGCACAAGAAAGTACAAGTACAGTGGCATTTCACCTTTGCTAGCCTGTGGGGATGACAATATTAATGGCACCATTAGCTAGTACCTCTATATCAGGCGCCTCAAAAGAATCTAATGCATACTGGCATCATCATTCAGAGAGAACAAAGCAAACAAAAGAAAAACACAAACGGAAGATCAATGAGAGTGGTCCCTTACTATCTAGGCAGCCATTGGAAGAAAAAGGACCAGTACACTTGGAGACAGATTGATTTCAAAGACTGGATCCACAGAACACAACACCCCATCATGGATAACAAGCCATGCTGGGTTGCTTTGTCATGCCAACCCAGACCATTTCCCACAGACTGACTTGTTTGTGGGCAACAAACCACTCTGACAACCTATGGTTTGTAGTTGAGGTTGTTGAACCTACAATGGGTTTCTGAATTTTCCAAACCCAGATAGCTAACCCCATTATGAACTCAGGGAAGTGGTTAGGGAGCCACTTGATAAAAGTGGCAGAAACCCCCTTGCTGCTTTTGCTGGATTTGCACAGGATGGCGCCTGTGCCAGCCCCTTTACCAAAGCCTTCACAGCACTGGAGGGCAAATGTCACTGGTTCAGCATCCCAACCTGTGATCACATGCCCATTTTTGCTTGCCACAGGGTTGGTTTGCTTGACTGATTTCCCCCCCTTCCCTGAAATTGCTTTTCATGATCTTCAAGTTGACAGCCAGGGAAAGCCCCTTGAAAATGGCCATTGAAAGAAATGACACTGACTCACCACCTTTAAGAAAGAGAAAGAAAAAAAAATTGTGTCACAAATATGTGGAAATATTCTAATATTTTTAAAATATAGTCAGACTTGTGCATTTCACACTTTTGGTTCCAAATGGACAGCCTCACCTGTACATGGACCTCGCAGGTGTCTTCTGTCAAACAAGCACCCATCATGGATATTGACAAGATAGATAGGTTTGTTTTTGACTTTGCTTTCCTCTGACAGCTGTCAAAAGGTAAGCTGTCAAGGAAAAGCAAAGCCACAAGTGATGGACTTCTAGGACAAGACTGTCTAATTTTGGGGGTGGGGGACTGGACCTGAGTTTCCTCATTTTCCCGCATCTTTTCCACTGTTACATGAGAATCAATGTGTAAACATGTGTGCCACTTTGTTTTACAAGAGCATAGTGTTTTCCTCAGCTCCTTAAACTCAGGATTTCTTTTAGATGTTGGCAGGATTAATTCATTTTTCACCTACAAGGTCATGTGCATAATAAGTCCTCCTCATTATGAAACTCTTGCTCACATCTTGCACAGTCTCATGAAGTACCTTAATTCATCACTTTCTTCACTTCTTTCTTTAAAGGAAAGTTGTATATCAGCAAGTGTCAACATTGGTTGTGTTATAGACCACTATCATAGATTGTTTAACTCCTTCTTGTTATGCTCCTTTGAAAAGATTTTGAATGAAAATTCATATCCTTCTACACTCCCTCCATTTCTTTTTGTATTTTAGAAATGAATAGTGGCAGCTGATTTGATCTTTTTATGACCACATTTTTTATACATAGCTTAAGAGCCTAAAGCATATGCAAAGCTCTTTTCATGTATTATAAATCAAAATAAATAATAAATAATTAAAAATAGTAACAGCTTAATGAGGCACATGTTGCATTCCATCTTTTCATTCCAGAGGCACAGGCAAAGTATTAAAGAAAACCAGGTAAAAGAAAAATTCCCATTAGCACAGGCATCCCAATGAACATGGGATCAAATATAATAATTCAACAGTCCTTTAAAAATTCTTGTTGTGTTACAGGAAGCTTAAACATAGGTCTTGAAAAGAACAATGGGGGTCATACTTTATCATTATACGTACTGAGGAATCTGATACTGATACTGGGTGCAAGCCACTAAACAGCAAGACTTAGGTCATACTGTAATAGTAGTGGCTAAATGGAAGAAGTAGGCTCTGAATTGGAGTCACCATGACTAATAAGAGGAATGTGTAAGAAGTTCCTTGCATTCAGAAGTGTTGCTTTCTTTCCTATTGGACTAGCCATTCTTCACACCGCATAGCCTTCTATGGATTCTTTTCATTGTTCATTGGAGACCTGACATTCCAAGCCTGCCAGGATGAATGGAATGTGCACTTCAGTGGACTGTTCCCACTGCCATGCCAACCAAACTAATAGTTACATTGAGTCCTGGCTGCCTATTGAAAAATGCCACTCTTGAAGGATTTACAATAATTCTGGAAAACTGTTTAACTAAAAATCAAAACTCTTACTGGACCATTGATTTTTGCACAAGTCTGCATCATTATTATTTCTGACAAGCCTGGGCTATGTGTTCTCTTATTGAATTTTGATGCTGCTTAATAATGTTGCATTGTTATGACATAGTCCTTACATACATAATAAGCATGTTGAATACTTTTTTAAAAGACCTGGATAACTCGAAGTGAAAACTTCCATGTGTATAGGCAGACAATATTAAGATTTTGCAGTCCATGTCATAAACATGTGCCTGCTTCTAAAGTGAAGGAATCCTACAGATTTCTATGACTGTTGCTAGGTCTAAAATGAATATTTGGCACAGAAGTTTCCTGTTTGTCATGAGCTAGGCATTCCCTTCCAAGCAGACAGTCTCTCCAGCACTTCTTGTAAGCATCTTTATTCTACACAGAAGCCTCTAAGCATTCTCAAGCCTCTGAGCATATACAAAGAGATGCTGAACCTTCTCTGCCCCCTTTACCCAAAGCTTTGCTTATGAACACTTTGTTTCTGGAGCTGCATTCTGCACTCTGAGCCTCTAATTGGGCCAGCCTGAGACTGTGGTGACAGGCCCTTGGGTCCACATCTTCAGGAGGCTGGCATTCTCCATCTGAGACACTACCCATTTCCAAATCTCCCCCCTCCCATTCTCCTTCTGCTTCATTCCCACAGGTGGGAATACTGGGCCCCATTGGAGTTCTTAAACTATTTTCATCCAGAGCAGGTTTGGACTGGTACTGCAAGATAGGTGCAGGCCTATCTGTTACAATAACAATTCTGTTATCAGAGTTTGAGCTCTGAGCCTTGTCTGGTTCAGCCAATTCCACATCATCCTCAGACTCTGAGCTACCAGTCCCACCAAAACAGGCTGCTTCACGTGTGCGCCTGGGAATTTCGCCAGAGCATACATGCACAACACTGTCATATTTGATACTTAGAGCAATCAAAAATTCTTTGCTTCTGTTTTTTGCAGACTTGTTCACTAATCAGTTTCCAAACAGGATACCAGTATTCCCAAGTAGTTAAAGCCTCTACAAAGGAAAGCTCGACAAGGATTCAAGATCCTGATCTGAACCTTGGCATGGGTAAACACTAGCACACTTCCATGTCAAAGTCCACAAATGAATCTCACATCATGGAAGATAACAGAAGACTCAATTGCTCCCCAAAAACCTGCTATCCCTGAACATAAGTTTGCTGGCAACCCAAGAAGGGACTTTTTGGGGCCACTTCAAGGCTGTGGAACTCTTTCCAAACAAAGGCTCAGCTTGAGCTTTTCCTGTTGTCCTTATATCTTTGGGAATAGACCACTTTATTTAAGACAGTCTTTGACCCATGAATGGGTCTCCTGAGTTGGCTGGTTTTTAAAAAAAAAATTCCTTAAATTCTTATGCCTTTTTAATGCATTGTTTTAATTCATTTTAATTGTACCTGCAGGCTGTGGTAGAAATGTGGGAGTAATTAAAGAGAAAATGGGATGAGGCTACCTGAAAGACCAACTTCTCCCATACCCAATTCTTGAGAAAGTCCCATCTTTCAAGACCGCCATATACATCTTGAGGGATGTTTGTTGGTGATGCAATAGAGGGTCTTCTTGGCGGCCGCTCTTTGGCTGTGGAAATCCTTGCCAAAGGAGGCTACATTTGTTTCTTGCTCTACTTTCCTTTTGCAGGCAGGCAAAGACTGCTTTATTCTAGCAGGCTTTTGTTCATGCAGACCAGCTGAGCTGAATGCAGTTTTTACTCTGTTGTGTTTTTAACTGCTTTGAATTGTATTTTAATGTATTTGTGTGTTACTTTGTCAATGATTGTAAGCTGCCTTTTGTGCCACTGTTGATAGACAGGTGGGGTACAAATCACATGATGTGTGTGTATGCTCTATTTAACAAGGGGAAGAAAAAAAAACCCTATAGTTTCAATATCAAAGTTAATATCAAAGTTGTCCTGATGTAAAAAGCTTGTTTCTCTTCATGTAGCGTTCATAAGTGCAGTTAAAAGTCAACATTCAAAAGACTAAAGAACTGCTCCGTTCAGCTCCCTCAGTGTTTAGAGTCTATGAAGCAGATGTTTGTCTGAGGCATTTCAGATCGTCTTTTTTTCTTTGTATCAGATCCTCTTTTTCTCTTTGTACAAAGATGTCACAGGGACCAGATGTAGGAAGAGATATATGGATGTTCTGTTTTAAAGCAATTGGTGTTTATATTTTCCAATGAAAAGCTCACACATTTCACATATTTGGTCTAATATTTGTGGCAACTGAGTAGAATTTGTAAGTGATAAATGACTAGGGCTGCAACTACAGGCTTACCTACCTTCTTCTCCTTTAATGGTCCATGCTACTCCTAGCTTATCATGGATCAGATGTTTTCTGATCTGCAATGGTTACCTGCTCTTTCATTGGTGTAATTCATATTGATGCAATTCACTTTAAGAAGAGGTTTTTAAAAATTCTTTAAGGAAATATAGTCTTCCATCTGTTATTGTTATGTGTCATCAAGTCAACTCCGACTTATGGCAGCCCTATGCATGAAAACCATCCAAATCGTCCTATCCATGATAGCCCTTGCTCAGCTCTTGTAAATTCAGCTGTGACTTCAATTATAGAGCCAATCCATTTCATAGTCGCTCTTCCTTTTTAACTTGTGCTTTTGACTTTCCTTAGCATGATGGTCTTCATCAGGGAGCTTTTCTTTCTCCTGATGTGCCCAAAGTATTACAGTTTCTGTTTTTTCATTGTTACTTCTAGGGAAAGCTCTGGCTTGATTTGATCTAGGACCCACTTGTCTGTCTTTCTGGCAGTCCAGGGTATTCACAAAGTTCTCCTATTTTTGCAAATATTTCATAAAATAATACTTGTATAACGTCCTATATTTTAAGGAAGGAATGGGTGGAGCAGTGGGTTAAACCTAAGTTATCTGGATCCTGGCTATTCCTTATCTTAAGGTCATCCAATGATTAGGCAGAGAGATTGCTTGCAAAATCACTGCTTTTGATCCAAAGGAACCTGCACATGGCGTGGTAAACAAATCCCAAATCTAACCAATCGGTTGTTGAAAGAGCAAAGGACAGGAGTAACTAAATCTGACTACCATCCTTAGATCCCATTCTTGAATAGGTAGTGGCAGGATTCCAGTTTCTTTTAACAGTGTATTTGTGCAGTCACAGCTGCAAGTTTGGCTAGGGAACTGCAAGGCAACACCCACTTGTATGTCTCATCTTGCTGGAATATGCATAGAGCAACCTTCTGCCATTAACATTTGGTTCTTTAGTGAAGAAAGCCTTTCGGCTATTGGGTGGTATAGAAATTAAATGAATGAATGAATGATATACTCTACGTCAGATATAGAACATTTAGTCAATATTAATCACTTGGAAGGAAAGAAGGAAGAAGCAAGCAAGCATGCAAATTTTCTTTGCTTGAACAGATTTATTTTAAAAGCAATGGCAAAAACAATTATCATACTGATTACTATAAAGAGCAAGCCTTTCACATCATCCTTCTTCCAAAAGCTTCTACACTAAGTCAGACTTTTAATAATGAAATTAGTAGGAATAAGGAAGCAATTTCTTGATGGACTGAGAATTATTTGATTCATATTCAGTTCTTACCGTTCAAATTTATACATGAGCTGAAACACATGTACATACTGAAATCAGAATTGTGCACTGTAATTTGCAATTAAAAATGTGTACATTGAGAAAAAGTTCCCATAAAATGCACATATTAGGAGAAGAAAACAGAAAAAAGGCATTACATTAGGGTCAAATTACTTGCAAAATGTGTGCACACTAGGAAAGCTGCATATAAAAACATATATGAATTCTTGTATGGACCGCTTTTCTTTGGTCAAATTCATAAACTGTTGCAGAAAATATCTGAAATGAGAAACTGACTGAAACCAGAAATGGTAGTTTCACCCATCCCTACAAATTAGGTCTTTTGCCAGTTTATGAGTAGCATGATTCTTTTTTCTCAACTACCCATCTATAAAACTGAACTACAAGGAAAGATTTTTCCCCTCCTGTTTTTCAGCAGCCACTTCAGAAAAGCAAACACACTTATTTGAATAATTATAGGGCTTGTACTCCATTGTATAACAGTAATTAGTGCAACCAGCATTAAAACAGGAGGCATTAAGTAGCAACACATTTTATCACTCATTCTGTACAGGATTTCCTTTGCTAAGCATGTGAACTGGAAATTCCTGACTCAGCACTTGGTTTTATACATTGGCTACATTCCCAGGGGCCCTGCTATTGGCACACATTTGCTTTTACCATCCATTAGCTCAGTATTATTCATTTGAATCAACACTGTGGCCTGCACTGATCTCAAAATATTGAGCAGTAAAGTCCTACAATGGCCCTTTATACCAGACTCTTTTGACTAGCACAGGGAACCCTAGTGCTGGTGCAAGTGCCAATGCTGCCTGAACAATATTGCTTACCACTATGCAGTCCTTCTGCCTGTTTTCCAGGTGCAGTGAAAACAGAGCTTCTAAGGCTGGTGTGTTATGTTGTAACATGCATGTCTACCATCAAAAGCAGCAGCCCCATTTATTTATTTATTTATTTATTTAATTAATTAATTAATTAATTAAACATTTTTATGCCGCCCCATTCGCCGAAGCCTCGGGGCGGCTTACAACATAGATAAAACAAGTTAAAATCCATATAAAATAATCTTAATTAAAACTCACATTATAAAATAAGCCGCCCTGGCCAGATAAAATTCAATTGTATTTAGCATTTAAAATGTTGCTTAAATAAAAAGGTCTTAGCCTGGCGCCGAAAAACAAATAACGACGGCGCCAGGCGGACCTCTCTGGGGAGCGCATTCCATAACTTAGGCGCCACCGCTGAGAAAGCCCTCCTCCGAGTAACCACCCTCCTAACTTCTTCCATGGAGGGCTCCCGGAGAAGGGCCTCTCCCGCCGATCTCAGGGGGCGGCTGGGCATATAAGGACGTAAGCGCTCCTTTAGGTAACCAGGACCCAAGCCGTTTAGGGCTTTATAGGTCATTACCAACACCTTGAATTGGGCCCGGACTTCAATGGGGAGCCAGTGAAGCTGACGGAGAACTGGTGTCATGTGAACATAACGTCCAGTCCCCGTCAGCAGCCTGGCAGCTCTATTCTGAACCAATTGAAGTATCCGGACCGTCTTCAAGGGTAGCCCCACGTAGAGCGCGTTACAGAAGTCAAGACGGGAAGTCACCAGCGCATGAGTCACTGTTGCAAGGCAGTCGTACTCCAGGTAGG
This sequence comes from Varanus komodoensis, assembly GCF_004798865.1. Taxonomy (NCBI): domain Eukaryota; kingdom Metazoa; phylum Chordata; class Lepidosauria; order Squamata; family Varanidae; genus Varanus; species Varanus komodoensis. The sequence continues at coordinate 50,912,807 of NW_025335268.1, forward strand.
GGCGCAGCTGATGAATCAGCCGAAGCTGGAGGAAAGCGCTCCTCGCCGCTGTTGTCACCTGAGCTTCAAGTGAAAGCTCCGGGTCGAGGAGCACTCCCAAGCTGCGGACCTTGTCCCTAGGAGGGAGTGCAACCCCATTCAGGACAAGGTTCAGGTCACCTTCTCCGAAGCCCGAACCGCCAACCAACAGGACCTCCGTCTTGTCTGGATTGAGCTTCAGTTTATTGGCCCTCATCCAGCCCATTACCTCGGCCAGGCACCGGTTCAGTACAGCCACTGCCTCACCTGGATTGGTGGAAAACGAGAGGTAGAGCTGGGTATCATCAGCATACTGATGGGTCCGCAGCCCACACCTCCTGATGACCTCTCCCAGCGGTTTCATGTAGATATTGAACAGTAAAGGGGACAAAATGGAACCCTGCGGTACCCCATGGCAAAGCTGCCATGGCGCAGAGCCATAGTCCCCCAACACCACCTTCTGGAATCGGTCGTTGAGATAGGAGCGGAACCACCGCAAAGCGGTGCCTCCGACCCCCAATCCCGCCAGCCTATCCAGAAGGATACCATGGTCGATGGTATCGAAAGCCGCTGAGAGGTCCAGGAGAACCAACAGGGACGCACTCCCCCTGTCCTTCTCCCTGCACAGGTCATCGTACAGGGCGACCAAGGCAGATTCAGTACCGTACCCGGGTCTGAAGCCGGACTGAAATGGGTCCAGATAATCAGTTTCATCCAAGAGTGCTTGGAGTTGTCCCGCCACCACTCGCTCTAACACCTTGCCCAGAAACGGGATGTTGGCCACTGGTCTATAGTTAGCGGCCATCCCTGGATCCATTGACCTCTGCCTCCCTATAACACCTGTTGACAGAACATGGATGCCCGGACTGTGGTTGAACAATTATGCCAGTTTGGCTTTCTTCCACGTGAAACATTTTAAATCTCAAGCTGTTTTCATCTGGTGTATTAAAAAACAACAACAACAAATTGTGGGAAATACTGATAAAAAGCAAAAGCAAAACAAAAACCTGAACAAAATCTCACCCATCTGCACTGGACAAATTCCACAGGCATCAAGCATGGAGATGACCATGTTGACTTTCTTATGGCTAAAGTTGCAGAATCTGTCAAAAAGAAAGATATGACAAGCCAGACTTTTAACTAAACACTCAAAGCCTTCCTACTAGACAGGGACCCTTCCCCATTTTATTTTGTTCCACATTGGAAAAAAAATCGCAAGTTCTCCCCTTCCATTTATGAAGAAGTTGGAGAATTTGTTCAAGTTCTTATTGAAACAAAGAAATGAAATTGTCATCCCTGCTTATGTGTGACATTCTCTTGCTAGAAACTCCCCCGTTTCTAAATGCACACCTAACGCAGTATTGCAGGAGCAGAGTGGGCAAACTTCCAGTCCAATGAATTCCCATCAAGTCTTCGTCTGGTCTTGAGATTTGGGAACTGTCCAGCGTGATTCAGGAGCTGGGCAAAAAGAGTAAGGAACTGAGCCAATGAGCAGGAGAACATGTGAGAATTAGAACTGAGGAGCAAGCCAGTGATTGGAGCTGCTGGCACAGCAAGACAAATCAGAAACAAGAACCAAGTCAGAAGTCAGGACTGAAAAGCAAATAGAAGAAAACAAATGGAGTTTTTCCTTGTTTGTTTGCTTTCTCAAGGAGACTCCAGTAGCAACAGGAGAGTGCAGAGTTAGTCTAGGGCTTGAAGACTAATCTGGCTTACCACACAAGGCAACCAGTACAGAGAACTGAAAGTTCCCAGTTTAAGCACTGCAAGAAAAATATGAGGAGAAGATTGCTGCTCTTGGTGGAACTACGTTCCAGCTGCAATTTACAGTTCTATCCCTAGGGAGGCTTTATTGGATTTTGCTGCTATGAAAATAAAATCACTTTACTAATCTCTAAAATTACTGTTCCATAGTGTCTCTGTGCGGGTGAAATATATATTCTTACAAAAATTCCTGCCAAAATATGTGCAAATTGGGGTGATGTCTTATTCTGCATTTGCCTGGCCTCCATAATAGGAAGGAAAGTGGCATTTGACAAGCAGCAAAGCCATTCACCAAACTGCAAATAACATTGCCTTGCAAATTTTCCAGCTGCAAATCTCTCCAGACACTGATCAGTGTAATAAGACTGAATTATACTCAAGCTTAGGGTTAGCAAAGGAGCCATTCTCTATTTCTAGAGGTGACTGAGTCCAATTACATTAAAAGAAAAGCAAACAGTTTTGAATGAATCAATTATTCTGTATGACCATTTAAACAAATAACTGCACCTATACTAGGCTTGTGGATGTGATCTTTTTGTGCCCTGGATAAGAAGCAGATACAAGCAGCCTTCATTGTCACATGGGTGCAGCGAGTTCACATGGTAATTGCTGCCCCTGACCTTGATGTTGTGACTGAGCATGGGAAGGAAATGTGCTCCACTGAGGTTCTTTTTAATGGATGTGCAAATCCAATTTGCACCTCCTAAGCTTTATGAGAAAGAAGAATTGTGTTCGAAAATCTACATTTTAGTGAACTTTCTAATGCAGGAAAAATGTGCACCAAATGTTTATGTTACCACAACATGTGGCCAAAGCAGTGTTACAGCAAAGAAAAGTACCTTGGGAAATGTGTGTGTGTGTGTGTGTGTGTGTGTGTGTGTGTGTGTGTATATATGTTTTCAGATTATATATTGAAATTCACAAAAGATCTTCCATTACATATATTATGTAGAGAGGTCCTCCTGATGCTGTCATTATATGATTTTTGGTGCCAGGTCAAGACCTTTTTATTCAACCAATGTTTTAATGTTAATAGATCCTAATTATCATCATCATCATCATCTGTTTAACTTATTTTAGTATTTAATTTATTTACTTTAGTCATGGAATATTGTTTGGGACATTTATGTTGTATTGATAAATTTTATTGTAAGCCATCCAGAGACGAAAGTAATGGATGGCCTAGAAATATCCTAATTAATTAATATCCTGATGTTTCTTGCAAAGAATTCAGGGTGGACTACATAATCCTTGTCCCCCTATCATTCTCACCACAAACCTGTAAGGTAGGCTTAGCTGAGAGTCAGGGACTAGCCCATTTACCCAGTGGGGAGTAGAACCTGGATCCTCCTAGTCTTAGTCTTGCACCATAACCACTATACCATATTTGCCCACATTACCATGGGCACTACTACAAAAACACACAAAAAGGCACACTTATTTATTTACATATTTTAAAAGTGCAAGCTTGGAAGGAAGTGACAGAAACTGAATTTGACCTCAAAAACCTTTTTCAAAAAGACAGAAATTGACAGATCAGTCCATACCTATTTTAGATGTGCAGCTTTCCTATTCCATGAAATCCATGTATTAAGTGGGAACAAAAGAAGACGGGAAGCTTACACATGTAACTACCATACAGATCTCTGTTGGAAGATGATTTCTATCTGCTTCTTCTACAGGACACAAAGAGACTGCATCTATATTGGGAGAATCAACAATGAATGATAAAAGGCCTTCTTGGTTGTCGTACCTCACCTTTGAATTCTCTTCCAAGGGAGGTGCAACTGGCACCCACTTTATCTTGCTTTTAGCACCAAGTTAAGACTTTTTAATTTAGTATCTATTTTAGATTGTATTATTGGTTTGCTGATGGCTTATTGTTTGGTTTATTGGTTGTCGTTATTGGTTATATTGTGTTTATTTTCTTCCTGTTACTATTTATATGGTTGTATTTATATTGTACTTTAATTCTGTTATGTTTAATTGTTGTTTGACGTTATTCATTTTTATTTGTTTTATATAGTGCTGTGAGCTGCTGAGAGAGTCTCTGGCTGGGGCAGCATACAAATGCAACAAACAAACAAACAAACTTACAGCATCATAAGGATAGAATCAGAGTGGTAATGGATGAAAGGGTGACCTCGCCTAACCAAGTGTGTATGAGAGGAAGAAATTTGCTTCCTTTTCTTCCTTGTTCACCTGAACCCACCCCCCAGCCGCATTATATTATTTCTTGGCCAATGTTGCTTTAGTATAGTATATAGATAGGCAAATAATAGACAACGTGAATGATCAACGGTAGTGTTAAAAGATTAAGGATAAGATCGCTGAGTTCATAAGCAGGGCTGAATGTCACACTCTTCAAAGCCCCCTGCCAGATACTATTCAGTAATAAGCTGCCACATTAAAGGATGCTGTCTAAAAGCTTTGAATATCTCAGAGTGCACCATGTTTGCAGGATTAAAATGCTCCAAAATCACAGAGAAAAACACACCTTTTATGTACTTAAATTGAATAAGGGTCTGTGAAGCACTATGAACATTGTTATGTAAACGTGGCGTAAAATAATTTACACCATAGATAGCCTCAGTATGTCACTTTTTCTGTGTTACAGGAAATAAACTTTAGAAACATGAAGCCTACTATCAAACTTTAAACAAAATTTTTTATCCGAGTGCATATTCCGACACAAAGATCAGTAGGAGCCAGTGTGGTGTGGTGGCTGGATTGATTGGGGATCTGGGAGATCAAGGTTCTAGTCCCTACACAGCCATGAATCTCACTGGGTAACTTTGGGCCAGGCACTGACTCTCAGTGTAAGCTACCTCACAGGGTTGTTGTCAGGATAAAAAGCAGAGGAGGAAACCTTGGGCTCCTTGAAAAAGGAAGAAAAGTGGGGTATGAATCTAATGTAATAATAATAGAAATGATCATGAATAAATTAATGAAAATATAAATACAGGAACTGGTACTAGCAAATGAAGGCTCTCCAACAGATTTATGAAAAACATAGTTTCTGTGGTAACATTTTCTTTACAATATAAAATGTAATGAGCAAGGTTGCAATGCCTAAAGCATATAATGCTCTGTGCTTGCTGCTGTTGACAGGAACAGCTTCAAAAATGGAAAACTGCAGTATATCCATAATTCAGTGGGCTAGCTCCCTTTTCTTTTAATCCCCTTTTATCTACAAGGTCTAGCTTTGCATTTTTACAACTCATCTTTATGAAATTTTGCCCTTATGTTTTTCATCAAAGAGTAATTAAAAACATACAGAAACATCCCGTTGTCCATCAGGTTGTGGAAGTAACTTTGAAAAACTGTTCTGAAAATAGTATTAATTCAAAATATTTCAGTATACAGTATATCTCCGTGAAGTCACGGTTCAGCATTCGCGGCCTCAGTCTTTCATGGAATTTTCCATGTGGCAGCTTCCTCGCAAGGAAATTGTTTTCTCCGAGTGAGTCCAAACCAATCTCCTTGTGAGTAAGCCAGCACCTCGCCATGCGGCGGCTTGCTCGCAAGGAGATCATTTTCTCCGAGAGAGTCCAAACCGTTGTCCTTCTTATGGAGTAATATCAATGGAATAAGCAAACAACCAAGCTTAGCATCGAGTACAAGGAGCAGGTGATTGGACAACTCGGCCCATGGTATTTGTCAGCCACAAGTACCAGCCAGTAAGAAAACAGGGAAATTGGTGCTACTTAGTGTAAGACAGATGCATTGACAGGCCCTGTAGCAGCTTACATTATCTGAAGCTGACAGTCTCTGTGCAGATGCATTTACTTTCGGAACTGTACCTTCACCCTTCTTGAGCAATGTTTGGATGTGCAAATTGGTCCTCACCAACAAACAGGGAATTGGAAAGACCTACCACTGTATGTGATACTGCTGTTCCTTTTCTGAACTATTGTATTTACTAGTGTTTCCTCATCAATAGGGACTTTCATGGTCCATCTTCTTCTTGGTGGCAGAGCATAGGTAAAATACCTTCACTTGCTTATACCTTCAGAGTTTATGGATGAATTGATAAGGAAAAGCTGCAGGAATAAATACCCCCCCCCAATGCATTTAGGAACTTCATGCAAAGTCCAACTTCTAGTAAATTTTTAAAACCTGAGAGATACTTGTGGCTTTCAACCCCAAATTTGTATAGATGACAATAAGACAACTTTCCACTATCAGTAAGGCTTTGTCGTATTACTTGATCCATTGTGTCTTCTTATGCATTAGTGCATAGTATTTCCAAATGTTATGAGGTATTTCTAGCATTTCCCTGAATGGAAAAGATTTAACAGTGAGAAGGGTCAGTTTGAGAGTGATGAATCAGGACATCTTGCAAGTCACCTAGCATTCTCATTGTGCCCTACAAGAAATATCAATTATATAAACAAAGTATTGAACATTGAGGTAAGACAAGCAAAGGAAGGAAAGAAAGTGATTAATAGAAACCAGCATGGATTTATCAAAAATAAATCCTGACAGACTAATTTAATATCATTGTTTTTCCTGAGTAACCTCCCAAATGGACAAAGGGAACACTGTGGACATAATCTACCTAAGCTTTTGACATAGTGCCACACAACATTTTGATAAGCAAATTAGCAAAAACTGGACTAGATGGAAAAATTATTAGGTGGATCTAAAATTGACTGCTAAATCAGACACAAAGAGCGCTTATCAATGGTACTTTCTCAAATTGGATGGAGAGAACTAGTGAGTTGCCACAGGGTTCAGTCCTGGGCGCAGTGTTCAATGAGGACAAGTGCCAAATCCTCCACCAAGGAAAAAGAAACCAAATGCATCAATACAAGTTGGGGAATATGTGGCTCAACAGAAATGAAAAAGGAAAAGATCTCAGAGTAATTGGGACAATAGGCTAAACAGGAGCAAACAATGTGATGGGGCTGCCAAAAGGACAAATGCCATTTTGGGATGCAGTAACAGAAGTATTACTTCCGAATCACAAGAAGTAGTAATTCCTCTGTACTCCTCACTAGTCAGACCTCATCTGGAATACTTTAAGAAAGATATAGAAAAATTAGGAAGGATCCAGAGGAGGGCAACAAAAATGATTCAGGGTTTGGAAACACTGCCCTGTGAGAAAAGATTGAAAGAACTGGGCATGTTCATCATTGAGAAGAGAAGACTGAGAGGGGACATGACATCCCTCTATAAGTACCTGAAAGGCTGTCATAAAGAGGAAGGTCAGGATCTTTTCTTGCTTATGCCAGATTGTAGGACACAGGATAATGAATTTAAGTTGCGACAACCCAGATTCAGGAAAAGCTTCCTCAGTGTCAGAGCAATACAACAGCGGAACCAGCTGCCTAGAGAGGTGGTGTTTTCTTCCACACTAGAGACATTCAAAAAGAAACTGGACAGCCATCTGATGGTGTAACTTGGTGTCCTGCAACAGTTGCATTACTTTTTCCTATTGTGTCCTGAGGTGTATTTTAGAAAGAAGAAACAGTTGTGATCATGTGTCATGAAAAGCTTCTTAAAGCAACTGTAGAATTTATCAGCAATTTAGTTTAAAAATAATGAAATGTATGGAATTAATAATTTAATAAAAGTTTTTCTCATATCTGTCTGAGAGGTGCTTTAGAGTACAGCAATATCCATTATATCTGGTAGAGATTTGTAATATCGGCACAAGGAATATTTCCCTTGGAAAAGGGTTTTTTTTTTAGACACATGAACACACTATTCTTTACCCAGAGTTCCAAACAACAACAGAATTGCAAAGTTTTCCTGAAGGAGATTGCCTTCGGTATTCAAGAAGGCATGTATATTATTCAAGCCTAATTCCAGGCATGTTCAAGCACAATGAAGACATATATTAAAGGATCATAAAATGCTATCTACTATTTAACTCAAAACACAGTGCAAAAGAGGTCAACAGGGTTAATACCATCCAGCACCTACACCGCAGTAAACTGCTGTCATGTGTCACTGCTAAAAACACTTTCTATCGATTGATTCTACTGAGAAAAGGGCATGAAAGTAATAAGACAGATCTGAGCAGCTGAAAGCTGAGAAAAGCAACATGCTATGAAAAAGTAATTCAGGTTGGGACAACAACAGAAATAAAAGGAAGCCAATATATGTTATAGGTCAGTGGCCTGGAAATGTGCAATAACACTACATAACACTTGTGGGGTTCGCGTTTCTGCTGTATTTAATTATAGGAAAGCAAATAATGTTTTCTCCACAGACCAGGAACAGCAAGAAAATTAATCAAGATCTTGGACTAAAATAATATACAGTAGATTTCTATTTTACTTTTGTTGATTGCATCAAACAATGGTAACATACTGCCTCAGAAGCACTAAAAAGAATCATCTACATTCCGTTATCTATTTATAGAACAGGTCCAAGTCTATTTGTATATCTCCAGCTCTGATAAGAAGGCACACTTATTACTGTGTCGAATGCCTTTGCATTTGTGCTCATTCAGCTTTCTTCCATATATAAATGCTGGTTAAATGTTGTACAGTAAATAGCAGCATGAGCAATGAGATGGAAATCCTTGGTTCAGATCTCAGTTTAGCTATTAACTCATTGGGCAGCCTTAGGGAAATGACTGCCTTTCAACACACACCTATGATAGGGGAATACCACCAGCCTACCTTGCAAATAATTGTAAGAAGCACTGATATCACCTATCTGAAGCACTTTCCACACTTAGCAAAGGTACTACGATTATGTTTTTTACCTGTAAATAAGTATTTATAAAGTACAGCAGGGATGCTAATCCCACACAACAGTGCTAAAATAAGAAGGGTGCAAGGAATCACAATGTAATATAAATCAAGTAAACACAGTTTCACATAAACATTTAGGTGATGAAATTCACTGGTTAAGGTTTTATTTTTTTTCGCCTCTCAGTATTTCATGAAATCTTAATTAGTTCTGATATAGCACATGGCCATAAATCTTTTTTTAATCAGTCAGCTGTGTAGGGAAATTTGAATATGCATGGTTAAAAGTCAAAACTAGTCTCACAGTGAACTCATGAAAAATGCTTCACTATGTATCCAACATGGTAAAAAAAAGTCAGACAACGTTGACTCATCTTGACCTCTCATCTTGTCATAAAAGCTACATGTGGATGAATCCATGTGTGTACTACCATCGATATGTGATAGTAGCAAAAGTGGTATCTTGCATGTGTGAAAATGTCTATCCAGTTCAAACACCACAGACAGCTTTCATATCAGTTTGTAAGTCAAGTAGTACAATGCTGGGAATGTAGACATCTGTGAATCGTTTCCAAGTAGAGAAGATAATGTGCAGATTCTTAGTGTCAGTCCATCAGAGTGATACAGACTCAACTGGATATAAGCAACGACTCTGTTTGAAACTTGCTCAGTGGAGGGGAAATTTCTTTTAGGCCCTTCAGCGCCAAGAGGCATGTCTGCCATGATTTCCTGAGTGTCACATGCCCTATTTTATCTGTGTTCAGTTGCAGGATTAGCCCATTTAATTTGTATATGGGCTTGGGATGGCTCTGTGGTACACCTTGGCAATGTAACCCACTTTGTGGTGTTATAAATATATCCCAGGAAGCAGGGACTGCCGTAAAAACACAACCTACGTTGTGTTTCGGCATAGTACTATGACTGCACGTTCTTGGTGATAGAGCTAATGTGACAGAAGTGAATTCTACAGGCTGTAGAAAGATGCTGGCAGGTTGTATTGCACATATGTTCCATGGAAAGCTAAATTGCTCAGCAATTTGTATCTGTGACACAGTAAAAAAAAAGCTCCTTTTCATCATTGGCCAGCCCAAGGAAACATCTATATTAGTGGGCAAAGAGTCCCACTGGATGATGGAATCTCAGTTAACAGCCTGTGTTGACCCTAGTTCTTTGCTTTGGATACAACAGACATATTTTCATACACAATCATTGGGAATGGACTAAAGCCATACATCATCCATGAGGGTGATAAGAACATCATGCTTTGATCTTGGCTTTTATTTGGACCAACAACTTAAAGAAAACCTTTAAATTCAATGTCTCGAGCTCTGAGTAATTTAGTCCCGAAAGTCCTGCTTTTTGAAATGAAGAAACAAGCACCATTACTGACTTCTGTAACCTCACATAAGATACAGTGTGTCCAGGTTCACTTCTAAGAACTGAAAGGAAACTGCCACAATTTGAAAGCAGCAGTTTTTCAAGAGTATAAATATGAAACTGAATGTGATCGAATCCCAACTCTTAGCATTAACTGGTTGCATATATTTCAAAGGTACTTCACATATTTCCAGTTTAACAATGAAGTTTAACTGTGAAAAACTGGAAATAATTGCAATAAGAAAAAAAATTAGTTATTGGAATACATTTTGACATGGAGGTTTGTTTCAGCTGCTTCGTTCTCAAAAGACATTATTTTGCCCTGAAGGAACTAGGGCAGGTGTGGAGAAGACAGATGAGTTTAGGTTTACTTTATAGGTTGTGGACATTTTCACATAAATGTCATAAAGTAAGCTTTGCAGCAGCATAGCAGTTCCTATCACAAAAATACGTATTTAAATTTACTTCAGTAGAGTTAATGACTACAAGAGCAAACACTTCCCAAGGAAGCATACAAAAATGAGCAATTCCAATCAAATGACAATACATATATGGCATAGCCAATAAAGTTCTAATAAGATAATAGGCCAAGGAAACAATCCCATTTAAAAGTGTACAGTGTGATGGATGACCCATTATAGATGGCATGCTGATAACACAGTGTAGGTGTCACGCAGGTCAGTTGCCTAGGACTTAGCAGAATCTGAATGGTGTGGTCATATTTTTGTGCAGTTGAAGTTTCTGAAATGTTTTTAAAAGGCATTGCCATGTGAAGCGTATCTCATTGAAGAAGCCTGGATGACGCTACAGAATGGAGAACCGAAACTCAGCTGCTTAGCAGGGTGGCCACTTATGGATCAATTCTTAAAAGTGTCAAAAAAGGCTTGACTTTGCATCTACTACTGTATATGTAGTGTACCGTATTTCTATACCAAGTTAGCAATCCATATAATTAAAATAGAAAAATACTATAGTTCACCACAGTGTGGGACAGTGAGATCGCATAATCTGTTTGTCTTGCTCAGCCTGCTGGCCAAGTATTGTAGCTGGGATATTACAAGGCCCAGCTCCTTCTTCCTTCTGATAGTTCTTTATGTTTAAAATGGCTTTGGACTGAACAATCTTTCAAACAGATGAGCCATTCAGAGGCCTGTTCCCTGGAAGCCCTTCTAACAGAGAACTGTTTTTTGGGGTGGGAATAAGTGAGGACATGACTATCACACCCTTGGAAAAAATCTTAGTTGTGCACCCCAACTGAGGCACCCCTCTTACTGCCCTGACTTTAAAAACTCCAAGACCAAATTAACCCTTTTTTCAGTATGAGACCCTGCCATAACTAACCCAAAACAGTACAGCTAATATTGCACTATTCAATTGAAACACAATCACAGCACCCTAACTTATGTACTTATGTACCAGCCACTGCCTAGACAGAAAAAAGCTCTATGTTTTTCTCAAATATATTCAGACTAGAATTCTGGTAAAACCATTTCTATCCCATCCCAGTGAAGCTCTATAAAATCATAGCTGTTCCTCAGAATAATTCTCCATGTGTCTGTAACACTTCCCAGACATTCAGAATCCATTCTGAATCAACATGTGGGGAAAAGGAGCACTTTAGTTCCCCTGCACCCCTCACCCTGTGCTTATGCAGGACAATTGTCTGAACAGCAGCACCTGCCCTGATGCAGCTGAATCAGATTCAACTGTAGAACAATCTGTGGAGCAAGCCAAGAAGCAGACAAATTGTCGAGCACAAAGGGTGCAGCTCAGTGTGAGAGCAGACTAAGGCAAGAGTGGTCAGGGGACAAGTAATGGTCAAAGCCTGGCACTACCAGACAAATACAGTGGTACCGTGGCAAATGAATGCCTCAGTTCATGACCAAATCAGGTCGCAAACAAAAATTTCATTAAAATTTTGATTCAGGTTGTGAACTCCGCGTTGGGTGGCGACTGCGATTGTGGGCATCTCCCCATCCCCCCGAGACAGGCGCAATCGTGGTTGTGGTTGGAGGGGTGGGGAGGTGGCCACGATCGTGCTTTGGGGGTGGGGGGGGAGAGGGCCTAGATTGCACCCGTCTTTCCCGCACAAGTGCAACCATGATCTTGGCCCTCTCCCCCACCCCAGCACAATGGTGCCCGTCTCCCCTCCCAGCGCAGCCACGATCATGCCTGTCTCCCCCCCAGAGCACCCGCAATCCCACCCATCTTCCCCCCGTCTATGGCCACGATCATGCTCAGGCAGGGATGACGGGCGTGATTGCGGTCATGCTGGGGAGGGAGACAGGCATGATCTTTGCTGTTCTTTGCCACTTTGCTTCAAATTTTTCTAATTAAAAAAGATAGTTACAGAATGGATTAACCTTATTTACATTGAACCTTATGGGGAAATTTGACTTGGCTCATGACCAATTTGGGTCACAACCAGAGTCCTAGAACGGTTTAAATTTGTAAGCCAAGGTACCACTTTTAGGTGCTTTCCAGAAGTCAGGCCTGAGGAACAGCCAAGGTCCAACACAAATAAACAGTAAGATACAATGTGCTGCCCAAGAAGAGTGAGGATCAGTAGCATGGAAATGTAATCACTAAAGAATGTCAATCAGCAAGGCTTGTAGAATGCTATTGTCCCAGTAATTGCTTGCCTCAAACTGAAGACTTGTATAGGCAGAGTTCCCGGAGTTCCACCTGGAAGCTCAGCTGAGCTGCATTACAGGCCCTCTGGCCAAAGTCCTATTTGAAAGGAGGACCTTGCTGCTGCTGATTCCCTTCTGTGTGAGGAGTCTTCCTTCATAAGTGAGCCCTTCTTCTGAAAGGAAACTTCTTCAGTCTCTTGAGGTGATGGCCCGGAGGGTAAGGTGGTCACTAAGCCTCCACCTCAAGAGCTGGACCTCCCTTCTCCTGTAGAAATGGCCCGGTTCCTTGCTTTGTCCTTGAGGCACTCCTTGCACTGGCCATCTTTAGGAGTGCTTGCTCCACTTCAAAGGAGTCCTGCAGCAGGGCCATGGAAAATCGATGTTCTTGATCATGCAGAGCAGCTTCACAAATACAGGAGGTGCTTTTCCTCAGACCACTGCCATCTTACATAAGTACAGAGCAATGGAAATGCACAGGGAAGAGGGCCAGGCCAGGCCAGGCTGCTTCTTTTCATCATGTTGATTCTGTACAGATTTTAAATGTGCAAAAAGGACTTTTGTGCTTGTTTGGAATAGTTATTTGGTTACTGTGTACTTTTATCTTGGTAATCACAATCAGGCACAATTAAACAAATAATCTTAAAAAGATCTCAAGTAAAGTAAGGTTTTATATGCATAATTAGTATTGTGCCTTTGTCCCTTCTGACTGACAGTTTTGGACAATTGTTTTGGACAATTTAGAACAGCAAAGGTTAACTATTACCATTAAAAGCAGTACTTTTCATGTGTTTTCTCAATTGTATGTGCATAACTTTCCCCACCAAGACTAACCCAATGAATGCCAGTGATGCAATGCACACTCTCCATATTCAGTTTGCTAATCTGTACAGGAAAAGCCTTTGTGAGGCACAATGAAAATTTCTTGGTGCTGATACTTTTCCATTAGAATTCATGATATCTGGAATTTAATGTGCAATAATGTAAGATAGAGAAAATATGCACTGTTTGTCCAAAAATTTCCAGTGATGAAAATGGGACAGTAGATCACATCTCCAAGCAACAGCTCTATTTGCATAATTACGTTAGAGCGGTAATGCTTTATTTTTAAAGGCACAGAAGCTCCTGTCCTAGAAGGCAATAATCATTTACCAATGAAGTCAATTTAGCTTACAAAAGATTTACGAGTGTTGAGATAAAAAGGTTTTCCTTCTTGCCCAGTCACTCTATGATACCATTACAAGGTACAATATGAATCTGATGCTAATGTACTCACACTGCAATTCAATTATATTGTCCACATCTAATTTCAAGAGACAACTTGTGCTTTTAGGCTCCTTGAGAATGTGTGGCATATTGTCCATCTGCTTGATATTTCTCACTGGTTCTTTTGTATTATTCTAATACACAGCTAGCATTGAAGAGATTTTATACTATTTCTATTAAATATGTATTCTGTCAATAAATAACCAAAGTATCATTCATTCATTCACAAAGCAAACATTGCCAGTGCACCAGATTTTCTTTCTGAGCTACTATTGATGAGGAAAATATAAAGATGGATGATACTGTCCATCCATACTGCTAGCCTCATTTTTTATTTAACCCATGGTTTGTTGATGTACCCAGAACTTGGACCAGTTCACATGACACAATAGCCCATCATGAGTTATGAAGAGTCCTCAGTGTATATAACTACTATTTTGCATATCCAATCTTTTACCTGTGTAATTATTAATAGTTTAGGTTTATGAATTACTGTAATGTAAGCTTCATTGGGTACTGATGAAAGAAAACCCATATAAGTATGGGTTAAAACAATAAAGTTGGAGAATTCAAAACTAGAAAATGTTTTGTAATACATTATATCTTATTTTATGATTTTGCCCATTTGCACAATTTTGTAAATTTTTATCTTGTGTCTTCCTGAGTGGGTTTTACCTTTAAAGGCAGTAAATCAATAAAATACCTTTGCTAAAAGAGAAGGGAGGGGAGGGGAGAGATCAAGTCAAAGGTTCTTCAGACAATGTATTGATCAGATTATTCCAATAACTTCTGAGCCTGAATGTTGATAGTATTAAATTGTGTTTAATATGCATTACAGATGCTAATGGAGCATTTCATAGAGTAATAAAGATAATTACAAAGATCCAGGTTTTCTTGATCCATAAGATCCATAACAGGTTTACAGTGGGATTTATCCCGTGTTACTTGTTGAAACCACTTAAATCAACATTGTCTGGCAATGACATACTTAAAATCCTTGTAAAGTATATGCCATGAAAAAAATCACCCCCCCCCACACACACACACACTCATGTTTTACATTTGTCTGACCAAGTCATCTGATATGACATACAAGCCTAAAGTAAAAATGCAAACCATGCACCAAATACCATTCAAAGAGTGGTTTCTGCTATCAATAAATAATGAAAATAATAAATTAGATTTTACAAATGCACCTTATGTCCAGAGGTACATATACATATTTAAAATATCTACAATGAATAATTAATTAAAATAAATAAATAAATACAGAGATTAAAACCTCAAGGACAACACATCTTATACATTCCCTACTCGATGTGGATTAGTCATGGTTTACCAGAGGTGAGTGTACTGGAAAATAATTGCATGCTGGTGTAATTACTACTGCTGCTACTATTCTGCTGCTGGTGCTGTTTATCATTTTAAGAACTGATTACATGTAGGTGCCATTCCACATTAAAAAGAAATGATTTAGAGGAAGTATGGACATTCAGGTGCCATTTTATAACTGAAGAGAATATATATGAAGGCAAAAGAGAGCTTCTTTGGCTAACAGGGTGAGATACAAAGCTAATCAAACAAACAAACAAACTGCTGTGGATAATTTAAAGGACCAACAAGATATGACTCATTGACAAAAAGTTGATGTGGCTGACATGTGACAGGCTTAAAAGGTATATAGCAGGTATGTGAATATTGAAAATATTTGGTGGAGAAGTGTGTGTAAAGGAGTAAACACTTTAAAAAGCAGCTTAAGAAGTGTATATGAAAAGGAAAAGAAAGTCAAGTAAAACATTCAAAACCAAAATAGAAAGCTATGGTCAAATAGCCAAATGATAACCACCTGATTAAAAGAAAAAGACAAGTTTCATGTAAGGAATAAGTAAACACAAGGAAAGGCATATTAGCAAATATTTCTCAAAGGTACCAAAGTATTTGGCTGGCCCAGCCTTTTTATGAAACAGGCAAACTTTAGAGGACCTAGGTCGCAGCAAATATAATTCTGCAGGAAAAATTGCTACTTGTTGAAAACTGAAGCAAATTATTTTGTTTGGCCGCTTTTCCCATTCTTAAACATGTTCAACAGTGATTCTTTCCTCAGCTTGGCCCTGAGGTAAGGCATTTGTGCGAGTGCACATCAGAGGTTTTCTGTGCTTTGAGCCAGAATTACATGACAGAAGGTATTAAAGGGCGTAATGGAGGGAAGGGTCTCATAACTACAAAACAGGAATGGAACAATATGAGAGTTCCAACAACTTCTGTAAAAGAGCACCAGAGAAAACGTGCCAGAGATAGCTCCAGGGAACATTTCCTTTTGTTTCAAGTATGAAGTTTTTGTCTTTGAGACAAAGTAGTATGAAGGAACTTTTTCCACAGGGAAAAAAATGTGTTGCTATTACTTTATTCCTGGAATAAATTTGTAAAAAATACTGAATGCTGCTTCATCTTCAGGTGTTGTAATTTATACTCACTATGGGACAGGAAAGGAAAGAGATGAATTTGAATAAATGTAATAACTAACTGTACTAACCACAGTATTTTCTTACTACTACTCTGAGCGGTCATCTATAATACCATCAAATAGATCATCAATATTCCAAGTGTTGCCTATATACAGGTGAAATTCCGGCTACAGCAGTTTGGCTGCTGTTTTGAGTAGAAAAAAAATGCTTAGAAGATTTTTTTCAAGAAAAAGTATTTCAACTCACAAAGTGAATTCATGTACAGAATACAAATATTTCCACAATTTTGTGATAATTTAGATTTAATTATTGCACTCCATTTATCTACCACACTGACTTCTCTCTCACTCTCCCATTATAGGGCTTTGTTTCCAGTCCCTGGACCATCCTTGTTGTCCACCTCTGAACCCTTTCCAGCCTGTCTGCATCCTTCTTAAACCATGGTGCCCAAGACTCGATACAATAATCCAGATGAGGCCTAACCAGTACTGAGTAAAGAGAAACTAGTTCTTCAAGGGATTTGAAAGTGATGTTTCTATTAATGCTGCCTGAAATAGCATTTGTCATTTTTGCAGCCACATCACATTGTTGACTCATATTCAGCTTATGCTCTACAACAATTCCAAGATCCTTTTTACTAGAAGTATTGTTGAGCCAAGTATTCCCCATCTTGTAATGATGCATATGGTTTCTTTTTCTCAGGTGCAGAACTTGGCAGTTGTCTCTATTGAATTTTATTCTGTTCTTTTCAGCTCAGCCTTATCAAGATCTCCTTGAATTTTCTTTCTGTCTTCCGTGGTATTAACTATTCCACCCAATTTTGTGTCATTTGCAAATCTGATAATTGTTCCCTGCATTTCCTCAACCAAATCATGATCAAAAATGTTGAAGAACACAGGTCTTAACCCTGCGGTACCCTACTTGTTACTTCTCCCCATTTTGAGAAGGTGCCATTGATGAGCACTCTTTGAGTCTGATTCTGTAGTTGACCTGATCATTGTTCCATCTAGCCCACATTTAGCTAATCAGGATATTGTGGGGCACTTGGTCAAAAGCTTTGCTGAAGTCAAGATACACTAGGTCCACAACATTCCCACAGTCCATCAGGGAGATACCCAATCAAAAATGAAATCAGGTAAGTCTGGCAGGATTTGTTCTTGAGAAATCCATGCTAACTTCTAGAAATTACTGTATTGTTTTCAAGGTGTTTGCAGAATGACTGCTTTATAATCTGCTCCACAATTTTCCCAAGGACTGATGTCAGACTGACTGGTCTGCAGTTTCCAGGTTCTTTTTTCCTTTTCTTGAAGACAGGGACATTAGCCCTTCTTCAGTCATCTGGCACATCCCTTGTCCTCCATGATTTCTCGAAGATAATAGTCATTCTGAGAGTTCTTCCACCAGCTCCTTTACAGCGCTTTACAAAGTTCATAGGGCCCTGGAGAACTGAACTCATTCAACCCAATTAGATGATTCTTGACCATTTGCCGATCAATCTTGAGCTGCCATCCTGCTCCTTCAGCTTGTACTTCCCATTTATCAGGAGGGCTATAGATCTTCTTTTAGGAAAAGACTGAGCCAAAGTAGAAATTGATGGGCTTGGGGAGAAGTGAGAAGATTTACTTGGCCTCTGCCCATGCCCTGGTGGCTTGCACTGACTATGACAGAAAATATGAGGTCAGAACTTTTAAAGTTATACATTCTATCCCATCAGAAGTAAGGAGAGAGAGGGAATTAACTACCCCAGCTTTAAGACAGAGCAACCTGAAGGACTGAACTAGGCCCTTCTCAGTGCATTGGAGCGGTATTGGATCTCATGGATCCAAAAGTTATGCTTTACCACTGACAGGAACATAGACAGTGGCAGTTTTCCACAGGAAGAGCCAGGCATGGAGACAGGTAGAGTACCTGGACTGGAGAAGTTCCTGTCTGTTGGCTAAGGGAAGTGTGATTGTTCTCTGAAAGAAGGTTAAGAGCCTGTGATAATACACAGCCAATAAAATAACTGGCAATTATTTCATCTAATAAGATTTCTTCTTTACTTAAGTCAGAGTGTGATGAAATATTGTACATTCTCATTTTTATCTATAGGCATGACTGAATTTAGTCATGTTTTAAAGAATCTATAATGTGGTAAAATATATTATTATTATTACACTATAGAACTGTTATACTGCATGCATGCATATGTAAGGGAAGGGAGAAGCTCTGTACTGCTATACCAATAAGAGCTAGTGATGAGGAGGAGGACAAGGCAGTGATGGAAAGAAAAGATAGAAACTAAGCAAAGCAAACAAAGCAAGCCAGGATTCTCAGAAAATAATTGTATTCCATACTTGTATTCACATTATCAGAGAAGTCATGGCTAGAATTCCTGCAAGGATGGAATTTCACACATTTAAAATGTCATATTTCAAAGTCCCTCTTAAAAGCAGACTTATTCTAATGATTTTAGTTTAGAATCTGCACAATATTTAAATAGCAGCTTTTCCAGCATGACTGTACATGGATTAAGACCAGGCCAATGTAAGACTGGGAAGTGTAAGGCTGCACACACAACAATTAGAGATGGGTTGCAAACATAACAGAGATGGACAGCTGTGCTCATGATTCCATTTGAAAAGAGAAACAGCCTGCTAGTCTGCTAAATTGCTAGCCTGCTTCAACCCTATTTCAATGACCTGACATCTTTGTTATCATTCCATCATAACAGGGTTTTCTAGCTAGCATGTGATAATAACTCAGGCAAACAAAGTTACACCTTTATCTTCTACATTGTTATACAACAGTAAATATTTAATTTGGACAATGATGGTTAGATGTTTCCTCCCACTGTTCAACCTTTATTCAAATGTAATTGCAACTAATTTGGCATCAAGGCACTATGAATGCCTTCCTTTTTGGAGTGCACCATATGGGTTCTGCAGTCTCAGAAGACAAGGAGAGGCAATAGCTAGGCATCTGCCTCCAAGGTCGCATGAGCTGCTATAAACGTTACACAGTGGTGTTTGAAGGGATGTATACAAGAGCCCTGCTAATTAAATAAAACACAAATGAATCTATAAATGACCCATTAAGTAAATACCAGTAGAATGGCTGTGCCAGTTGCTCAATGCACTCTGAGAGAACCTAATTGCAAATCACATGGAAGGCTAAAATGTAAGAGTTCCTGCCCTCATCCCTTTTATGAAGGTAGTTAAACTGTAGTGTTTGTTAATGTAAATATGGCACATGAAGACTTCAGAATCTATGATTCATGAAATAAAAGAGGATGGAGCTATCATATAAACCACTCAATCAGGTATTGCAGCCACATACTTCATTCTCCCTCAAAATCCCCCCTTTTTGCTTCATGTATAAAGAGAGAAAATGTAATTGTATGTAAATTAAGAAATCTAATTGCAGAATTACTGCATATTTTAGGGGGGTTTATTAAGCTGACCCTCTATACCAAAAACTAAAACAGGGTACCCAAGAAGCTTAAGTGGGCTTAATCCTACTGTATTTTCCAAAGGATATTTAAGACCAATACTACTCTCAAGGCAAACAGGGAAGAGAAGAGGGCCTGCAATCCACACTTCTGGAGAGAGGTGGCAAAAGAAGCAGGAAGGGTTATGACAAGCAATACCAGTGAATCCTTGTGGATGTGACATCTCTGTGGGTATGAAAAGCGTGGATGCATGTTTAGAATCTGTGGATATGTATGTGGGGGAGCAAACTGGTACTGCTGTCCAACCCCAGAACTTCACACATGCGGTCAAAGGCCTGAGCATAGCCTACAACATGCAATTGCATGCAAGGGAGATTTCTCTGCATGACTGAAAACCCTCCAAAAGGCAGAATGCTTGTGTCATGAGTACTTTCCTATAGTATCTTTGGATGATGAGTGTCCCTTTCTCTTTCTCCTAGTATGTAATACTGCCCCATGAATTTAATTCCAATCTCATTAATTAACTTTTCCCAGAGTATTGTGCCCAAACAATTAGGCTCCTTTGTTGGACTAGCTGGTCCTGAGGGTAGGACACTGATATTCCAGCAGATTATGACTCTGGGCAACAACAAACAAAATAAATCTTTATTGGTACAAGAAGCATAAGCATCTTATTCCGTTAGTGAATAAAAGAGTGTATATTAATAACTTCTGAGGTATCACACTCTTATCCTTCACAAACATTTCTCACTCCAAAATCCTCCTTTCTCTTCTGAATGTAATTTGACCAGTTTTTATTTTATTTATCTAAGTTGAATCTTTCTCTTCAGCATTCAGGTCTCTGTCAGCTTCTGTCTCTCACACCCTTATAATAGTTGACAATATTAGGTTTTGACTCTCCCTAGTCGCTAATATGTGCTCTGTATTCTACTTTCTTCCTTTTCCTGCTGAATCTTAAATGGTTTTCACAGGACTATGTAGGATCCTAATGAGAAGGCTGTCTCTCCAGATTCTACAGACTGCTGACTGACCACAACTTTGTTCACTGGAGACTGACTGATAGCATTTATTTTCTCTCCTCACACAGGTTTATTGTTGTGGGGATAAGACTGAGAGCAGCAGCAGGGGAATGATTTAAGCGGCTTTGAGTTCTCTGCAGGAAAAAAAACAAGGTATGGATTGGATAAATAAATAAACATATGGTAGCTAAATAGACTTGAGTCTTTGCGTCTCTTTTTAAAAACTACTGTAATGATAATCACACTGTCTCACCTCATTCCTCTCAGATGTGTTTCAGCCACAGTAGTACCCCATTTTACTTTACATAATGGATCGGGAATGCAAGTATGCTTTATATCTGATATAAGTCTTGCAATCTGATTTAAGTCTTGCAGTATGTTAGCACTGGGCAACTTAAAATGTACCGTATGCAAGGTTTTGACAGTATGTTCCTAGATATATAGCTGTTTATCATAGAATTTCTACACAGTCTGTTACTCTGCGGTATCTACTTTCAGTTTTGTGACAGAATTCATGTTAAAGCTCTATGCAAAAAGGTTTCTTTTTCACTTTTTCCATTCCCAACCTCTAGGTGGCAGTGTACTATAGAGGAATAACGCAAGTAGAAAAAACAAGTTCTGCTACTTTTATGAATAATACTCCATTTTCCCCACTCCACAAAAACTTAATGTCCTTAAAAGCCAGAGGTGAAACTAGAGTTACAGCACTGTCTAAAGAACCCATAAAGAACTGTAACTAAGAGATCATGAATGCAGAATAAATGTCTTATGTAGAAAAGCATTTTCTTGGAGTGGGGAGAGATTCAACAGTGCATGTTTCTTAAGTTTTAGAAAGGCATGTTCAGTTTGGATGTTTAAGTTTTAGAAAAGATTGTTATTTCTTTGCCCATCAGTGGAATCCCAGTGATTCCAGTCATTATTTGATTAAAGACTTCAAAAGCATATTTCTGGTTGTTGCTTTATGGCTTGTTATAATAACTGGAAATAGCAACTGAGCTAACAGAGAAGATAGGATTTTTGATGCACAGATAGCATCAACATATATAAAATTAAAAGTGTTAGCCCACAGACAAAATTTTCCAGTATGCAGGACAAACTAAGGCAGCAGTTATATGCAGACTTAAATTCCACTGTGTTCAGTGGGATTTATTTCTATTACCAGGATAAGGCTGCTAGTTTAGAGCTTCCACAGCTACATTAAGTTCTTCTCTTTAGGAAATCACTCTCCACAAGCAGAAAGTGATAAACTGCCTGAAGAGGGAGTGAGTTTAACTTTCTCTGTGTCTCCATGTGTTTACGCTCCTAGTTTGGAATGCCTGAATAGGACTTGCATTAATGAGGAATCATGTTGGAAATGCAAACAAGTTGGCACTGCATGACCAAATGGATCTGGCTACCAAATGACATCATTGAGGGCTAAGCAAAAACAAACTGGTAAAAGATGATGGTCAATATTTTGTCCTCATTTCATATTGGTTCAATGAGGAAAACAACAGGCTTGTAGCCAGGATGGGCTGGGGATGCTTCCCCAAATTTCCTCGGCCCCTAAATTTTTAATTAACAAATAATTAAAAGCTTCCAGTTTTGTCTTTAAAAGGCCTGGAAACCAGATGAACTGCACCGACTTTGGTGCTCCCTCCCAAAACTTTTAATCTGGCTACAGGCCTGGAAAGAGAATGCCCTGCTGTTGAAGCCATTGCAAAATGTGTTGGCAAATATTCCTTGGCAATGGGATGCATCCTTTCCCTGTAAATGGTAGCATGCCTCATGAATCACCCAAAGCAGGGTCCTTTTCTAATCATACAGAACTGTTCAGAAATCCCTCTCTCCTCTTTCATATCAGCTGCAATTCTGAAACAAAAATTTAAAAGCATCATACCCTACCATTTCAGCCAGCAATATTGCACTGACTGACAAACATGTTCACAATACTATAAGAATTTAGACTAAAAGGGAATGAAAGGCCATACAACTGAAGCAAACAAATAAAACTGCTTAAGTATGCAGCCTTGCATTCTCCCTACAAAATGGTGCTAAAGGTTATTTGTGCCCCTGGGTATTTGTAGACCTTGAACAGGTTGTTGAATGTGTAGGAGACCTCACTGCTTAAAAAATTCGTGGGGTGGTATTGTATCACCCCTCACTTTTAGACATCTCTCTGCTCTTTCAGGTGGAGACAGAACTCCTGGATTTTACCTGCCCACCTGTCTCATTCTTTTATTTTCTTTGATAGATTACTGTTGTAGTTAGTTGCAAAGTTGTCCCTGAGCCATCAAGACCGCATGGACAACATTCCTTCAGGCTTGATAGATAAAGTATTTTAAAGTTTCAACACTGTGGAAGTAATTCTCTGTTGCTGTTGCTAAGTTCATCTAAGCAATATAAACTGGCAGGTTATGAAGACCAGGGAAGAAACACGCAATCTGACCTGTAAAATGTATAGATATGTATTGTATGTCATAGCATTGTTGAAACTATAAAAGGTTAAAGTTACAAGACTAGGCAAGCTGAATTAGAAAAAAGACCTACACTGTTTTTTCTGCCCAGTCTTGCACCTTGAGCAGTAGATCGGCAGCAGAGGCCTTCCTCCGGGAACCCTCCATGAAAGATATTAGGAGGCAAAGTACCCAGAGGAGGGCTTTCTCTGCAGTGGCGCTCCGCCTATGTAATGCGCTCCCCAGAGAGGTCCGCCTGGCGCCGTTGTTGCTTGTTTTTCGGCGCCAGGTTAAGACCTTTTTATTCCAACAATATTTTAATAACTTTTAATATTGGTTTATATATGTTTTTAACTGCAACTGGGGTGGATCTGTAATTCATTTGTATTATGTTTTATATTATTTTATTTATGTAAGCCATCCTGAGGCCTTTGCGACAGGACGGCATATAATATTCTAAATAAATAAATAGATAACTCTGAGACTTGTGTTTAGAAAATACTTGAAAAGTAACCACTGAAGTCTAGTGATGATATTTAGCCTTATATATATTTGAACATCCAAATCTGTAAATAGGGTTTAAACAAACAATATGTTAATGTTTAAATAAATATCCTTGAGTGTTTGTTCCATGACTATAACCCAGCACAGCTTTTCTCAGTCTGGTGTCCTCCTGGGTAGGGAAATAACTATGAGAGGTGATGCAGATGAGAGTTTGGAAGGAGGAAGGTTCCTCTACATATTCTTCTACAAATGAGAGGAATAACTGCCAACCAGTGCTTTTAGAGTAACTGTGGAGAGATGTGTTTGTATATTTTTGCATTATGCTTTATGCTCTGTTCTGTTTAGCATTCAGCTGTTAGATTGGTTTAGTTGCATTGTTTTGTTGTATATTGTAAGTACTGATAATTCTATGTATTTATCTGCCAGCATTATAATTTACAATTCCTTGTATTGTAATTTTAATATTGTTCAATATATTGCTAATCTTGCCAAATTTTATTTATTCTTGCTCCTCTCTGGACAGGAAGCAACACACTCTGTCTGGGGTGCTCTTGGAATACGTTCAGAAACTGCATGAATATGGAAACAAGATTAACCAGGATTCTGAGCCCAATTCAAGATGTTGGTTTTAACATCAGGCCTTACAAGGCTGGGGATACACTACCTCTTCCAACTGTAATCTGCTTAGACACTATGAACTATGGGGCCATACTCCAAGAGTCAGTTCCAAGCAAGGCTTAGAAGGTGGCAACCGGGGAGGGGCTTTCTCCATGATGTCCCCCATCTGTGGAACAATTTCCCCACTACAGCCCATCTGGCACCAAACTCGTAATCTTTAAGAGGGGTGGATAACAAAAAGGAACTTTTCTGCCGCTGCTCCTCATATTTGGAATGTCCTCCCTAAAGAGAGTTGCTTGGCGCCATCTTTGTATTCCATTTGGCCCCAGGTGAAGACTTATCTTTTAAAAAGACATTTTAATATTTAATCCTTCCCATGGGTGCTATTATAGCCTGAGTAAATTAATTGGATTGGAATTTTAAATTTGTAATAATTTATAGATTTATTGATTTGTTTTAAAGTTTTATTGTTGATTCTTTTAATATTGTGAGCTGCCTAGAGATGCTGCTAGCAAAATAGGTGGCATATAAACACTTAAATCTTTTTGGCGCCAGGTTCAGATGGACAAGGTCTTTAAAAATTTACTTTGCTACCCAGAAACTTGAGGGGATAAACCATCCCAGGTATTTTTATAGGGTCATTCTTTGTTCTTTCTTTTAGTTGTTTTAAACCTTTTAAACGTTTCTTTGTTTTTATGATATCTGATTGTATTTCATTGCCTTGTTTTTATGGATTGTTGTAAACTGCCCAGAGAGCTTCAACTATGCAGAAATAGACATGAAATAATATATTATTAATAATCATAATCATGTATCATTAACCTAGGGCTTCATAGAGTAGGACTTTAAATATACATCACCTCTAAGCAAGTGTGAAGTCTGATATGATTAACTATGACTGCAGTCATAGTTAATAATGTTGGAAAAGGGAAATGGAGAAGGAGCTTCTTTCACAGGTATATTTTCCTTCACAAAAAACATTCATCGAATGAACATGTTCAGTTCTGCTTACGTGGAGGGTAGGAACGTATCCTATGTATGATTTTATAGAACAGAAATGTATTTCCAAGTTCATACAGGATTATTTGGGTTTAAAGCCAATAATCTATTTATTGGCAGAAACTTAGCAGTTTCTCATGAATTCCCTGCCCCTCTCCCCCGCTTTGTAGTGGTTTTTACTGATGTGAGACTTTAGGGAAACTTCACATGGCTGGAACTACTAGAAAGAGAGCAAAGGTGTCATTAAATTAAATTCATGTGCACTGGTCGAATAACTGCTGTACAAGCAGGTACAGTGTAGAATGATATACTACCAGCTACTTTCCCCCGTGGCTCACAGAGATACGATTACATTTTTCATTGCTAATTTGAGTGCTATTCAATGAGTCCTAGCATGCTCGACCTATGTTAAGAATAGGTCACTTGAGGTCAGAAAATATATGCGTAGTCCAGCCTCTCTGCTCATAATCAAGGTGAGCTTCATGGACCTAGTTAGATTGATACATGTGCAATGGTCATCTCATTTCTTCTGAACTGCTGACACAAAATACTCTGCACTTCAGCTAGAATATTGTCTGCCTTGTGCAAAATAATGTAGACCTCCATAACTGTTTGTCAGTATCTTCAATTGTACCTAGCTTGACTCCAATAAAACCGAGCCTTTGCCTCCCACAAATCATATTAAAGGACTCAAATGTTTTGGCCTAATGTCCAGCGTTCTTAAAACATACATAACAGGGACATTGTCTGGGTACAATTGTTTTTGAAAAAGTGATGCAACAGCACATTCTCCATGAAAGAAACTTTTGTAGATGTGTTACACCAACGCTTTTATTTTGCTTTTTATTATAGTTATAATAAATATATTATTGAAGGCCATTGCCTTGGTTGTTGCTGACAGATTTGCTTTCCTTCACTGGATAGATGCTTTCCTTCTGTATTTTTAAATAGCTTGCAATTCACCATTTATGTTGACTGAGAAATAGATTTTTATTTAACTCATCTATTATCCTTATCCTTCACTAGGAAAATACAGGCCTATTATGCTTCGTGACATAGTCCACCAAGTTCTCTCATCCCTAATAATTGAGGAAGCTGCTCTACGTTGGCCCTGGTTCTTTTTGCTTGATTCTTTTCAGAAGTTATTGTGGATGTTGTATCCTTGTTAACTTTTTTTTTAAATTTAAAAGTAGCAGTGCCTGTGCAGCCACTGTTTTGTGCCATAACATTATCTGCAGCAGCAGTTTTCTTAAACTGAGAGTCGTGGGAAGGAACCCTCAATGCCTGATAAACAATGTAAAAATCCAAGGTAATCTTCACATACATTTGACTGTCAGTGTTTCCCAAATGCTGTAGAAATGCACTGCCTATCAGCACCTTCAGATGGAATAAAGGTCCTATGAAAATGGGAGGGAGACTTTCAGTGCAGCTAATTCACACAGTTCATAGGGGGTAAAATTGCTCCTTACACAATGTGAGGAAAATCAGTGATTAGGATTATCCATGCCCTCATTTGCAGTAGACTTTTTGTCCTTTATGACATGGGCACATAGCCAAATCTGTTTGGTGACATGACAGGGTGACATCGTTTTTGCATTGAAGTATGGAAGGAGCAGGGACATGAAGAGCAGCAACTATGCCCAGATGCCAGTTATGTTTCCACCCTTTATAAGAAACTGCAATAGTCACTCATTCATTCATTCCATGTTGACTCCTAATAACAAATGTATGCTGGACAAATTACAGATAGAGTGCCACAGAAGAGTAAAAGTATAAAATACAATAAATATTCATAAATATAATATAAAAATGCAAAACACTACAGGCCAGCATGGTGCAGTAGTTACGAGTGTGGGTCTGGGAATCCAAGAGTTTTGGGTTCTTGCCCCTAACTCGGCCATGGTGCTACCTGGGCCAGTCACAGACTCAGCCAAACCTACCTCACAGAGTTACTGTTGTGAGGATACAATTAAGAGAAGGAGGCGAATTATCTATGCCACCTTGAGTTCCTTGCAAGGAGAAAGCAGGATATAACTATAACAAAATAAATTTAAAGAACAGGAATTGAGAAAACATCTCTAAAATTAGAACTAAGGCAATCATTACCATTTGGGAGGGGATGTTCAAGAAAATATTTTGGCCAGCAAAACAGTATTTTCGAAGGTTGAATACGGAAACATCAAGCATTCATCACAGTTCTAAGGCATTTAAACTTGTGCATAGTATTTTTACCTTCATTCCTTATCTTTAATTAAGGAAAACACATATGCTTTATCTCTAATTTTCTTAATATTCTGAAGTCTGAATTTGGCTAATAAAAACAGTAGGTTAATAATAATTCCTCCAATTATTATTAGAAGTGATGTCGAAAGGTTTAAATCAGAACATGCATTCAGGAGAAGAGTATTGTATGACAAGGAGTTTAATGATGGGATTATCTCTGCTTTATTAAGGGCATACGAATAACACTAATGCAGACTTCATTAGTTCAGCATGTTGTAATTCTATGACTTTCTGCAGAACTCATTTGGAGGTGTTTATCAGCTCCGTGTTGCTACAAAGCCTGAAAATATAATTTGTCTTCCTGAGGCAAAGCACTCCGGGTTCCTTTCAGGTCAAGAAGGTGCAATGCCAATTAATGCATAAAAGGATACAGCAAAATCTTTAAGAGTTGTGTTTTTATTTAAATGCCATGTAGGTGAAGGCACATGATCATGACAGAAATATAGTGTGCAAATTTAGGCTGTAGTCTTATATCCACTTACTCATTAATAAACCTTGCTGAACTTAATAAGACAATTTAGAGAGGGCATACATAGGAGTACATGGTGGTATTCTAATATAAATAACAGAATGAAACAAACAAACCCTTAAACACTGATCAATTATATCTTTTGCTTTAAAATTGTGAAATCAATGAAAGACTAAATGGAAAGTGTGGTCTGTGTCTTTAAACTGAAAACACAAGCAGTATAGAAAAAAAAAAAATCTCCCTAAGGAAACTGTGCTAGAATTTAAGCCACCCAACACAAAGCCAAATTCCCTTCTGTAGCCCTAAGGAAGATAGGATTTGCTTGGGATAAAGAGTTGCAGCTTGCTTTAATCCAATATTTGGTGTCTTAGGGACTTCATTCCATTTCAAACAAACAAATTCAAAAACAAATCTCAATTTGGAATAAGTAGGTAAAAAAATTAAAATTTAGTTGCACATGAACTGATAGGAAGCAAACTACTTTGCCTCCTTGAAAAAACTGGAGAACATGACCATGGTGATAATATTTTATTGGACTTAATCTACTTGTGAAGGGCAGGGCATTCTGAGTCCAAAAATAAAAAGGAGGTAGCTGATGGGTGGCTGTGTGCATTCTTGTCAGCATCTAGGGCATGGGCAGCAGGGAATCAGACAACCAATATGATATACAGGCACATTCCAAATCATAGTCGGGCAGTCCAGAAATCAAGGTGGGTAACGGAAGTGCAAGGTAGGCCAGTCTAAATAGAGCAGAGCAGTCAAGGTAAATCAGGAGTTGAAAGCCAGAGAGACAAGCAGATACCTGGAACTGGAGTGGAAGCTGGAGCAGGTGAAGCCAGGCATGGGGCAGAGGCAGAGGGCACTCAAGCAACATCAAGCCTCTTTACTGCTGAGTCCACACCTGAAGGCAAGAGCTGGTTCTTATATAGTTCTTCCCTCAGGGCTCCCAGGTGGTGCTCCTAACATTCCAGGTGGCTGCAATTGACTGTGGACCTGGTCTTGCTATTCTCGTCTCTGGCCAGCAGAAGAAGCCCTGGTGCTGCCTCAGAACCTCACAATTCTTGCCAAAACACTGAGGAAATGTAATTAAGGTTTATTTATTTTTAAAAAATCTATGCTGTCTCTATTTCCATGGAAAATCCCTACATGGTTTACAATAGTAAAAACATCAAAACAATTTACGGTACTTGATTAAAATAAAATTAAATCTCATATATATATATATATATATATAAAATTAACAATTATACTGATTAATAAACAGGTCTTTGTCTGGTGCTGGAAATAATAAAGCGTCTACTTCAGATGAAACTCTCAGTGGAGCATATTCCACAATCAAGGCACTACTACTGATAATGCCCTTTTCCTTACAATGGCTCTCCTTAATTCCTTAAAGGAAGGCTGTTGGAGAAGGATTTCCACAGAAATTCTTAAAGATCAGTCCAGTATATATGGAAGGAGGCATTCCTTTAGATAACCAGATCCTAAACTGCTTAGAACTTTGTATGTCATGGTCAACACCTTAAATCGGACCTGGACTTCAATCAGTAGCCAATGCAGCTGGTATAGGACTGGCATTATATGGTCTCATCTGCTGTTTCCTGTCAGTAGCTTGGCTGCTCTGTTTTGTACCAACAGAAGTATCTGCATCATCTTTAAGGGTAGCCCCACATGAAGAGCACTGCAATAGTCCAAATGGGGGGTTACTAGTGCGTGGGCTACTGTTGCCAGTCTCTGTCTATCCAGATAAGGACACAGCTGATGGACCAGCTTCAGCTGGTAGAAAGCACTCCTGCCATGGAAGCCACCTGGAATTCCAGGGAAAGCTCTGGGTTGAGGAGTATTCCCAAACTATGTGCCTGTCCCTTAGGGGGAGTGCAACCCATCCAGAGCAGGGCAGATTTCATTACCTGGGTTAACAATCTGCCCACCAGTAGCACCCCAATCTTAGATGAATTAAGCCTCAATTTATTGGCCCTAATCCAGCCTATTATACCACCCAGACACTGCTTCAGAACTGTCACAGCCTCACCTGGGTTAAATGTAAATGTGAGGTAGAACTGGGTTGATGTACACGGAAGACACCTCAGCCCAAACCTCCCGATGACCTCTTCCAGAGATTCCATGCAGATGATAAACTGCAGGGGGAGGAGGGGATGAAATGAACTCTATGGCATAATTGCCATAGTGCAGAGTCACACTCCCCCAGCACCACCTTCTGTGATCAGCCAACCAAGTAGAAACAGAACCACTGCAACGCAGTGGATTTGGAATTGATCTAATGGTGAACACTATGCTT
This sequence comes from Varanus komodoensis, assembly GCF_004798865.1. Lineage (NCBI taxonomy): Eukaryota > Metazoa > Chordata > Lepidosauria > Squamata > Varanidae > Varanus > Varanus komodoensis. The sequence goes on from NW_025335268.1 coordinate 50,943,090, forward strand.
AACTTCTGGGACCTTCCCCTTGGTGTCAACTCTTGAGAGGCTTGGAGAGAGGCAACTAGGTTGAAGACCTTTTCTGTGGTGGCCCCCATCTTTGGAACAACCTTCTTGTTGCAGCCTGCCTGGTGCCAAATTTTCCATCTGTTCAGTGCCATGTTGACAGCCCTCTTTGCATAAGCCTTTAAAGATCTCCCTGGTCATTTAGGGACCTGACACAGTTATCCGAGTGCCTTTCTTTATTCTTAGTTGCAAATATTTTTAATGTTCTTTTATGCTATTTTAAATTAATTCTTTTAATGTGTTTTATTGATAGTATTTTATTGTTTTTATACTTTTTCATAAACTGCCCAGAGAGCAATATTGGCTATGAGCGATATTGAAATGAAATAAATAATAATAAAAAGTGCCTGTGTTAATTGCATGTCAGGTTAAATACAATACACTTTCTTATATACCTTCTTTGTATAAGAAAACTTTTCTTTTAGTCTCACCAGTCTATCACAATAATGAAATAACATTTTAATGACATGAAGAGACTATTGTACATCCATATTAACTTGTTAGGTTGCTAAAATTATTTGTATGTTGATACTTTACGTAGTCCCATGAATTTAGAAAAACAATGATGTTTTTAGAGTTTACCATACACTGAAAATTGGAAATATCATACATATGAGCAGGTCAACTTTTCCACTTAAGTCAATTAGACTAAACTGATTGAAATGAGTCTCATGACACCACATAATCCTCAGTTCCAACCATAACCATAATTAAGTACATATAACTGTGATTGTTCTCATTCATTCCTTAACCTCCCTGTCTTCCCCATTGCTTTTGGAACTGTATAAAATCCCATGTACACTGATAAAACAATAGAAATAAATAATAATGTATTTGGCAGCTCAAGAATTTCATATATCAGTTTGATAGAGCAACATTTCATAAGGAACTCACCCCAGTAAATAACTGAAGATGCACAGAAATTCTTTTCAAGTCTTAAATGTCCAGCCAGGGACAATAAATCAATACCAATGTTTATTTTCAACAGCTATGGACCATTTGCAATTATTACATAATATACAAAATGCAACAGAATGAAACTATCATTATAAAAAAGCCTGAAAGATGTCTGCACAATCACAAAAAGTATCAGATATAAAATACTAAGCACAAAGAATTGCCAAAGTGACCTTGATAAGAAGAACTGGGACTGAAAGCACCATGGTAGGCCTTGTTTTATTGACAACTGCCAAAGTTTTGCAGATTTGCTGTCACCAGTTTATTTCAATACACTAAAGGAAGAATACATATAAACTAGAGGACTTTTCTAAAAGGGATACTAATAGTGGAATCATTAACGGTTTCCCATATCTGTATAAATGTAAAATCCAATTGGGCTGTCCATAAACTGAGAGGAGTCCAGGCCCTGTCTATGTCTTTTCTCCATGAGAAGGAAGAAATGAAGCATTGCCAGGATTCCTTATATCCTGCCGGACCCTCAAATCAACACTGCCTTCCACATCAGCACTGGCTCCAAAGTCACATTTCCAGAGTCAGATCTATGACAGTGTCGAGCCACAGGATTGTGCCCTCAAAGGGATGCTTCAGTGCTATGTCCACATGGGCATGGATAGTTCCCCAGTGGCATTCTCTTGAAATGACCTTTGAGTTGTGCTGAGGGCACTGCATCTACCTGCAGTTTTCTCTAGACCACCCATAAAAATGAAATCCTTAAATTTATACATTCTATTCTGCACTTGCAAGGATCTTCTCTTTGTGGGACTTTTTAGATATTGCAAAGAGGATGAAGTGATATGTGAATGGTGCGGTGGAAAATCATAACCAGGGATGTGATTTTCTCATAGCAATTTGTTCTGTTGATCACTGCCATAAAGACATCAGCAGGCAGCGGAGAGAGAGAGAGAGAGAGAGAATGCAAGAGTGAGAGAGCACCATATATATGAATCCTACATATATAGCCCTACATATAGCCCTATATATGAATACTTGTTACTTTACCAGCACAGAGCCTGTTCTGTATTTTTGCATGTATGTTTCTAAATGTATGTATACATTGTGTACATCTTTGAGATATGTACATTCTTTCTCCATTGATTAAAATAGGTTTGTGCACATTTTTCAAAATGTACCCATGCTGGATGAATGGGGTGAAGTCTGTCAATTGCACCATAAGCTCATAAAGGTGACTGAGGATTACATTCAAGTTCAAGATCAGTTCAGGAGGTGAGCACTGAGTAAATCCTAATCAAAACTAACTGAAGCAAATTTCTCATACATCAATACAACTGAAGTTCACAGGATTTTGTAGCCTTACAAACAATATTGATGGCACTAATAATTTCAGCAGTTTAGAAATACTTTAAGAAGTGAGCAATGCTCTTTGCTTAGATCTCTGAAACTCTGAAAAAATATTGGGTCCCTCAGACAATCACAGAATAACCTCTATTGCACAATGATATTTTGCCAACAGATAGGCTGGAACACATTTGAAGACATTTGAATCTATTAGTTGGATTCAAAACCCATTTTTATTTCACAGGAAGTATACATATGGGCAGGAAGGGGAAAAAAGTGTTGCATGTAACTCTGCAAAGATGAGCCATGGCTTCACTTTGCACTCAGTGTCAACAAGGTTTTTGATGTCATTTGTGAGAGGCTAATATGTGATTTTTCTGGCTGCGTTCCTCTCTTCCAATATAATTGCCCAGACGGTGCTTAAGAAAGGCCTGTTGCTGGAATATCAGGGTTACTGTAGGTCACAAATGAAAAGAATTGTACTGGCTGACCTAGCTGAGGGAGACGGAATACGATCAACCTCTCCTGCTTTCTTCTTCTTTTTTTCTTTTTGTACCTGACTCCAGTCAACCCCTGTTAATCTTTGATTTCCATGAAGATTCCCATGAATATTTAATACATTTCACAGACTGTTTTTTTAGTCATAAGTCTTTGTAATATACCTGTATGAACATAAATGGAGGTCAGGATAAAGACAATGCCCCACAAAACCATCATTGCAGAATGCGAGAAAACAAAACATGTGGAAAATAAAATTCTCCTTTCCCTGAGTGAAAAGTCAGCAAAGCGTTCAATATAGCAAAGCAGTAGTGGATACTATCCATCTATTGCTTTGTTAGGACCAAGAATGGGAGTAAACCAGAGTGCGTATATATATGTGTGTGTGTGTGTGTGTGTGTGTGTGTGTGTGGCACGTTCCAAGGCATTTTGTCAATAAATTCTCACTATGTCACTGTACAGTGAGTAAGGCAAGCCTATTTTTCATTTTAGAACAAAAATAAGACAGAGGATTTGACTCCAGATAGGAGGCAAAATGATGGATGGATATGGCTTGGGCAAGGCAAGGGCATTTCCATGCTGGATATAGTTATAGCTAGACTGCTTAATGACTTTTGTAATACTTAGTGGTATAAAAATCTTTGTATTACCCAGCTGATTGAAATACTCATTTAGCATATGAAGTTGCCACAGCACCCACAGCGAATTTGAACACTGAAGCACTCGACCTGTGGAAGCTTCCATTCTTCCTGTGCCTTGTTGACAAGGCCAACCACTGCTACACTGGGGCCAAGGCATGGGTTCCCATTTCATCTTCTTTGGTAGGGGTCTTTCCCCTGAATTCAGGTTTGTCTTTGAGTCATGGAATGGCAGCAGGGAAAACAAACCCTAAAATTCTCTTCTGGTTGCCCCATATACCCACTTTGTACCAAGGGGGCAGGGGCGGGATTAAGACAGTGTGCCTAGGATCTCTGTGGAGCACCAGTATAGGCTGGGTGAAGATTTAACACGACAGGACAACTTGTGATAGGACTTTGGTTTTTCATTAGAAAGTGGCTCACAACCAAATAATCAAAGCAGAAGATCCAGAATGAAGGCCAAGAGATGCAGCATCAGATAGCTCCAGAGAGGACACATGGAATCAAGTGAGGGTAATATCCTAGGTATGTTTACATAGGGCAAAAAAGGGGGGGGGGATTTAAAAAGCCTTCCTGGCTGATTGAGCATGTTTGTGAGTTGTTCCTTAGGACTTAGATTCCTTTAAATATTCAATCCACATTGCATGCTTGTGTGTGTTTGCTTTTTAGTCATGAGTATTGGTACTATAACTGTAAGGATGTGCATGGAAGGATGGATAGGAACTGCACCCCACAAAACCAGGAACCAGAATTATATCCTGAGTACTCAACAGTTCATGACCAAGGCATTGTACGTTGAAGCTTTTTTGTGAAGGAAAACCACAAGCCACACCTGGTGCAGGCTAAAGATCAGAAATGGGATGAAAAGTTCTTACAGAACTGCACAAACATTGGTTTTAGCATACCAGAAGTCTACAGTATATTCTTAACTATGTTAGAGCTGAGAACTTCTAATTAGCTTGATAGTTTCCTGAGATTTATAGCTGTCTCTTAATGGTTGTTTCCATCTCCGTGGGTGTTGAAGTCCTGAATTCTTATAAAAAGATAATCTTGTTAAATACAAGATCAATACATCTTGTTAAAATTGCTCCAATGGATCTCCCCACTTCAGCCCCCAAATTCCTCACAATGCTGACTGACACCCTGAGTGCACCTCTAGGATTAGTCTCATTGAGTGCAAATGCTATTTGGTTCCATCAACATTTATCTGATGAAGACATTGCATTGATGCCAATCAATTCATTTCACAGAAATGAGATCACATTGAGAAAATGTTATCACAAGATCAATGCGGCACTTTCTGAAATGCCTCTGCTTCAACTTCTGGCTTCAGCATTTATTCAGCAGTCCAATACCCTTATCTTGTCTACTTTAGTGACATTTACTCTTTCCATGTGCACAGTTGTCCATTTTTATGGAACGGTGGTTCATATTCTTTTTACACTCCTTAAGTTGAGCACACCACTACTTCTACCTTTTGAACTCTTTGGAAGCTCAAAAGGTGGACAAGATAATCTCAAAAAAAGATTATCTTCCCCCACTCCAATTGTTACTTTTAAAATTGCTGCTTTGTAATGATTGAGATTTTAGCAAGGTAGGCAAAAGGAGGAAAGTACAATAAGCAGTGTGCTCTCATGTAGCCATCAATGGAACAACATTCAAATATGATTCCTGATACATCTCTCTATGTTGCAAATGGAATGTTTTTACATTGGTGGATTTTTTTCCCTATTTAATATGAAACTAAAAAGATGAAATCTCTGCAGATGATCTTGATTGGTGGATTTCAAATATTTTAACCCAGTTTCAGTAGCATATAAAATCAACAAAAATACCGTGCCACAATATTATGCAATAATACTTATACATTTCAATAATTATTATTGTAATTATGCAATAACTGTACAATATTGTACAATAAAAGATCACAATAGAAGGACTTTGAAGCATAAAACAGCAAAGCAAACAAATAAAGGCCAGCAAATCTAGATTAGAGCACCATTCAGTACCTGAATGGAACAACATTGGCAAGAAAAAACCCAGAAAGAGGGGAGAGGGCTAAGGCAAACATGCCTCATTGGTTGAAAGAGGGCAAGGTTTTTATTTTTGCCATGCACACCATGTGTTTAATGAGAATAAGAAGATGCAATTCACACATGTAGGCATTTTATTCATGTATCCATTCATTATTTCTTTCAATGTATTTATATCCAATGTATTTATATCTTTCCTTCAAGGAGCCCAAGAGCTTACATAATCCTTATCTTCAATTTGCTCTCACAACAGTCTTGTGAGGTATTTTATGTGAAAATCAGTCATGGCCCCAAAGGCACCTAGAAAGGTGGCTAAGTGGGGAGCTATTAACAAAGAACTCCACACAAGTGGTAATCAGTGTGTGAACAAGCTTTGTGTAGTTAACACTGGGACACATCTTCATCTCCATCTCCTGCTTGCCAAATACAGGAGCATCCCGGCCACGGCTTGGCTGTGTGGATCAGTAGCCTTGTCATGTATTCTTTTAATGCTTTACATGGTTTTTCCAAAACTGCCCTAGAATAAAGCCTAGAATAAAACTAGCTCCCTGTGACTCACTAGCAGCCTCCCTGGAATGCATTCATTATCGAGGGGCTGATAAAACTGAAACTGGAAGGGGTCATTTTGTTGATCAAATGTACATGCTTTTGCCAGGTTGATAAATACTGCCACAGAGTGTAAATGTTGCATTAATAACTGCAAGTAATCCTGTGCTTAATGTTGGAAATTAAAAGGGTTTTTTCCCTCCCTAGCAGACACTGAAATATTAGTTGCCATAGGCAGCATCTTACATTAAGAATTTATTGCATCTTACATTAAGAATTTATTTCCATTTTAAGTGTTTATTAATTTAAAAAGCTAAACCATTAGGAAGACCTGAAGAGTGGGGAGTGGAAGTGGGGGAAGGAATAACCAGCTGGGGGAAAACAGGTTGCAATTTTATCAGAGGAATTAAAAAATGCAGGTGCTGGAATCAGGCAAATTAGGCTTACAGATTGCGAGAGCATTTTCCAGGCTGCAGCAGAGTTTCATTCAGCTCAGATCCTTCCACCTTCAGAGGAGATGACAGGAGCAGCAGCTCTGGGAACCAAAAATGAGCAAGGGAGGCTTTTGCTGCCCGCTATATCTGCTTTCCCTGCCAAAAATCCCTCCTTCCTTCCAGTAAATCAAGATTTTACAGAAGAAAAGTTTCCCTCCATCAAATGCATAGCTTTGAGAAACAATAATTTATTTTAGATACTAAGTGCAACTAGGAGCATTGGCAATATATCCTGTCGGCAATCTCAAATATGTTACTACTTCGCAGAAGCTGCAGTCCATTGTGGGTGGAATGCACAGAGGCAATAGCCAGTTAATAAAGTCATGCAGAAGTAGGCTTGGGAAAGGGGGGACTTCAAGCTTGCATTTTAATGCAAACATGCCTAACACATTTTTATATTTCCATGTAGACTGAAATGCAGTTGTATTTTGGAATCCACACATCTCTAGCTTTTGCAATGCAGCTGTCCAATTAAAAACTCCATACAAAAGTGTGCCTGTTATGAAAAAGAGTATGGAAAAATATGTATCTTTGTGAAACTATTAGGGCAGATGCATTACATTAGGGAACTGTTTTCAAAAATCCATCTATTATGCAAAATTCAATTAAATACATTTTTAGGAAAATATGCATAAATTCTTCCATTTTAAGCATAATTTTTAAGAGTAACTGATTAAAGACTGAAGGAGTAAGAAACTTAGAAAAAGTGAAATTGACAGAGTCTTCCCTCCTTATATAAGACTAGATGTTACTTTGGGAAGCAGGCATCAAAACCATTCAGCATGAGCTTTTCTAGCTTGCATTTTAGATACAAGATTGTAGGTCCTGAACCTGAAAGACCTTTGTTCAAGTTCCTGTTTGGCTGCAAACTTAGTGACCATAACCAGGACACCTTAACCAAGACACAGTCACAGGCTTAGCTTTCTTGTCACAATTTGGACCCACAAACCTAAACACCCTCATGAAAGAGTGACTCCTGTGGAACTCAGTTGGACTTGCTTTACAGCAGGGGTCCTCAAACTTTGTCAACAGGGGGCCGGTTGGAAGCCGGTGGCGGTGGGCATGGGCCAGCGAGGCGGCAGGCGTGGTGAGGTGGTGACGGTGGCGGGTGCCGGCTCGGCTCAGTGAGTCCAAAACCTCTGAGGCAGGCCGGATAAATGGGCATGGCGAGCCGAATCCAGCTCATGGGCCATAGTTTGAGGACCCCTGCTTTACAGAAACCACGCTGAGCATTGCATTCTTGGAGGATCATTGACCTACCTTGTAAATACAATCTTTTAACATCTCTCATTTATTACTAATATTTATATCCCAATTTTCTAGTTCATAACAAAAAGAAGTGGACCCTAACTGCAAAACTGTGCTCAAACACAGATGGACAAGCAACAGATAACATGATGACAAACACAGAGCCAGCACAAATGCCCAATACTGAGGTCAAATTCCGGCCGGAGGTGAGGGGTAGGCATCCAGACGCAAGGAAGCAGCACCACAGGGTGCGTGTGCATCAGGCATCTTAAGCTAAGGGATTCCAAGGAGTGGGAGACACAGCTGAATAAGCTTTCTTGTGTTCTTGTAAAGTACCCTGAAATTTTTCAAATAACATTTTTCACATTATATACAAGAGAGATCTGCAACAAAGCCTTTCAATGCATTCTTCCTTCTGACATGAGGTTCCAGCCAACCATTCACTTCAAGCAGGGAATGCCAATCTCCTGTCCCACCCGACCCTACTTGGGTTTGTGCTTTCGTTCTCCAACTGTCATTGTACTTAGCATGGCTAAGCATGTTTAGTCTTTACTCTTTTGGAAGTGGTTCTGCATAACTATCTGGGTTTGCGTTGTTTTTTAACATATGTTTTGCAAACCTTGGATGCCCCAGGCATTTGATACCATCCTCTTGTTTCTCAGTAGCCACATTTTGGCTCCAGTCATTGGACTCACCATTTCTACCCAGCAATTCTTCTTCCACAGGCTGCTAAAAGTTTCTTTGAGTCTTTTCCCTGCTATTGGGATTTATGTTTGCAAGTTGTTTATGTGGGACAGAAAATAGAAGAGAAAAAATACCGTATTAAGCATACATTTCTAACAAATTTGACTATCATATAGTGTGATGTGGAAAAAAGAAATGGATGTGATGAAATTACGTAAATCTCCAGTGTTACAATTCACAGAGTTCATGAAATATGGATAGGAATTTGTTATTGGCCATCAATAACTCTTGGAGCACATGCATTATGGGTGTGCACTGTGGCCATTTACGAGCTTCCAAACAAAAAAGAGGAGGCAAGTTATAGGTTACTGTCATTTTTGAAGCTGTAGAGTATGAAGCGCAGACTCCCTTGAGGCCACACTCTTTCAAAGCTCCATCACTGCTAAGGTCCTCAGCATACAACACTTGCCATCCATCTGAAGGGCTGTTCCTATGGGATGCCTTGACTTGCACGAAGTAAGAGCTACAAAGTTTTGAGACAACGGAGTTAATACTGTTTCAAACAAACTGTCTGACAGGCAGCTGGGATTTCCCCTGACACCGATGTGAAACATCTGTTTATCTCTAGAAACTACTGAGTAGAAAACTGGACGGAAATTCTATTGAAACTCCTTTGTGCATTTTGGCATGCATGGAACACACGTTGATTCTCATACCACAATAAGATGGAGCTACATTACAAAAATGCATTAGATGGAGGTGGCATGGTGCTGCTTTTAAAAATGGTCCAGAAATTTCAGCTGGTCCAAGACAGAACAGCAAAACTGTTAATAGCTGCTAGTTGATAAGATCACATTATCCCAGTCCTTTATGATCTTCAAGTATTTCTACTGCATTGTTGGCCCAGTTCAAAGTACTGGTATTGATCTATATACTCTGGGTGCCCCTACTAAATGAGATTCTTTTGGTGGCTTCTAAGGAAATGTCCTTTCTTAAGTGGCATTCTGGTTTTGGAATGTCCTCCCCAAAGATACCTACCAGTACCTTTTTTCTGTCAGCATATTTTACAATGTCCTTTAAAAAAAAGTATTAAGAGCATGCATATTTTTTGCACTACTGCTGGATTTTCTTCTGGTTTTTACTATTGTTTTAATCTCTTTAAACTTAAGGCCTTTTATATTATGATTGCATTTTATTCTTTTGTTGTGGTTCATGGTTTTATTAATGTTGGTTCATGGTTTATGGTTTGTTTTATGAGCGTCTGCTATTGGGCAGTAGAAAAATGTAGTAAGGATGCTAAATGAACCAGGGAAGTGCTGCAGTTTGTTCAGCACTTGATTTGACAGGGATCCTCATCTTACTGTTCACATAGCAAGAGTTTTGCTCTTGGTTTATGAGTGATTACATCAGAAAGCAATCGACAGATACCAGTTCAGAGGTAACACTGAACAAACCAGGGATGGAAATTGCCTGGTTGGTTTAGCTACTCCCTTGGGCAGGAGAAGCCAACTGGAAACAGTTGAGCGATGTGCATTTTATCTTCAAAGTCAGGGTGATCAACCATTCTGATCAATTTCGGCAAGGTGAAGCAGAACAGGCAGCACAGTCCACTTTGAAAGGCTGTCCATATCATTTCTGCTTGCACCACCATCCCAACCTGGTCTCTGTGGAGAAAAAGAGCCATTAAGGAGCAAGTAGCTTTTTCTGCTCCTCTTCCATTCTTGGTTCTCTTCTTTCCTTGGTCCTCCCTCACTTTGCTTAAATTAAGGAGATGCCCTTCTGCTTTTAAGCAATCCAGCTGCTTTTAAGCAAAGGCACTTTGTTTACTTATGACAGATATAACTTGTCTTTCAATGGCCAAAATACAAACATTCTAAGATCAGCTAAAAGCAGAAAACCCATGGACCATATAGGACCTTGGCTACACACACAGCCACTTTTCTCCATTGCACAGCTTACTTCATTGTCTGTTTTCTTAAAATGTAAGCTTTTATTTCTGAAAAGTTAACTGTTCCCACCTGGGGTTATATATCAGTTTCTCTGACTGCATATGTTCAATTAAGTAATGACAGCCCCTCATACAGAATTACTGGAGACTATAAAGGAAATGAAGTTATAAAAAATACTATGTCAAACATTCTTGATCTGATACAAAGGAGATTAGTACACGACATTAAAACAGAAGGAGAATTACAGCACTAATACATCACCTCAGTTTCCTGCTGTCAAGCAGATTAACAAGGAGACAGAGCAATAACTTATTCATGCAAACACGCTTATTTACTTCATTAGATAAATGCTTGGTGTGTTCAGGGTTTTGTTTTCTTTTGGCACTCACCAGTAAGTGCTGCTGATGCTTTTTAAATGACCTTGCCACTGGGTCCATAAACTACCCAATGAAAGCAATTTCATCCCAAGAACCCTGGATATCTGAAATGCATTTTGCCATAACTACCTAGAACCACATGCCAATATGCAAAGCCACTAATTTTGGCAGCTGATTCTTCATCCACTGAACCAGCCATTATGACAGCATATTCAACAATGCCCAAGGGGACGGCTGAACTTGGAGCTTAATACAGCGCTGCTTTCTTTTAAGGATGATCACTTCCTATTATTCTCCAAGGAAGGAAATATGAATGAAGTCCTTGGAGGGCTATTTACAATATTACTAATAAACTCCTTCAAAAGAGATGGAGCACTTAGGCATAAATGTGGTGTGTCTGTACCAGACAATGATATGCAATTTTTTAACAATATTATGCAGTTCTTCAGAAGGCTGCATCTGAAGGATTACAGCATGTACCAGCTACATAGGAAAATACTGAATTCTGCAAGGGCCAGTACAGGGACCAGAATTCATAATTAGTTCAGCATATGAATTTGTCTAGTTCATAATGCTCCACCGTATTATGAATAGAACACCATTTCGCCCAGAAATCCTTCCTGGCACAAAATTCCAGATGAGATTTCGTGCGATTCAGGTGTTTCGCATGGAAGTCACCTTCTTACTCCCAGTGCACTCCCAGCCACTCTGTGGCCAGATCAAGTACTCTTTGTTTGGTGGTTATCTTTAGTGATGGGCAAATTCACCCTGAGGGAAGTCATTTACTCAGCAAGTGGTAGGCTCAGGCATGAGTTCTCTGCTAATATGAAATCACATTCTGTATATGAGTTTTTATGCCCACACAATCTTGACGGGTTTGGGTGGTATTTCTCTTTTCAAATAAGTTCTGGTGTGCTCATTTCTTTAATGCTACAGCAGGGAAAAGATTAAAATCAGTAATTACAGTACCAGAATACTGCATGTTGTGATTTCTATAAACAAAATGGAATGCATTGTATAGCAAGGAATTTTGTTTTCTGTTAACAAATCTAGCTTTGATAAGACAACATTTATGTTCTGAAATCTGTCATTTAGACACATTTGTATCCTGCTTTTAAATGTTATGCGGAAGTATGGGGGCATACAAGAATTTCATTTCTGTCCATTAAACTTCAGAACTTGTCCTTTCTGCATACCAAGCATGAACATGAGTTTATTGTTCAGGAAATGCTTCCAAAGTCCTGAGCTTGCAATCATGTTCATGACCATATTCACTGGAAAAATGCACACTGTGGAAAAAATGTACATTTTCACACTTTAGACAATAGGGTAAATGTAAACATAAACATTTGGGTGCTGTTCCTTATATCTCTAATTTTTCCTACATGAAGTTAATGTATGTGAAGAAAAATGTAAAGTTAGATGGTCTGTCCTTTAAACTATGATTTAACACAAGATTGTGTATACCTCCCTGCCTGATCTGGACGCATGCAAATTCTCACTTCTAGTTATGACACTGAGTGACCCCACAAATGCCTGCAGAGCACCTTTGCAGCCACCTGCAGGGAACCACCGAAAAGCAAGTATGCAGTGCAGCTGGAGGCGCTGGAGACCAGCATAAAGCTCTTCCTGCCACTGCTGCTCTTTGTCACAGCAGTGCAAGTTGCTTCTCTTATTCTCTTGTGCTCTGACCCTCTGCATCACCATGCCTTGCTCTGTTTGTCACTGCCAGTTCCTGTTTGTTTCTGCTTTGCTCCTGTTTGATCCTGCATGCGCCAGTCTGCTCCTGCCTTGCACCTCTGTGTTCCTGCTCGCTCCACTTCTTTCTGCCCCCATGTGTTTCTTCCCCCCTTGCTCCAGTTTGTCCCTACTGTGCTCCAGCCCACTCATCTGTCCCGGTGGCCTTCCTCCTCCACCTTGACCACCTTAATGTGACGGCTGCCTGGACTGTTTCTGGGCTTTGCTCTTCCTCTCTCTCAGATTATACTGAACTGCCAGCTGCCTTGTTTTGTTCTTGGACTGTTGACCATGCTGCTAGCTTGGACCTATGAAGCACCGTGGTCCTGGCTTTCTCCCCAGCCTAGTCTGCTGTCCACACCCAGCCCTAACATCTTGGGCGACAGGGAACTGCAGCCTGTTTGCTCCTTTACTGAGGGCATCGGCAGCTGCGGCATCTTCCCCACTTCACCAGAGAAAAAGCTCCTCTGGATCAAAACCCTATGACTATAAAAGAGCTTAATGTCATAAAGATGCACACTGTTCTCTTTTATGTAGTCTGTGCAGTATTTTTACAAGGCAATTACTTTAACATGATACCATGGCACTTCAAAATTGTTTTTCTTTATTATTTGTGTGCCTGTGCACACAAACATACACACAGAGATACAATGAGCCATCTAATTTCCCATGCAGATAATTAATTGAAGATTGCTATTTATTGCTGAATGCTTTTTTTGCTTTTCAAGGAAAATGTAGAACCTTTTTAACACGTGGTGAAGATGCGCAAAACAGCTCCCTTCCAATATTCATTTAGCTATTTCTTACATAGAGAAGCATGAATTTGACCTTCAGCATGTTTTATAAATTACATCGGCATGCTTTCTTTCCCTTGTACTCAAACAGTGTTATGGAATATTACTAAAATAGTAACATTTAAAAAGAAATATATCCATTTTCAAAGTTGCATATTTGCACTCCCATGGCAGACTTAATGAAAACATAGTAGGAAGAATACCAATGAAAAGCTGCATTCAAATGATTAATAGACTTTCCTGAAGCAATGTAATGAAAGGGGGTGGGGACTTTTACAGGTAAGGCTTAGCACACCGGCCATGATAACACTCTGTCTTCTTAATATCTCTGCTACACTAAGTCTGCAGTTGAAATTTGCTAATTTCCGTCCTGAAAAGTAGAAAGTTTTATGTATACACTGGGGAAAAGTAGCATCAACCAAACTTATTGAAGCCCATGGTAAACTAGTGTAGAGCCAAAATCCCCCCTGCCCTTTTTCAACCTGTCCATTACAGCCAGCTTTTTCCTGTAGGGGAATCATTGTAAAGACATGATGCCATCATGGAGCATTATTTCCCAAGGGCATCAGCAGCCCTGATTCAAAGTGCCTTGCAGGTATTATCCTGTATACTCTACTGGGCTGTAGCTTAATTTTTAAAGCAAAAAGGGAAAGAAAAGGGTCCACATCACAATTAGAAGGGTAAGTATTACTAGACCCTAAAGTCACAATATTAACTCTTGTTCTTGTTCCACAGTTTCCACTCCTATATTAATTGGAAAGAAGGTTATGTTTCCATTAACATGACTGAATGTTTATATTTTTCCAGCTGCGCCAGATAAACTTTTTTGAAAGGCTGGATATAAATGATTAAAATGAATAAAACTAAAACTACCTGACAAAACCTTCAAAAGAAACACCATTTGCCAAACTATATCAGAATCTTATCCTTTAACAAACATGTACAATCTGTATTAATCCTAATTTAGTGATTTATTTTAATGACTTTAAGAAAACCAGATCATCCTATGTAAGAAGAAAGGAAGTTTTTCCTGTCCTTTTGCAGGGAGGAGAAGGAGAAACAAATCAGAGAAAATTAAAAAAGAATTGGTGAAAATATTTAACTATAAATGTGCAAGGACCTCAGTGCCATATAATTCAGTTAATTCTGCCTGAATTTACCTGTAACACCTTCCATCCTAGTATAAACTAAGTCCTTGTCCCACACTTTGTTTTATTATTTTTAAATATGCAATGTATGTTCTAGGAAGTCTGCTGAAGGATAGCAGCAAGAGGGTGAAGGCAACCTAGAGGGTGGTAGGAACTCCTGTCAGGATGATAAATGTCCAACAGCTCAATTCTAACCTTGTTTATTCAGAAGTAATTTCCCATTGGCTTCAGTTCAGCATACTACAGATTGAAGTCATATATGAAATTTGGGCAAAATATTCAGACAGACTCCATAGAAGGCTACAAACTTAAGAAAGTTTACCAGGAACTAAGTTCCTGTTAAGTAAAACAAATTGAGTTATCCAAACTGAACCTTATTAAATACTCCTGTGAAGAGACCATGAACACATGAGAACTGGAGTAAAGCTATCCTTTTACATGTTTGGGAAGTTTACAAAGGGTTTAAGTGGAACTTATATCTGAATGAACTGGTTCCAGTCGGGCTGCATATACCAGAGCCTAGCAGAGGAAATACAAGTGTCGTTTTCTGTTCACTGGGATACTATCTTTAAGTAATTTTTTTAAAAGACAGCAAGTTGTTTGCTCCCTCCTGGATTCATATAGTTCCTCTTTTCTTTCTTCAATGGGCTTGTTCAATGCATGTCACTGGGTGACAAAGGGCAGAGGATTTTCCTGTCTTTCCCTCATTCTCTTGACTTGGATTTGCTACTTCAAAGGCCCTAAGAGAGCAACTCCTTTTGAAAACCCCTATTAGAGAACACACAATGATGCTTTTTTATCAGTACCTATTTATCAATCCCATTCCTATCCCCACCCACCTTCAGGTACTTGTGATCCTAGTTTGGCATTTAATCCATTAATGCCACAGTAGATGGAAGATTCACTTAGGGCAGACCTCTCTTTATTCTTTGCGAATTTCATACAATTCATCCTTCTGTCAACAGCAACAACTAACTTTTAACTTTCCAGTGCCCACGAGAGAAAATATAAGACCTTCTCCCTGAAGGTCCAATTGTGGCAAATCAGTTGATCATCACAGAGTCGGTTTTCAGCATGTGGCTCTTTAAGTATATGTTTCGAACAGACTCTTCAGAAGAGTTGGGGTGAGAACCACTTGCTGCAAAATCATGGACTAACGTTCTTTGGGAAAGGTTGGATGGGGGAAAGCCCTATTACTGCCTGTACTATTCCTGCACTTAAAGGGGTTTCCAGAATCAATATTGCTGTGCTCATCCTCAAACACAAGTCAGGCAAGGTTTTTTTCTGAACATGCTCACTGAAAAGATACTGCTTCTCTCAGTATTAAAGAGAAGTGAATATATAAAAACCAATGAAAAATGGCTAGCTCTTTGGGCATGCATTGATCCATGGCAGAAGTGTTCTTTTTAAAAAAAACTGAAACTGTTTTGAATAAACTGGGATAGTTTGAATGCATTCAATAGCACCTCAGTCCATAACATCATTGTAAAGATAAAATCAGCAGGCTGACAAATTCAAATAGACTGGAGGGCAAAAGTCTTCTCTGAAAGAGATCCCCACGGACTAGACATCATTTTTAGCTAAAACTATCAATTACTCAGCTCAGTACTACACCCTGAACTCCATTGATCAAGATTGCTTGACAATCACAATACTTACTCATTGTGCTGAGAGAATCGAAGAAGAGACCAATACTGTAAAATGCAGCAGCAGCCATGGTGTCCTAGCTTAGCTTTTATTTCATGGCTACCTAGGGTTTCATTCCTAATTGAGCTGTTCCTTTCTGTCCTCAATAAGAATCTCAACCCAGGTTGATGTCATCCTGGGTTGCTGTTCATGACATCCAAACACAGATTTGTGTATTGTTAGGGGAGGAACAAACCGCAATTGTAACCCACAATTTGTACTTTTGTTACAAGTTTGGATTCTTTTGCCCCTAACAACCCACAATTCTATCTTCCAACACCATAGTCAAGCCTGGGGTGAAGGGTACCTGGCTTGTTTAACTCAGTGGGAGAAAGCTCAGTCCTGATTTCTCATGGTTTGTTTAAATTTTGGATAACAAGGATGTGCAAACAAAGTCAGTTCCTTTGCTTTATTAACAGCATCGATTTTTCAACCTGACTCAGTTCAATAATTTGTGTAGGCAAGGTGCTACATCCTGCAAGACCCTGGACACAACACACATACCAAAGACAGATAGTGGTAGCAGACAAATTGTTGAGAGAGTTCAGAATATGCACCCTTTCGGTTTGGTTTGCTTTGATGCAATGCAAGAGCAGCCTTGATCTTCCTCCGACATATTGACTGCCCTTTACCCACTTTTGAAAGATAACTGAACCTGCTTCTGAACTGGACTCAGAGGAGTTAATCCATCATTAGCACAGATTTCAAAACCATTTTGCAAAACTAAGATCACTGTAGAAATGCAAAGCAGTATTAATATGCTAGGAATATAACAGATCTTGTGATTTGATAGTTCCAGCATAAACAACATGTACCTGTTTTTCACAGATGGACTCAGGTGTGCAGAAGTATCTGGAATATTAATGTTCTTGGCAAACACTCCCTGCTAATGGTAACAGGATGACTAGGCTTTTGTGCAAAAATGGAAACCTGCATAGAATCTGGTTCTGCGCTTCAGATTAGAAACATGTTTTCTTCCTGATTAAACATGATGCAGCTTTAAACACATAAGGTTAGGAACCCAAGAACATACCTGGTCCCTGGTAGACCAGACCTAAGTTCATCTATTTTAGTATTCTGTTCATATAATGACTAACCAGCTACCCATGGGGATCCCATAAGAAAGACAGGGTTCTCCAGTAACACAACACACACATACACAACCTTTAAAACAATTTGTTTGAACTTGTAATTTATTATATTTATATTCTGCTTTTTTTCTTATGGACCCAAAGCAGCTTATATCATTCTTCAGCCCTCAGTCTTATTCTCACAGCAACAACAACCCTGTGAGGTAGGTTTGGCTAAGAGTCTGTAACTGGCCCAAAGTGACCCAGTTGGCTCCATGGCAGAGCAGGGGATAAAACTCTGATCACCTGAGTCTCAATTCCACACTGTTAACCACTACACTACACCAGCTCTCTCTCTATCAAAAATAAAATAATAAAATAAAATTGTAAAAATGTATTGAGATGTGCACCTTGGTTTAAACTGCTGAACCGATATCAGAAGCTGGTATGCTGAAAAGTGTGAATATTTCAAGAGGCAGTTCTGCATAATGTCTTTGGTTTAAAACATTTAAATAGTGAAAGCTACAATTGCAACTTTCTAAAAAGGTGTAGATATTGTGCAGTTTGTTACATTTTTCATAAATATTTATCTTTAAGTTAAAGTAGCCTTTCAAAATAATTTTTAAAAAGTTGTCAGTATTCCTATCCAATGAACAAGGCCTGCCGATCTCATCAAGCTGCTTTGCAGGATGCGTTGGCTCAGAACTTTGCAACTGACTGCAGGCTGTGCTACCATCTGGTGTCTGATTATGTGTTTTGAATGTTTTCTCCAAACAATAGGCTTTGTCATCTCAAAATCTGGAATGAATTGATTTGGCCAGATTTTATGCTAATAAAAACTATGTGCATGTGCACACAAGCACATACATACATGCAAGGTCCAACAAGTTCATCCACATGACTGTGAGTCTATGGCAGCCATTGTATTTGGTCAGGAGATTAAGGCAGAGCTCAAAACATACCTGGAGAGTGTAGGAAAAGCATAGCTATAGCAGATACAGATATAAAATGCTCTGTGGATGACATTTAAGACTACAGAACTGTGGACACACACACACAGACACACACACACATATTGTACTTAGGAATAAGAGCAGAGTTCATGTCAGTTATTTATTCAATACATTTGACAGGCTTCTTGCTGCAGAGTGCTTAAGGGTGACCATTTATTTGTCTAACTATGGTCATATTTACTGAAATAGAAATGAAACATAAGAAAGGTTATAGATATCACCCCAGATAAACCTAAAAGGATTCCACAAGTGGCCAGATGTTGACAGGCCATTAAAAATCACGATTCAGCAAGAGCAAGGGCTTACTTTTATTGCTTTCTTTACACATTCTCTAAATCCTGGAATGTAAAATGATCTAGATGATTGTGTATTTTTCTTATTTGGTTCATAGTTTCCCATTCTTAAGCAACTGTACAAACCTGGAAGGACTACAGATTGTGTGTTTGTGTGTGTGTGTGAATATTAATAAGCATTTTAAAATGTATGACTTTCTGTGAATGAAAATATCTTTACGCACACTAAATTCTGTTTACTCTTTAAATGAGTCACTTGAAACAAAAAGGACCCTCTCTGAATTTCATGGTGCTTCTGCTTTCTTCTTGGCACAGTGAACAAAAGTCAGTTTGAGGGGTGTTGTGAACGGAAAGAGCCTGACATTTACAGCACTCCATGAACAGTCCTTTACAATTTCTGCAGAATTATTTATCAGGAAGCACAGACCTTGATGTTTATAAACATTATCTTCTTCTATGTGTTAAGTATTATCTAAAATAACAGAGAATCAAATCCTTTAAACCTAGAAGGAGCTTTTCAAAATCCTTGCACAGACACCAGTCAGCAGGCAGCACTAAACGCAGATTACTTGGCAATGAAAAAAGGGGATTCTTCCTGGACTTAGGTTAATTGGCTGTTGGGGAGCTTTTACAATGATTTCTTAAAGCCAGCTGTGAAGATCAAGGGTCTAACCTCACAAATGTTTGTGGCAGACCCCTTCACCCTTGGCTGTTCTTACATACAGCCTCTATTTTCAAGTTCTGTACAAAAGCGGCTCACCCAAAATGCACACACACCTCTGTAGGCCAACTCAAAATGCTGGCAGTGACAAGCTGATCTCTGAGAAACTCTTCTAACAAGACTTTCTATTTATACAGCCACATTGCCTCAGTATGTGGGATCCAGGAAGCTAACACTTTAAAAAGCACAAAGCTGTGGTATAGAAATGATGCTTATTCCAGCACTTTATTCTCGAAGTTGGGTGTTCAAAGGGATGCCACAGTATTCACTGCGAAGGGTTTTCTAAAATAATCAAGAGCTATAAATGTTTAATTATGGAGTTCAACAGAATCTTTTTTTAATTTTTCCATTGGACATTTTGTAAGCCACTCAGGATAGCAGACTATTAATAAATAAAGGCCAAACAAATAAATCCAGCTAACTTTATCTCTGACATACAACATGTCTTAACAGCACATCTGTAAGATGTTCAGATGTGGGCTTTTAAGCAAGGAGGCAAAAAGAGTTAGTGTGGTTTAGTATTTAAGACCGCAAAGGTCTCCTCAATATAACTTAGCTTCTCAGCACTAAATATTTCGGATGGGCATGAATATATGTGGGTGGATGAGTCAGGGGACGCTTCTTGTTATCCCTTATCAGCAAACAATAATAGGTTTGCATCCAGCCAGTTTACAGGCGGTGAAACATCACAACACCCTCCAGCCATCTAAATAAGTGTGTGGTGAACGAGGACAGTGGGTGGCATTTGGATAAAAACTACATGGCAAAGTGAACAAGGCTCCTACTTCAGCAGAGTATTATTAGCCTTTCATAAACAGCCAGTTTTCGTCTCAGCAGCTTGGTGGTTGTACCTTCTATAGGGGTCAGCCTTTACAGATTTGCAGTGTTATAACAGAGTGCTCTTCTAGCATCTTGTACATTCATATTATATTTTCTCCCAGAGCACTTTTAAAAGAAAAACTTCCATAATTGATTGTTTTTCAACTTCAACTGAGTCGACAGGTTGGACACAAACCTGCATCCACCTTCCCTATTTCAAATATTTTTTCTGCAGTGTATTCATGTAGTGCTAGTAGAAGATGTCATGTTCCACTAGTGGTTGCATGCTCCACTAGTGATTGTGCAAACTCCATGGAACAACTAGGGCAACCAGCACAAGCAACTCCTAACAGAGGGATATAAAGTCATAATACTTGATCTATAAAACCACTTGTGCAAATGGAATAAAAATACTGGGTTTGATACTTATGCAAGGACAAAGATGGGGTTCGAGCACACAGTCGAAACTTTCCACAAGTGAAAAGATAGCACCAAATAGAATACTGTGTTTTCATTTGTGAAAATTTACTTTTGCACTTTAAATGCTCTTCTAGGCACTTTATAGATACACCTATGAATGTTCCTATTGGCTGTTTACCTAATCAATGGTAAATAAGAAAGCTTGAGAGAACCACCTCTTTAACAGCATCTTCATCAGCATTCTCCATGCCAGTTTACCATTTTTATTGGTTATGGACAAAATAATGCGGGTTGATTAGGCATGTACAATGCTGAGAATTCTGGGTTACCAACAATAGCTTCCAATTAAGAGCAGCTGTGAATTGATTAATTTGTCAATTAGTGCAAAGTAACAAATTTTAAACAGACTGTTTTGACAAAAGACATATGCAACCCTGAAAACTGTATGTCCCCATCAACCCCCCACCCCCTGGCCACAATTTAGCCTGGCATTTCAAAAGGAGGCCTTTGTTTTAACAGATGTCAAAAACTCTGTGCTTCTATAAATTGGGTAGCCTGTAATTATGCACTTTCCTGAGCACCTAGAGTCTTGGGAAAGGATGGGGAAGGTGAGAGACACCAAGAACTGTCAGGTCAAAAATAATAAAATAAAATAAAATAAAATACTGGATGAGCTCACCATGAAGGAGCTAATATAAATGCCTGTTGAAAGCAAACATCTTTGCTTGACAAACTTGACATGGGAACACAAAGTAACAAATTAACTTTGTGGTCTCAGTTCATGGTTTTTGCCTACTCCATTTTGACAGGAACTTCCCAGCGCACTGATCAAGGCTTTTATGGACATTCATAAATACACAAGTGCATACTTTTGAAATACCATTTCAGGATAGAAGCCAGATTGCCAGGTTCAAGCATCATGCCAAGCTCCCTTCAATAGCCCTAGAACATCTTGGGTGGCCTGTTTGTAAGAAGCAATCCATGCTGAAATGTTCATGCCAAGTCAGGAAATACTAATAAGTCACTCTAGAACCAACCAAGCTCATAACCCACACAGATTACTGTGCTACAGGCAGTGATTTTAGCTAAGCATCATAAGGACCCACAATTGATCATTCTGAGCCAGGAGACATGGTGCCATACTAAATTCAAGATCACTGAATCTACAAGTTCTCATTCCTGGAAGATATCAACAGTTCAAACACCAATAATGTATGAATTGGAAAGTGTTTTGTTCTGATGCTCATATTATACCTACTTATATTGAACCTGTTTTACCAATAGCTTCAGCTATTGGGGTGTACAGAAATATAATGAAACAATAATGGTTGCTCATGCAACCAGTCTGGAGGGATCCTTTTGGAACTCTTTGTAGTCTACCATCCCACATGATTTGATGTAATCCACAAGCTTGGCTTCTTCCTGTTTGCCTCTAATTCCAGATGATGTTAAAGAACATTATTTGGAAGATTTTAATTTTAATCACTTGCAGTCATCTTTCCAAATCAGCAAAATGATTTATTTTTATTTAGAAAACACACTGACAATTCCAAAACCACTTCTTCTTGCATTTTTGGTAAATTCATGCGGCTTACTCAGTGTCTTGCAAATGGCAAAGGGGCCGAAGGAGCAACATGTGAAGAATACAAGAAACTGCTGGAGCTCCTTTTGTCTTCCAGGCTGGCTTCTAATTAGCTTCAATTATTCATTATAAGAAAAGTACATCTCACACAATTACACCAAGATGACTCAAAACCACCCCACTGCTCTGAAGAAAAAACAGGTATGATGTTTTCATCTGTTAGAGGAACAGAGCCTTTGAAGAATCCCCACATCTCTCTCCATATCCCATCAAGCGCATAAATGACTGACAAGTGTGGTTTCATTGCCTAGGGAAGCATAGCTTTAACACACCAGGGTTTTTAGACTCCCTATTTCGGCATGCACTTAAAGCATGCTTGGAGCTTAACTACAGGATATGAACAGAGATGCCGGAAAGAGAAGTGTGATTTCTCTGTTTCAGAAATGTAATTATATTATATTATGTTTACAGTATATGCTTCTATTATAGCCATGGCTTATTTGTACTGTGCTTTGGCTGCATAGTCTGCCTGTTCTGCTTGGCAACGGGAAAAGTGATGGGGAGATCAGGGAGCGTAAGGGCAACAAAGTGCCCTTGATTTGATCAATCTGAATTAGGATTGCATCCCCTGAAGAAGCCATTTGCAGTTTGGCATTCTGGATGTTTACAAAGCTTCACAAGTTCACACTAAAAATAACTGAAATCTTTGGCTGTCTGTTGCTTCTCCCCCTTCATCAAGGCCTTGATAAAAGGGAAAGAGCAGCTTGCTGGAAAACCAAAAGACTGTCAGGAAAGCTGGCAGCAAAGGAAGAAGAAAGTCACCAGCTCTCCCAATGCTGTTCTGGGCTAGTAGCCCATTGGAGTCACTGCACTTCCCGTTCAAGGATATGTCTGATTGGTATAAAGGTAATATACTTACAAGATATTGCAGGGTAGAAGTTATGTAACACTTTGCCATTGTGTGCATGGGTCC
This sequence comes from Varanus komodoensis, assembly GCF_004798865.1. Lineage (NCBI taxonomy): Eukaryota > Metazoa > Chordata > Lepidosauria > Squamata > Varanidae > Varanus > Varanus komodoensis. Next base: position 50,966,126 of record NW_025335268.1, read on the forward strand.
ACCTTGAGCCTCTTTTCATGTTTTTCAGGGAAAGCTATCTATCTATCAATCAATCAGTCTGTCTATCTGAGACATTTCTATCCTGTCCTATACAAATGTCTCAGGACAGCAATGCAGAACAATATGGTGGCAACATACAAAATATAATATAAAAATTACATTTAGGTGTATAAGGAAGGAGATGCTCCATCACCTACCCAGGATAACGCCTTCGGATAACTATCCCATTTTGAAGGTTTCAGTTCCATGATTTGTGTTCTATGTTGGACAAATATTAAGGAAGAGAGGGGATAAAAGTGAGCTTTTTAATCCCACAGTATGTGAATGTATCCAGTTCAAGTGGCAATTTGCATGCAATTTATTTGTTACATTCCTAGACAGTCTATGTTTATATTAACTAGTTAGTCCTGGGTCTAACTATCCCATGCCTGTCCAAATTATATATCCGCCAAAATTAGGATCAACACTGATCCTAACACTGAAATTAGGATCAACAAACAGAAGTCTAGAAAGGACATGCCTCTTTTCTTGTCTAATACAACCAATGTGGCTTCTGCACTCTGATGAAGGACACACTGAGCACTCATACTTGCCAGAAGTAAATGTTTCATATTTTGCATTAGGGATGTGTTAGAACTTCACATCAGTTTACAAATCGCCCTAAATTCTCCAGTTTCAAATCCAAATATGAAGATAAGTGCAAGTTTTGGAAAATTTTTTGCACATTTCCAGCTTGCAATTATGTTTGAAAAAAAATTTTTAACACACAGTTTGACAGATTTATATTGGAAACATTAGGAACATTCAGATACTGAAAGTTGCAATGGAAAGAATTACCAAAATTCACAAGAGTTCAATATTCAGCTTCAAAAGAAAGTCATCGTGGTAGATGGCTATGTAATGGCATGTGCTAAAAACTTGAGCAATCAGTATTACAAAATATAGTTAGCATTTTACATATACATATGCTTCTACAAGCACAAGCAACATCTTGCGGCATGTGAGAATTGGTGCTCCAGTTTGGGCAATACAGGCTTCAATTATGTTATGGCAGCTATACCAAAGAAAGTACTTGAGAACTAGAGCACACATACTTATGCTACTTATGGGTCACCCACATATTTAATTACTAGAATCTCATTTTAGCCTTTTTTACAAGCTGGATGATTGTACATAATGCATTTCTTACAAATTAAAACAAGCACACAAACTCTGCACAACACTGTTTATTAAGCCAGAAATGTTGCACAGCTGAATATCATCAAAGTTTAAGTCTGAATACACTAAATTTCACTTGTAGTAGAAAGTAGCATAGAGAAAACTATTTAATAGTTTTCTCTATTTAAAAACTATTTAAATAATACTATTTAATAGTTAATATATGTGTGTGTGTACATATATATGTCCAAACCCAATATTGGACATGGACACACACATACACACACACACACATGCAGGAGGAGAGAGAATATGGAATATGGATCTGGCTGTTTTCCCAGTTATACATCTGCTCCATTAATTAAGTAGCCTATGCTAAGTTAACTTTTGACTTTTTTCTGCAAGTTTTTATCCAACTGCAGGTTTTTATTCAAAGAATTCAGTTATAAAATTATTTGCAAAGTATTACAAATTTAAATCAGCAACTGAATATGCTGTTCTCCATATGGATATTTATTTATTAAAAGCTTTTCTAACCCGTCCACCACTAGCATCTTGGGTCGGCTTACAACGAAAATGAATAAGATAAACTAAGTAACACAGCATCCGACTAAGATAATAAAACCACAGTTTAAATCACCTAAACATTTAAATTATGGGAAAATAAAAAAGATTTTGCCTGACGCTGAAAAGAATATAGCATTGGCACCAGGCAAATCCAACTCCATTAATACAAGTCAACTGGGATATATTGTCACCCCCATCACCAACATATGGGATTGTCCCTTCCTGGTTTGTTCCTAAACATATCTGACCTGTGTGGGATTCCAAAAGGAAAATGGAACCAAAAGAGGATTGAAATGTCCTCATGGCAAATCTAAAAGAAAACCAAGTGAGTGTAAGCAAATATGTAACTTTATGGTTGTATTTTTTTCTACATTTGTTTAATGCCAATTTCAATGTGCTGTAGAGAAAGCAGAACTCTGTACCACCTACAGCAAGACAAATAAGACAAGTGTGTAGGAGTGACCGGCTTTGATGTGGGGAATGAATTCTAATCAAGGTTCAATCCCATCAGGACAGTTTCTTAGTGGTTACTTGTAGTTTTCATGGCACAAGTAATATATTAGTGACTTGGTGGAGGTGTAGCAGCTGCTACTTAGCCTAAGCATTTATGTACTGGCACAGAAAATCTTAGGACTGAAGTGTAAATCAGGCACTTTAATGGGCTACATACAAAAACCTCTACCAGCTGTCTGCAGCATGTTGCTTTCACCTGCTAATTTGTAAAGGTGGTTTGTAAACCACATTCCAAGGACTTACTGTTGGCATGGGAACTCTATTAAGGTCTTAAAGAGATGGCAGCAAAAGGACAACTTGAATTCTGGACCCAGGGCACTTCTAGCTGATAAACAAGCTGCTCTACACAGTTCAGATTTACCGAGTCATATGTGGTGGCTCAAAAATGGCCCCATTGCCAGAATAAACCCTTCCCAGATATGGAGGTCTATGTGACAAGAACAGGATGCAGTCCTATTTTTCAGCTCTTGTACATCTTGCATGCTCCTGCAGCTTAAAAACAATGCTCACCAAAAATAAAATACCTAGCCTCCCAACAGGTTTGGATGGGACCACTGGAGAATGCTTTTCCAGGCACTTCACATGGTTAGGTTGATGCCTCTCTGAAATGACTGATTTTGTCAAAGATGCTCTTTAGCTGGAGGGCATTCAGATAGATTCACTAGCAAAAGGGTTAATGGATGCAGCCTTTGAAAAATGTACTTCTTTAAATGCTTATAATAAGATGGATAGTTAACTGCATGCACACTGGTAAACAGAGGTGAAAAACAAATTAATTGGAAGGTATAGAGTTTATTGTTTGCTTGCCATTTGATAGATGGATCTCATTATTTTCCTTGGGTAGACAAAGCCATAACAGCTTCCTGAGAAAGGAGAAGTGGCAGCTTCAGGAAACGGCTTACAGATGGACAGCCAGCAGGCTAAAAATATTATTTCTGTCCACCTCATCAATAAAGTGGCTCCATGCAGAATGGCAATTATTCTTTTCCTGCTTGGGCTGCCCTTTGTGAGGTAAAAGACTGTTATTGATAACAGGGGGATGTACAGCAAAATATATACAGTAACAGAAACTCATTTGCTATGGCAAAATCTATACTGGGTAGCTGCACTGCCTTCTTTGTGCCATTATTTAAGATGGCAGCATGCACTTGTCAATGTCCAAGGGGATTATGCTGATCCTATTTTTTGTTAGCAACTCATTACAGATTAATGATACTGATTTACTTTTTGCCTGTATTTAGATTCCATGTGTTCTACATAGAAAAGCACTGCCATCTTTCCAATGCCCTCATTATCATCAACATTTTTAAGTGGACCAGGGACAGACCCCTCTGTAGTTGTTGATGCACACATGGTGAGCTTGAGTTACTTCACAGAGCTCTCAGGTTAAAACACTCAATGAGGTTAATCTATAAAAACAACAGCGCATCACATGGGACATGTCAAGCAAGTCACATAATGCCCATTATTGCAGCAACTGGTCTTTAAAAATATTTGAATTGCTTATTCTAAATAGATGCTTTGCATTAAACAGCCTTGTGCACTAAGGGAAACATTTCTTGAAATGACATAGAGATCTGACACATCCAGGCTGTAAGCTGGCTCTTTCTGATGGTCTTAGGAACAGTTACCATGTAAATGTTCCTATCAATATTTTGCCCTTTTAAAGATTCCCAGTTACAGACAACTGCTACAGGCATTAGACTTCCATACATTCCATTGCAGCTTCTGAATAAACACAAACAAGACCGGGCTCCAACAGCAGTTGATTCTTAATTCTTATTAATTTAGTATTGGAGGTGAAGAACATTTGGTAGCACTTCCTCCTTCTCTTCTGCCAGGAGAAGCTTCCATTGCTTGAGTTGCTTCTATGGACAAAATGAGCTCTTCTATGAGTAAAATATTAAGCAGAACCAAGCCTTTGTTTTGGGAGCACAAGCTTATCCTTGTACCTCAGCAAGAGAAGGCTGTGCAGAAATATCACCACAAAACGTCTCCAACTAATCTCCATCATTCATAGCACCCATCATGATATGCAATGAATACTTCCCCAGCCCAGTTAAGCTACTGCAGTAATCCATAATACATTTCTCACCTAAAGAGAAAGGTAGGATATTAAATAGTAGCTGACTCTTATATACCAACTAAATTGCAGTGGGTAATATTTTTAAAGAAAAATGTATACATCCAATGAGTCACCAGGGTTCCAAGTACTGATAAACATCATCAACTTTAGTTAATGCAATCCACATTCCCACTTTTTCACATTAGAATCTTGATTATTTTATTATATATATGGATCAATAAATGCATTTTGAACTGAATTTTTATTTTTGCCCTACTTTATGCAAGCAGGTACATGCACATAGATAACAATTTGAATCTTGTGTAACTTTGCAAAGTTTTCACCCAGTTCTGGCATCTTATCTCATTATGTAAGAACTGATATAAGAATATATGAGAATAATTTATCAAAATGTAAATGTGAGAAAAGGAAGGACAGAATACTAGATACACATGATTGGGAATAAGTTCAATTGAACTTACTCTGACTTTCTTCTGGTAACATATGCATACCATTGGGCTCCACTTCTATTTCTAGCCTCAGAACTATAGCCACCGATATATGATTTAGCTCTATGTTGATATGGAAAATATATGCCTGGCTGGTGGCAAAATATGACAGGTAAGAACTAGAACTCTTGAATTATTAAAAACGTTATACTAAGACCCAGATTCAGATATAGACTACTGTACTAAGAAGAGAATGAATTTCTCCGTTCAATTTTCCTGAACCAAATCACCTCTCCAGAGCTGCTATATGCTACATGAGACTAAAGGTACAGGCCTGGTCCCATGGAGCAAATCTCAACTGTGCAGGCCCCTGGACTCACAAAATGGCACTGCCTCCCCACCAAGTTGTGAATTCTGGTAACAGATCTCCTGCTGTCTCTTCTAGTTGTGCCTGAAAATAATACTTCTCCATATAACCACCAAGACCTGACCTTTATTCTTTTCTTCTTATTGCATCTGTACATACAAACCCTTTCATTACACAGAGATGACTAGGCATCCAGCATTTGCTAAGAACAGAACTAGCAGATAATGAAAATTTCCTCTATTATTGGTCAGCTGCTTCTATAACACAGCATGAATTTTTGGGAGTTTGCATTAAAGTTATAGTCAGTCCTTACCTGGAGCTGTACGTAAGTTACTTAAGACCAATTAATTACAAGTACAACCAACCCTACAACTTGTACTATTAACGACATAATCCTACACAGGTTTATGAAGAAAGGCATTGTAAATTTCCAGCATTTTACAGCTAGAATAAAGAAGTTTATTAAAGAATTTTTTCAAAATTGATCAGAAGAAACAAAATCTTAATGAAGTCTTTTAACATGTGTTAAAAGACAATGCATGTATCAACAGTTCACTGTATGAAAGCAAATACCAAAGATGGAGGCATTATTAAAAGAATATTGGAGTATCTTGTTAAAGCTTGTCAGAAGATATACAGCTAGAGGGCATATGAAACTCTGTGACAGACTGGGAAGATACTAGCTGTACCCATCACACTAGCATCAATGAATGGAAAGCTGAAATCAAGACATGAAGATGGATTACCAGAATTGTTCTATTCAATGGATAATGCAAAGAATTATTCATGGACAGGCACTAGCACCTGCTGCTGGTAAACCACAAAGAGTACCAACTTTTGGATATCAACTTGGTTGATATTTTCATTTCATGCAGGTGCAAAGGTACAATTACCCAGATATTATCTTCAATATATTTCATGAATGAAGACAGGTACCAGAATGAAGTGAGCACAAGAAAAAGTTATATCAAGCATCATGGAAAGCAGAATTTTCCCATTACTTGCAAACTGGCAAAGATGTTAGAGCCTGCAAATAAAAAAGCTTGCTAGATTCCTAATCTACTCATTAGTAAATCTTGAAAAAATAATTTAGGCTCAGATGGATGTATGGCTCCTAACAAGAACAATACAAATACATATGGAAGCTATTCTAGTTTTCCTTCATGCTTTCTTTGGTAAGAAAAAGGGCTGGGAAAACACAGGAAGTTTTAAAAAGAAAGTGACAATATCTGAACCCCATAAAGACTAGACAACTGCACAATAGAAGTCTTGCCGGAAAGCACCCCTTGTACCTGGCAGGATCCATAAGGGTAATATATGGAGTCATCTCATCTGGGTATGAGGGTTACAGAACTCACAGCAAAGCACACAGAAGCAGGCACAAATATTGTCCTTCACTGTGTCAAACTACTATACATCATTTCATTTTAGGATATGTTGCTAGGAAAATGACCTGGTACCAATCCTGACTTGTACCTAAAGCAGAAGTAAGCACAGCTTCATATTCCTACATTCTCAGATGTGAATCTTCATTGTGCAGTCACAGAATATTTATAACATGCATATAATGCAAGTGCAGAAACTTTTATGATCTATATTAAAGGAATCATTAGAATGAGTTAGAGGACGAGAAAATATTTTATGTACTGAGTACTATTTTCTGGACACATCTTAGAAGCAGTAAATATGTGGGAACCTGAAATTAATTTCCAGTATCTTTTATTATTCCTACAAATCGTGCATGCAACATCTGTTTGCTTATGTTATAATATTAAATACACCATTATGAGAGCAGGCAGTCACGTATTTATCCTACTTACCCCCTGAGTGCTCAGGCTGGCCTGGGGTCTGGTGGGCCAGCAGCTGAGGGTACAAGCAGAGGCCCAAGTCTAGGTACGGCCCACTGACATTCCTGGCCAGACCTGAGAGGCAAAGCCAAATAGCAAAGCCAAACATATAGACAAGAGAGATTACACAGAGTGTGAAACTGGCCGAGGTCATTTATACAACAGGATCCAAGCAAAAGATAGGATCTGCCGGCAGGCCAGAGCCAGAGTCAAAAGCAAACATGGTCTCCAGCAGCCTTGGTAGTCTTCTACTGGTCTTTCTATATCGAAGCTACCAGACCTACTGTAGACTAGCTACAGTCATTCTGTTTAAACCTTCTGATCAGGAAGGCTCTCTAGTTATAAAGTATCCTTTCCTACCAAGTAGATTTCTGCTGCACTTTGTCAAGGTTCTTTGAATTGGCCTAACTCTTTTGGCTCCCTGGGTCTTTCAGGGTGCTCGCTCTGAGACACACCTCTGAGGCACTCCCAGCACCCATCCTGAAGAATTGTGATCTCGAGCCCCTTGCCCACAGGTTCAGGGTCCTCTCATGACAGGGTCTGACCATTTTCTTCCACTGGAGACTCTGAGTCCAAAAAGGCAGGATTTAAATATAATAACTAAATAAACAAATTCCTCTTCTTCCCGTGTTGGCACAAGATCATTCCACTTTGGTTTCCATTAACCCACAACCCATAAGTTGTCTAGTCACTTAAATCAAGAGCATGGCAAGACTAAAGTGGGAAGCCATGTTAGGTCCAATTTGTTTGGTGCATACTACTGTGGTATTCCAAGACATCAATTAATTATACTGTGGTCATCTTTTAAAAATGTGGGTCCCTAAGTGATTTCCTCATGGTGGATATGGGGAAAATCCAGATCTCTTGGTTCCCAATCTATGAAGTGTTCCAGGGTTCCCCGGATAGTCACTGAATGGTGGTTTCCTGGCTTTGGGGCTGGTTCTTGCTCATTTGAAAAGACTGAAGTGCTTCCCATAAGGCTTAGTAATAACTTATCTAAAGTATACTGAGGCCAAACAAAGAAAATACCATAAATTAGTCACTATAGCTAGAAACCACTAAAGTTTTCTCCCACAGGGAGAATAAAACAATACATTAATGTACCTTGGGCATAACACAAAGATTTTTAAATTGGCTGAAGTTCGAACACAGCGGTTGCATTCACACATAATGCTAAGCAATGTCATGTGTTACTGCACACCATAGGATCCCACTCTGTGTCCGGGGGTCCCCTTCTCATATGGTTACTATGCATGCATGGTTTTATTTCTACCCCACCCATTAACCATGCTTCTTCATTTTCCCTCCAAATGGTGGCACATATCCCATCAGTCCCTGTGGCTCAGAATCAATCCCAGGATGTATCAGTCCGGCCTCTGTTGCCTGCCTGCCTCTCATTGGCCCGAATGCTCCCCTGGGTGTGGCCCCAGCCAACCCCCTTTTCTAGGTTGGGTTCTGTTCTGTTCTGTTTTGCCCTGTTGCTCTGAGAAACAAATGCCTACACCACAGTAGCAGTGTAGCTCTATAGAAGTACTGCTGGAATGCTGCCCACTGCTGTCCTGCTCTGTGCCCATGTGTAAACACACCTGCCGCAACTCTCCTTTCCAGCACTACACGTATATCCACTGTGTGCAGGCCTTGTACATGCTGCCAGGGCTGCCTTCCCCTGTTTCTGGGCACACAGACGGTATTTTCTTATGGGGTAACCAAGCCATGGTGAAGCACGGAAACCTTGCCACAGGCCATTAATTGTTCTTCCATGTGGTTTCACGGAAACCAAATGTGCCGCACTTCACCATAGATGTGGAATTAACACACAATGTCAAACCATGTCTGCATATTACCAGCATGGCTTGTTGCTATGTTTCAATACAGCCAATGGCTTGGTTTACATAGTACTCTAAACCACAGTGGCTTCAAATCAACCATGGTTTAACATGTTATGGAAATCTTCTGTACTTATCATGGGGTGGCTTTGAAGCCCACCCAACAAGTCATAGCCTGTTTTGAAGCCACTTGGCTTGGCAGGTATCTCAACCTCAGTGACACCACAAGCTGAAGTCATTGCAGAGCCATTGTGTGGCAGCTCATATCCAGTTCCCCAGTCTCTGCAGTACACCACTGCCAGGAGCCCCATTCAAGATTTGAGGAGGTGATGCAGAGCAGAGACCGGCACTGCTTCACGCTGTCAGCTCGAGCCCCACTGGCACATAGTGAAGAGTGTGGTATGGCTAGGCACACACTCACTCATGAGCAGGAGTCAAAGGATATGCTGCTGCAAGTCATGACCATGCAAGCGCAGTTCCTCGGAGGGTTGGCACTGGCACCACCAGTCTCAGGCCTATCTGCCTTTGGGGGCCTAAGGGGAAACAGAGGCACCTTACAACCTACCCTCCCTCCCTCTGTTGCAATAGAGAAACACATGTGCCTGATCATCAGTCAGCCATATTGTATGCCCCAGGACAAACAAGCCATGCTGTGTATCTTTATAAGCAGCGTAGTTTGTTGCATTCTATGAACCTGCCCAGTGACTAGGTTCAGACAACACAATCATCTACACTCAAGGGTTGTATACAAGTTGTGTGTGGGCTTTCATTGAACCATGTGTGGTTGTTATCATACTTCCTGAACCCTGCTAAGATAACAAACCATGGAGAACAAGCCAGCATTCACAACGCAGTAGCAAAACTTGGCTTCTCTTCATGGATTGTTCATGGTTAACAAACCCTGGCTTGTTTCAGAGAACATGATAACCTACAGTTCTTTGACAACCCACACTCAACCAATTCTCAATCCCTGGGTGTGGGACTTGATGTCAGAATAAATATGCATACTGTTACACTGTGCATGCTATCCCAGCCAGCCACACTGATCTCAGTGCATTTCCTTTCAAATAAATATGGAGAGATAGGATGTTGCAGTATTCAATGAAAAATAAACAAAGATAGATATTTGTATCAACTACTTGTGGCTAAAGACAAAAATACATATATGGAGGTAGAATTGTATGTGATCTTCTAGTAAATTTGCATCAACAACATGTGTTTTCGTACAATGAACGATGATACCCTGCATAAAGTCGAATTAGCTATAATTAAGGTAAAATAAACTAATATTTTAAAATATTTTGAATAGATGGCAAATGCACACACTACTGCAGTTCAATCAGAGAAAAGATCAAAGCTGTAAGATGACAAAAGTTTTCAGTTTTGGTTTAATTGTAATGCAAAGAGAACCTTCCTAATTGTAAGTACGACCGGCAATGAAACAGGTTGCCCTGTGAAATTATTGGTTCATTATCTTGTCTGTATGCTACTTCCCTAAGCACTTCACAATTAAAAAACAAAAAGGTACAGTACATCAGCAATGCAGAAGAACATAAAGATGCAACATGGTGGTTTCATACTGGAGTTCCTTCACTCTTTGGAAAGAAAGAACAGTTTCTGTGTTTCTTTTGTTTTCTAGATAGAGGCACCCATTTCTTTCTGTTTGCATTTTTATTTTCTACATTGGCTCTGTATTAGCTCATCTTTATTCTCAGTATAGTTGGAGAATTCTATTTAGCATTTGAAATATGCAGCAAATGTGTCCATCCATTCTCCCTTGTGCATAGCAAAATGAGGCCAGCACTTTCTCTACCTTTCATCATTTATTATTGTTTTGGTAGAGAAATTTGGAGATAGCCTTTCACATACAGGGGCGCATGAGTTAGTCTTTTCCCCAAATAACTGTTTTGTACCCTTACTATTTTATCAGACCATTTGTCAATTTTGTTTTGGAACATAACCAACTTAACTTAGGGAAATATTTAAAATCTAGGGGCAATATGTCTTATCTCTTCCCTCCTCCAAAAGCCACACAAACACCCATCTTTATACCTGGAATAGCCTGGCTGGAGATTCATCACAGAGCTATGAGACAGCTTTGGAAATTACAGGGGAAATCTCTACTACACAATCTTCCTCTGTGCATAATTATCATGGTTTGAGAAGCATTCCCTCACTGGACTCCTTCCCTCTTGCAAATTGGGCAGCTTTAGTTTGTTGTCCATGACTATCTATTGTTTTGCCCTTGCATGTTCTCCTGCTTTGGTCTGATGTCAAGATCAACCCGCATGGGTGCCCTTCTCTTCATCTACCCACCTACGACCTCCTGTTGCCATTAAGTTTCTGCTGCTGCGCAGAAACTTCTGAAACTCAGAAATTTCTGAGTAAATTATGACCAGTTTTACTCACCTGGTGCTCTCCTCCATGCAAATTCTTCTAGGGTACAATCCAATGGCTACCAGACTGACTCTAGCCTGCCCCTGGACAATCTGGCCCCCAGCTCCAATCTTGGAAACTACAACAAGCCTGGAGAAAGTGCACTGTTTCTGGCCCCCAAGGTCTAAGACTAACCTCAAAAGTGATGCTGGGTGGGCATTCTGGGGGCAAGGAGTGGAGGGGTGAAGCTTTTCCAGGTTATGATGGATATTCTGGAGGTGTCTCAGCCTGCTCTACTCATGAGCAGTGGTAAAAGACTTAGACAAGTGAAATTGACCATCTAAATTCTTTGGAGATGGTCTAAATTGACCATCTAAATTTGCAGGGTGGGAGAGGCATGGGCATGGCCCTCACCTTCATGTCCCTCTTACCTAGGATGGCATGCCTGCTATCGGCCAAGTTTGGAGCCTTGCTGGCAATTTCACTGGATTGTACTGTTAGTCTCTGTGTGGGATGTCTTTTAAATTTCTGATAACAGGGAATCTTTTCCTTTTTGTCTGAAGGATAAAGTTTGTCACACTCAGACAAACCTGAAAGGATATTCCTTACAATGTGAGGTTTCTTGAAGGTTACCAGGACATATTACAACATTTTTAATTGGCTCTGGTTATTTCTCCACATTCCAAAGACTATTCAACAAACCTAAATTTTTCAGCAAAGTATAGATTTTATTTAATAAGGACAATAATAGCATTTGAGACATATATCTCATTCCCATTTCATTGAATCAGATCAAGATAGTTTTTCCAATGGAAATCTTCAAGTATGAGTTTTCAGCAGTACTGTTTTATTTACAATCCATAGCTCCAATCTTTTATGAGAAATACAAGGTCTGCTTCAAGAATTTGTACTACCCATAAATTAGGCAGCACCATTTTTACCTGAATGCTTCTTGTGTTGGCCCTCCCTACCCCATGGCCTTGTTCTTGTTTGTAAGGGTGGCTAACTTTCATTAGGTAACTTGTCTTTTTGCCAGTGAATCTAACATCCATACTAGATTTCTCTAAAACACCTTTTGTTCACGGCATGGGGTAAATGAATTGCTCATCCTCAGTGGCTGAAATATGGTAGCAAACTCTACATTTAATTTTATGCACTTCCTTAGCAGCCTTCCATTATTCGTTCCAGCTGAAGGTGAATTATTTAGAGGAGAGCAAAGTCTCCTTCCTTCTACTTTATTTGCATATACGCGATCAAGAGTTAGTGTTCTGAGCCTGTGAGGAAATTTCCTTGGAGATCCGTAATCACCCTTAGAAATATATTCTAATGAAAATCTATTCATCTCAAGGTCTTCTTAACATTAAAAATGTATCACTTTTTACCTTAGGAAGTAATAAAACCATAAACTTTTCTAAATAAGATAGATTCTGTAGAAAAGACCCAAAATCTGTCTTATAATACACAGATTATATTCAATTTATGATGTGATTATTCTGTCTAATGACCTATTTGGTTTACTTATGCTTCTTCCCTCATAAATACAACTCTTAAATAAAGACAACCTACTGTTATACCTCACCACATTAATTCTATTGCTTATTCTCGTTAATTTATCATTTGGGTTGTAGTGAATCACTTTGTGTAGCTGAACCGTATTTTGGAGTAGACAGCAACCGATCTGAGGAATGTATTGCTTGTGATTTGGTAGATTATGTTTAAATTCCTTATTTCATTTTGCAAAGAGAAGAATGAAACATCAATCCATAGCTCTCTGCATCTGGTATTTAAGGATCAACCTTCCAAGCTACTTTCTTGATAGACTGATACCAGACAATAATTCTCTATAAATCTATAAAACACTGGGAAGCTAGCAAAGTTGCAACTGGAAATTCTAATTTTGATAATTATTCTTATTTTGGCAGGGGGCGGACAAGTCTGGCAGCATGGGTTTCTGTCAGTTTCTCATCATCATTATTATTATTTCAGTTTGTCATGAACTGTGAGAATTTTTAAAAAGACATCTGCATGAAAATTCACATGCCCTTTTATAAAAGCACCTTTATCCTAATACATACATTTTTGTAACTCATAATATACACATCTTTGCAAGCATTTTTCCTAGTGTAAAAACTTTAAGCATTTGCACAACTGCATGAATATTTACATGCATTTATTTAATATATGTATTTCTGTACTTTTTTTGATTGGGAGCACTTTGTTACAAAATTCAGCGAAGGAATATGAAGAACTCAGTGCTATAGCATTCATATTTTGTGAAATTATACAAGTTTTCATTAATTAAAATCAAATGAGTTTCTTTCCCATCCCTTAGTTTAGCTAGAACTGATACTGGTTTTTTTCAGATAGAATCTCTGTACCTTTAATCATTTCATGGCAGGTAAAAATTTAACAGATGCAGCATTCTCCCATTCGTGTATCTCCATGGTGAGAAAATCCATTCTTGTTAAATGTCTCCTTATCATGTACAATTCTGTGTAAAGAGTATTTGACAGAGCATAGTGACAATCCCAATTCTGGCTGCTACTGAGTCTAGACCTAATGCAGTGAAATAAGGTATGCAATATATTCTCATCCTCTTTTCCAGAGAAGTTAGATTGGTTTTGAGGAAGGGAAAGATAAAATAATAGATGATAGATTAAAATATGGACTGCCTTGTTTCAAGGAGCAATATAATGTTTAGCTAGTACCCATGTAATGTACTGATGTGCACTGTCAGCAGAAAATCAAGGCTAGCTTTACATATAGGAAAGACATTAATCCCCAAAGTGGGGCAGGTTACACAGGTTTCTTTGTCCCTGTCCAAGATCATTTGGAATGAGATCCAGATTCTCTCCAGATTCTGGCAAAATCCTAAATTTAGCCATTATGGACTAAATTTCAATTCAGGAAATTCCATAAACTTCCATTCCCACCAGGCTATCTTGTCAAACTATCAAGGGTAAAAAAATGAGATCCCTAGCACTCCATCTTTGATGAACTTAAAAAAAAAGGCGTTCTGGAGAGAGCAAACCGTAGGGATTGCACAGAGACCTCTAGAATTAGCTACTTCTCAACATGCTTCCAAGCAAAAGAAATGCTTAAAGCTTTGATGATTCAGAACGTATTAGAATAACCACTTAAACATCACCTAAAATGGTCTACATGTTATATCAAGAAGTGCATACTGTCTAGGGATGACTATTCCACATCATGGTGTCACTGAAGAAAAGACCTCTTTTTACCCAATACCTTATGTAAGATGGCAGCACCTTCCTAAGGTTCTCTAATGAAGATCTTAGGATCCAGGAATTATTTAAGGGAATAGATGATTGTACATATAACCTACTCTTAAGCCATTTGAGGTTTTAAAAGTTAATACTTCTGAATAAGGCATCAAAATGGACTAGAATTCAGTGCACTAGAATTCACAAAGCACTAATGTTATAGGAATGTATCAGGTCCCTGTTAACCATTCCGCTGCATTATTTTTAAACCCTTTTCAGAAGCACCCCCATGTCTAATAACTGTAGCTAGACTAAATCAGGGCAAAGGCTCTTCTTCAGAGTTGCAGGTGGGATATCTTCTTAAGCTGTTACAAAGCTCTCCATGCCACTGGGCCTCTGAAAACATTACTTAGTTAAAGAGTACCATCACACTACGAACCTCATCCGTTACTCTCTAAAGACTAGGGGGTGTGCCTGTCCTTCCAAAACAGATTGAACTTCATTCAGCCAGGCAGATGAATAGCCCACTAACTGCCTGGATTGTCACTTTACTGTATGTCTAAACATGTAGTTTATATCTCCTGTATGCACTTATTCAGAATACTCACTGCTCCACAAGGATCTGATAAAAAGGAAAATAAACAGAGCTGAGTCACTTGCCTATCAGTCTCCTTAGTTCACCTTTCAGAATATCCTCTCCCAGTAGTTTCATGTAAATGCTGAAGAGCACAAAAGAGAAAGCACCACAGTATTCTTCACTGCATGATCAGAGGGCCACTGATGGCTCTCAGGTTCCTGAAATGCAGTCTCCACTTCTCTCTTTCATTCACATCATCCCTCTTTCTCCTTCTTTGCAGTAGCTTCCCATTCTTAGCATAGGCTGTCTAGTATTTTTCCCCCTCAGTATGCTCAGTTCCTGGGAGTGAACCCACCTGGGAGAAAAGTACCCAGAGAAAGGGTTCCAAACCATTTGCCCCAATTAAATCAGGCCAGTACCTCCTTTAGTTGGGGAAGACACTGACTGGCCACTAGTTTAAGCTTGCGAGACAAGAGAGGTAGTAATCCACATGATCAGTTCCATCATTTTGGTTTTAATACTGTACGTTCACCAGCAGGGTATATAAGGGAATTAGATCCCATTCTGAAAACAGTGTATCCATTTTAATTTGTTTAAAAATGTGGGTAAAATGTAATTCAGTGAACTAAACTGAAATACTATAATCACTCTTTCCATGAAAGAACCACTTAGCCTCATTTTTAAGTCCTTCAGCTACACAAAGGTTACTAGGCTACCGTTTCTGATTTTTTTCCCTTCAGTTAAGTATTAAGCTTTTATGTGTGATGCTTGTGGTGATTGTTCAGACAAGGGCAGACATGAACAAAAACAGATTAGAAGCATCTAGTGTCAACTAGATAAATTTAATTTATAAATGGGCACTAAGATTCATAAAGACTAATATCTGTTAGTAACACTCTTTCCTTTCCCTTGGATGAGAAAATGCACCAGGCAGCAGAGAGTTCTTTTTTGAAACTTTATTGCAGTAAAGGGAGTCAGAGGGTTTCCTTCCCCTTTCCAATTTCCAGAGCACATGTTCACATCCCATATTTATGCCCTTTCCTGATTGTTTTCCCTCCTCTCCCTCATTGGCCGAGGTACTGGGTGGTTAAAATCCTTCAGTCCGCCTATTCTGTGTTGCTCCAATACCTGTTCTTCCCTCCCATTTCGTCCCTCCCACGTGCATTATAGTGAGATTATTTCCTAGGCAGGGTGTGTTAGTTAATAGTCATGAGGTCATTGAGCAAGGGTACTGCTGTCTTGTCTACTTGCCAGTTCCCTCCTGCTATCTGATCTCGGCCCCCTCCCCCTATGGCTAAGGAATTTTCTTTGTTATATTTTCACTCTTCCTGTTTCCTTGTTGCAAATCATCCTTTCAACCCTTTATTCTGTCCCATTTTGTCAGTTTCTGAATGCATACATCTTTTATATTCTACTACTATAAAGTGATCTTGTGCACATTACTCTTTAATACTGATGTTTTTGTGTGCAAATCGTTATAGTATATGCATTTTTGTAAATGTTTCTGTTGTGTGCATTTTGTTGGCAACCTTTGGAAAAATCATTATGAATTCAAGTAGTATGAATTTGCTAAGTTCATGTAAAAATGTGAAATGCATGAATTTCTTTCAAATCATTTGACACTTTTAATGTTTTCCCCTGTATATATCCTTGCAGAGAAAGTTAGTCAGGTATGGATTTGTTTTCTTTCTTTTCCTATTCTTTTTTCCCCCAACATATTAAATCACACTTTTTTTCTCTCTCATGATGATTACTATTGAAGGCACTTCACCATAGAAAGATCATATCATGGTGAAGAAGAAATCTTGTAAATTAAATTCCAAGATAATTGAGATAATAAGTTTTATCAACATGGTTAATTTGCCTATTTATTTCAATTTGAAATTTGGTTATGTTTTACAATGTACATGCACCTGTTACTTAAATGAGATATTAATTCTTTATGGGTGGATTAAATCTAGGAAGCTAGAAATGAAAATACGAAATTGATGAAGAAACATAATTATGAACTATAAATGCTACGGCAAGCAATATGCACACAGAGTTATACTAAAATAAAGACTTCATTGGACTTTAAACTTCAAGAAATCTAAAGAGATATAGAACAAACCAACAACATTGTGGTGATAATTGAACACAGAAGCAGACAAAAGGAACTTCAGAGAGAGCTCTTGATCAAGCAGTTAGATTCTTAATTAATTGAAATACAGCAAAAATAGTTAACATTGGTAAAACTATAAGAAGAAATGTGAAACAGACCAAAACTGCATGAATAAAGGTTTACACTGCAGAATAAAACTGAAAGGAAATACACAAACTGATATATGACTTTATGCAAACTGATTCATGCATTTGACACAACTACACATAATAGGGCCAACTGTCATGTCTAGAAATAGGATACTGTAGATAATACATGACAGCAAGCACTGTCAGTCTACTAATTAGTCTAATAATAATTACTATGCTAATATTTTCAAAGCTATACTGTAAGTTATATATGTTTAATACATATAATTATATGCAATTTATAGATATGTACATTATTGTTCATATTGATAAAACTAGTTAATTTTATTTCCTCCTGCATTGCGAAAAAACAGAATATTTTAAGAGTTTCTCTAGCCACTCACAAAAGTTTTTCCTGCCAGCTTTTGAAGTTAATACAAAATCTATCTCCTATTAGAAGCTGCCCGTTTGACTTGAACCTTTCATGTATCCTGTTTTTTGCACGTACAAAACTTTCATGTTATTGTCAACAAATGAAGGATGATACTAATGCACTCCTATGGAACCTCAGCTAAATAAATGGGGACCCTTTTCCAGGCAAAGTGCTACCACTGAACCAAACTTTGCCACATTTTTTTTCAGCCTGAAAAATGTTCATTTGCAGTGACAGATTTTTTTAGAACTTAATATGCTGGCCCTTTTAAATAAAATAAAATAAAATGCATTTCCCATCATTCATCAAGCTTTTAATACATTCCAGAGACATCACGTACATTTCTAAATCACCTTTCCTCCCACAGTGGATTTGCAGGTTTACTTTCATAAATGGAATAACATCACTCCATTCATTCATTCAGCTCAAAGTTCTCATAGCAGTGTAAATTCATACAAATAATACACAGTTAAATCAATTTGGTACAGTAAAAACTCAGAGCGCAAACACAGTAGAAGGTAATGCAGATTAAAATATCAAGAACTGTGTCATCCAATTCATATCTACTCAGAAGTAAGTTCTGCATATAGGATAGTGGCCTTTCAGCTGTTTTTATCGTGATGGATATTTATTTACTCTTTTAAGGCACACATTTACTATAAAATTGGGCAGTAAAGTAGATAGCAACTTAAAAGGCCTGAGTTAAAAGATCTTTGCCTGACCACAAAGCAGCTCTCTTGAGGTGTAATACTGGATAACTGGGGGACCTTCACAGAAGCACTTGGAGAAGGGCTTTTTTATGGGTATGAATAAATGAATGATCAGAGGCAGTACTTCAGATTCTGTAGCACTAAGGCTTGAAGCTTCTTATAACTGTAAAGCCAATAAGGTAAGCCAAATGTTTCATTTCAGCATTCCATTATGACTCCTTACACCAGTGAGGTAGAGAAATCACATATGTCAAAAGAGAAAAATGGTACTTACACCATGTTATAGTGGTATTATGCAGTTGGGTGGTGGCAATAGTGAAAATGGGGGAAATAATAAACATCTCAAGAATTAGAAATAAATGTCAAGAATTTGGGATGGATGGGTGACAATTTTTAGCAGCAGCAGCAGCTGCATCAACAACAAATGGATCATATTTAAACAGTTTCTGATCAGTTCTAGAGTAGTACTTTGATCTTTATACTCATCTATATCATATTATTCAAAAAATCAGTCATTCCAAATAACTGATAGCCACAAACTATGTGGGGCTTAATTCTATCCCATATTGGTCCACACTGGAAAATTGGGACAAAAAGCTGTAGGAGATTCAGCTGGGTGATTTAGGAAAAGAACGTAACAGCATAACAGCAATGCCAAAGCAGACCAAAGCCCTAGTTCAGAATACCTCGTCATCTCACTGCTGTTCATTTGTGAGCAGCTTAGAAAGCACCAGTCTCAATACAACTCTTTATGATGCCCATCTCTGGATTTTAAGAATTGACCACTGGTTCCTGACTTTCCCCCTGACTTTTAACCAGTTAGACACAAGCACTAATGGAAAGCAATTCTGTTGCATTAGTATAAAGGATCTATTGCAACACCAATGGCATTAGCTGATACCATGGATTTTCCTAGCAATCCTTTCATGTCAGCATGGCAATAGAGATCTGTTATAATAATACAACATAGTTTATATTAGCTTGGATTATACTTGGATACTGGATACTGTCAGTGCCACTGGATACTGTCTCAAAAGTGGATCTCCGCTTATTCAACAACAGCTGAATTTGCACAGAAGTTCTCAGAAGTCAAAGAGATTTTATCAAAATTTTGTTCAAGTAAACCAGTGACACATATAGATAGGCTGGAGGTGGCTGAAGTCTGAAAAGTACACATGGAAGACAGGAAGGGAGTTGAAGAAACCATTGGAAGAAAGCACAAGAAAAGCAGAATGAGACAAACTAGGTGTACAAAAGTATTGTTTTAATCCCTGTCCATCTTCAGAGTAAGTGCCATCCTATCTTTATTTGGGATTTGATAAGGATATGATAATAAATCTTTGTCTTACATTAAAACAAACTCTAAAGAGATGGATGTTATCATTTCTTACCTTCAAATAGAAAGAAATAGTAAACGCATGAACAGAAAGAAGTGTGGGTGGGGGGAGGATTTCATATCACATGAATATAAGCAGTCCATACATCTAAGCATCCATATGAAGATCATATTCATAGGCTACACATTCCAGCAAGAGCAGTGAGATCAACAGACACTGAATGATAGGTGTTGGAAATTTATCTTTCCAAATTTGTAGTATGAGATTCTTTGTACGAACTTTCAGGTTCCAGTTTTATTATTCACCTGTTAATATACACATAACAGGGATGCAATTTAAAAGCACATGAGGCTCTGTATTTACCACAGATTTTCTAAGAACAGAAAGTATGCAAGCAGTTACTTCCAATCACAAGGAAAGCATTACAAGTCACATCTACATCATATGCCTCCATGAATCACTGAATTACATCACGCGCATCTAGCAGAGCTAGCCAACTTCTTCTTAACAATCCTCTCTGCAGTTCAATATACATGAAACAACATTTTTTTGTTGAATGAACTTCAATTTAAAATCAACAGAAGAACAAATGGAAGCTGCTTCAACTTTTCATTGATTATACTGAATAGAGCATTCAAGTTCCCTATTCCATTTCCCTCTGACATTCTAAATATATTTCTTACTACATTTCAACAGTCAGTTATAAACAGCTCTTATAAGATTAGCTTTCTTGAAAGACCCAATTAATTCTTCCAACAATATATGAAGGGCTGAACTATTTATTGCTGATGACCATATATACACTCCAAAAAATGGTACAGCTGAATATGCCACCGACTAGTACTAGAGGGAAAGTGGTATTTAAGGTGCAATACCAAAAAAGGTTAAAAAAAAAATCCTATTAATAGCATGAGTTCTAAAGAATGAGTTCTATTACCACCCCCTAAAAAGGCGAATTCTCAATTTTCAAGACTGGATTCTCCCAGGAAGTCAATTTAGCAAGTGACTATAGATCAACTGTAGCTGATGAGACATTATATGCCAAGTTTCTGTTGCTGTTAAAATTGCAAGTGAGCCATTCCTTCCTTTTTAATATACTTCCCAAGATTGTAATGCTATCAAACCAGAAAAAGTGTGCCAAACAAGTTTACTTTAACAGATCCCATGAAGGTGTATTAAAACAAGAAAAATAATTTTCTAACCTTCGGTATGAATTAACAAGGTAGGCTTATGATATAATTTAAGATATGGAACATTAAGTCCTCCTTCCATGAATAGCACCTGAATTGCTGCAAGCAAAGAGCAGCAAAATGACCGCCCACCCACCCACACACACACATAGACACAACTTGCCCTGAAAGCAAAAATTACAAAACTTAAGCTGTCAGACTACAGGCACATCATGCGAATAAGAGACTCACTGAGAAGATATTAATGCTAATCAAAGGAAAAAGGAGAAGGGGAAGGCCAAATATGAAGATGGATCAATTTCATAAAGGAACACAAAGCCCTGAACAGGACTGTCAAAAACAGAACATTTTGAAGGCCTTCATTGATAGGATGGCCATAAATCAGACACAACTTGACAGCACATAACAACAAGACACATGTTAAACTTCCAAAATGCTACATAAACTTTTTGAAAATATGTTTGGGGAACATATAAACGGCTATTAGAATATGCAATGTGTAAATTATACATGAAAAAACATTCATTTTAAGTTTGTTAACCATACCCCCAAATACTTAAATGATGCTCACCTTTCCATGTTAGGAGATACTCTCGCTGTCCTGATATTCAGTTTAACCATTTAAGAAACATCTCTATGCTCCAAAAATATTTTATCTTGTCTGATACCAAATGGATACTAAATGGATAACTGCCATTTAAAAAACTGCATGACATGTCTTGAGACTACCAAGAGAAATGAATTCACATTTTGACCAATTAATTGCATAAGCTGAAAGTGAAACAAAGTCACCAATTTTTCCTTGCTCATTTCCGTAAAGCAAACTCTAACCTACCATTAAATAATGTCTTTGGACATTTTTTATTGCATATGCTTATTTCTGAAAGGAAACATGTAAGCTGGATAGGTTTACTCTCAAAATCTGGAGGGACTGGACATAAATCTCATAGTTTCACTGTACTACAGATCTCTAAAAACTAATATTGAGTCTTAGGCCCAACTATCATTACAAAGTGGAGGCACTTCCTCATAGTATAAACCAGGAAACAAGAATATTTATTTTCTGTCTTCTTTAAATCTGCTCTGCTTTGCATGTAAAATGCCATCAATGCCATCCACAGCATAATGGAGACTATTTCTAAAGTATGCTTTATTTTATCTGAAAATTCTACATCATAGAATAATACCAAAGAATGAGTGAATTCCACTCACTAACTGAAGTATGGGAACCATTCTTCAGTGATTTTGCATATGAAATATTTTCTAACTAATATAACAACCTATGTTATTGACTACTATCACAGTTTGGCTCTGAAACAGAATGTGGGTTGACCATTCATCCCCTGAGAATGCCATTTGATAACAACAGAAATGAAGCTTTGATCCCAAGATGTACTTTGATAATGCATCCAATGAATCTAATACTGAGCAGTAAGATGATTTGGTTTATAAATTTTAGCTGATGGCAAAAAGGAAATATAAAGAGAAAAATATGTGAAAGCTCCTCTCCTCTTCAAAAGCGAATGTTTTCAAGGCTTTCATTAGCCATTAAAAAGACTCCTTTGAAAAAGATAAGAAATGGATTTGATGATACTGATTGCTATGGGGTACAGATTATGTCCCAGTTTTTATGAACAGGAAGCACACAGGATTTAGTTTGGTGTAGTTATGGTAGTGAGAGGTTTGCTTTTAAAGAAGCGAACAGTATACAATACTGTAAAATAGATTATTAAACAAATTGTTCATTTAGCCTATCAAATAAAATAACAGCATCTTTTTGATGAAGCACAAAAGAAGGTAAAAGGGTTGCTTCCAAAAGATGCAGTCCTCATATTTTTGGATGCCTCTATATTTTATTTTATACATCACAGACACTGCATTTGCATCAATGAGGTGAGAACAGCATTGCTGAAGGGTAGCAAATATCTCCAGAACGCAGGACTGAGGGCAGAATCACTGTCAGAAAAGTCTAACACACAAAAGCTGCAATTCCTACAGGGATGAAATGGAGTAACCAGGGCACAAAAAGCAAGCATACAAATGGGTAATTTATGGCTATTTTTAGCAATCTACCACAACAAAACCTGCCAGTGAAAAGCAGACTTGGCCCAGATTTAAGACATTTTATTCTTAATTGCTTCATATAGCGCAATCTGGTTTGCATGGCATTTGACAAAATAACCAAAGCAGGTTCCTGATCCAAGGCAGCTACACTTCAGATCTTAGCCAAGACAGTTGTGGTGGTGATAAGTTAAAAAAAAGTGTGTGTGGGCGGGGAGGCTCATAGTCCAGGAACATTAAGGTCTGACAGGAACAAAGCCTTAAAAAGTTAGAACTGGATATGTAATTTCAGCTTGTCCTTCTGAACAGCATGCAAAACTGAAATCTTGGGGTTTCTGGGAGAACAGTATTTTTAGTTCTGGGATAAGAATTATGCTAGCCCCGAAGCTGGCATAGTTTCTTTTGCTCCACTGGGAGAAGACAACCAAATAGCCAAATTGAAAAAATAGGATATACCTTACCACTTTCCACCTTACAAGCACAAGTCAAAAAATTATAGGAAAAAGTGCTTCATTCCCCAATCCCTTCCTCTACCACATAGCATTCATTCTGCCTAAGCCCCAAATAATTAGTCAAGAGCTGCCATCTTGAAAAAATAAGCAGTATCCTTTAAATATGATTAATAACCATCGTGTGCATTCTGTACCATCCAGGACCATGTTTTTGCTGTTCTAAAACATGCCTTTATTGTCATCTATTGAGAGCCAGTGTGGTATCATGGTTAAATGTGTGGAATTGGGACTCAGCTGATCAGGGCTGTAGTCCCCACACAGCAGTGGAGGTAGCTGGGTGACTTTGGGCCAGTTGTAGACTCTCAGTACAACCTTCTTCACAGGGCTGTTCCTGTGAGGAGGAGGAGGAGAGTTATGCAAGCCACCTTGACTTCCTGTGAAGGAAAAGGGTTAGGAAATAATAATAATAATAATAATAATAATAATAATAATAATAATATCATCATCATCATCATCATCATCCAAGATATTAGATCATGCATTAAGAAAAGAAAGACTGTAAGGCCACTGGAACACTAAGTAGATAACAATGTAATGTCCTTAATATTTTACTGTCTATAACCAAGAAAATATTTTTTTGAAATAGATGAAGTCTATGCACTGAAATCTTCATGTCATGGGTTCTATCTAAATTTTGCCTCAAATTTGATCTATGTTTATTGTGGGGTGGTAATATTGGATTGATACTAATTTTAGGATTTGAATGATTATTTATATGGGAAATCAACATTTGACCTAAGTCAAACAGCCAGATGATATGAGATGATAAATACTGTGCTCGCTGTCTTCTATAATATCTGCTTGGCAATGTGTCCTGAATATTTTATTCATAAATATTAACTGCAATTTTGTAAATACCAATCCCATAGTTGGCAGGTTAATGGCACCCCGCTGCTAGGTATGATGAAAAATTCTGGGACTATGATACTTTCAGCAACAGATCAAATTTTACCCATTACTATTGGCTAGTTCTACTCCTTTTACATAAGTGGTTCTTCTCATCATGATTTTTCTCCACTCTTGTCCTATACACAGCCAGAAGGAATGTGTCCTTTCCTGTTAGCCATCTAACCTGGCCCTAAATTTGTGTTTAAATTAAACATGTCTGAACACCTGTGGAGATCCCTGTAGACATCCCAATGATACTGTCGGGGTTTTTTATTCTGCTCCTATACAGTTTTGAAGCCATGCTGTAACTTTTCATGCCATTGGGAAAGAGAACATGATGAGATATCATGCCTAGGGGGCACAAAAGCTGTTGTACTCAACACTTTGTCACAACAGTCCTCTTATCTAGTAGTGTGCAGGTGTCCAAACACTCACCTGTAAGAGCAACAAAAAGAACTAAGAGATCAAACACATCTTTTCTCCGAATGTAGCAGATGATTTAATTATGCAAACTAGCACACTGTCCTCATCAACAGGAGAACAGATCATTTTCACATCTGTGACAGAATTGCAGTGACTCTCATGTCTTTTTTCACATTTCTGACAAGGACATCATTATATTATTAAATGCAACATCCACGGATTCCCTTAATCTACTTTCCATAGACTATCCTTTGTGCTGGTCCTGCCATACTACAGTAATTTTCTATTAGCAGGTGTTGCTTTGCTGGGCTTTTACATGGTTGACATAGAACCAAGATTTATGTTTGGAAGCTGAAGTTCAAGACTTGATGCCACTCTGGGCTAGTTCACATGATTTTAAGTACCTGTGGCTTAAGTAAATCATGGTGGGTTGAATGTGTGCCAGCCACCACTAAGAACATTCAAGCTATGTGGAGAGAGATTGCTGCTGCATCTCATGACATGCAAAGTCAAGCAGGGTGGCTAATTGGCATGGTTAAGATGCAATCCCAGAACAATGGATTCTGGGTAGTTGCAACCCTGTTTAAGTCATGGTGATCATGACAACTTGGTTAGAAGTTAATCTCCATCAATTGTATATGAGCAGTTATAGGAAAGCACACCTGGCCTATCTGCAGTGCTACGAGCCATTGGCTCACTCATATCACATCAAAATAAAATTGATCAGTTCATAGTCAAGACACAATGTCAAGTCTGCTTCAATTTTAAAAATACAAACAATTGAAAGTGCTGACCAGAATTAACAGTCACTGTTGACCAATGCCCTCTCCTCTATTTAGCAGCTTTAAACTTATCCCTCCACACACCCATTTTTAATCCAAAATAGGCAGAGGTCTACCAATTTAAATCATGACTGTAAATTTGGGGGGAGGGACTTTTAAAGTAAGACTGAGGACTAAGCACCCACTCTAGAATGAAAAAGAAAGAAGATAGAACTGCTTGATGCTGATTTGAAGTAATACCTGTTGTTGTCTCCCTTTCACCTTCTATCTTTACTGACTTATTCATAAATGACAGAGAAGCAATCTCATTTTTTTCTGTGCAGACAAATAGGACTAGAATCCTTCTGACATGTAAAGATGTCAACTGCAGCCCAAGTTAGGCTGTTTTGCACTTTGAATATATTATCCATAGGTAAAGCTGTACCAAATTTTTAAAAAGTTGTCCTGGATCCACTATCTCTTTTGAAAAAATAATCACAGAATGAGGTCTAAGGAATAAAAGCACTGTCTTCATGGAAGAGGCAGGGCGCGCACAGGAATTTTAAAAAAGAGTGGGGTGATACTTTGGTCTGTGATGACAGTCCATTACTACTGCTAATACTAATATTATTATTATTATTAGTAGTAGTAGTAGTAGTAGTAGTTAACAATACTGAATACCTGGTACCCTTTGCTTCATAAGAATAGGGTCACCATCCCTATCACATAATAGCTATGAAGGTTTATGCTTAACATGAGGACAGACTGAGAGAACTGGGTATGTTCACCCTGGAGAAGATTGAGGGGGGACATGGTATCACTTTCTAAGTACTTACAAGGCTGTCACAAAGAGGAAGGTCAAGATCTTTTCTTGCTGATACCAGAGTGTAGGACATGGAATAATGAATTCAAGTTGCAACAACTTCAGATTCAGGCTGGACATCAGAAGTTTCCTCCCTGTCAGAGCAATATGACAGTGAACCTGTTGCCTAAAGGGGTTGTGGGCTTTCCCCCATTAGAGACATTCAAAGAGAAACTGGACAGCCATCTGAGTTGGGTGGTGTAATTTGGTGTCCTGCAATAGCAGGGGCTTGGACCCGATGGCCTTTTGGCTCCTTCCAAAGCTACTATTCTATGATTCTATGAGATTTCTGCCAACACACATTTTACTGTGCAATAAATGGAAATGGTACATATTAACCTCTCTTCGGGCAATTCTCAGCTTTGTCCACACCTCAGAAATGAGGTGCTCCAGTCATTAGTACCTACAATTTGCAAGGGAAATCTGTTTCTTTTTGTGCCATTTGTATGTAAGCTATTCATAACAGCCATGCAATCTGCTGCACTTGTCATCAAGCATTGAAATGCAATATGATACCTTTCTAAAGTTTCATTTTAATCCTTTGAAGACACTGGGCTTTATCCTGTTGTGCCTGTGCACTCATGGGAATGGCCACCTCCACAACAGGACTTTTGCACATCTAGAAAATGACCCAAGAAAGAAAAGAAAATGGTTCTAGATTGAGACAGATCTGAATATACTCATTTTCCAGAACAAGGCAGGAGATCAGCAGGGAGTACTTCTCACCTGTCCCATTTCAGAAGCGAGCATTTAACTTATTTCAATTATTTTCTAGACACACAAAGTCCTGCTGTAGAAGTGGTCACTCCTGCAATGAAATCAGGAGAGGCAGAGTGTTCTCACTGGATACTGCCTATCTATCTATCTGGTCTGTTTTCACTTTTAAAAAATATTCCAAATCCCTGTTCTCTCTCTAAATTTTGCTCTGCTATAAAACTTAGACTGATTCTACACAAAATCTGAGGATGCCTTGAGTGGAATTTTGCAGGCTGAAAATAGTACCTACAGAATACAATTTAATTCATTTTGACACCATTTAAATACAGAGAATTATTAGTCAATGGCAGCATTAAAATATATTTAACTAGAAGTACGGAATTACATTCAAGCAAATTAGCATAGAAAAACTCTAGGCTATTATTGCATATCAGGTGTCTACAGCAAATCAAAAGTATATTAGATTTATTTTCTTGTCATTAACTGAGCTGGCCTTGCCAAAAGTATTAGCAATCAAAAACAAAAAATGAAAGATGAAGCCATTTCACAATAAACCTAAGCATGCAGTTGCATTATTCCCGTTTCCTTGACAACCTGCCAACATTCATGACCCAAGAAAATTCCCAACTGAGTTGCTGATCCAGATGTTTAATAATTCAGAGGTCTGTTTCCCTCTTTGGGTGGAATGACATTTGTCACTAATGACTGAACCACCAGCAAACAGCTCTCTGTCCTGTCTTAATGTGCCAAGTGTGATGTGATGTCAGCTTTGTTAAATTAACTAAATCACCTCAGATGCCTTTCAATCAAACAACACTAAGAACAAAGGACAGAACACCCAATGTATGCAAGGAGGTATTTCTTTCCTGCAATACCTTGGCTATCATTTCACACTTAGCTGTTTTTTCAAAACTGGGTTCCAGAAAAAAATATTAGACTTTAACAAATGGAATGGTTTAATATAAGCAGTTAAATTCTACAAGTTATTTATAAGAGTACCATGTCGTGCTAAAATGATAAAAGATATAACTAAGGCATCGGATGGATGATGTATGCTATTAGTCTACAAGCAGTACTAATTTAGGCATAATGATAAAGGTCACATATAATCTTACTCCTGCAAAGGAATGTTCTTCCTAAGGTTCTACTGATCTTTCATCTCTTTGTATGTTAGTAAGAATACAGGATGCTGAAACATACTTTTCAGATCCTTAGGAA
Organism: Varanus komodoensis; assembly: GCF_004798865.1. Lineage (NCBI taxonomy): Eukaryota > Metazoa > Chordata > Lepidosauria > Squamata > Varanidae > Varanus > Varanus komodoensis. The sequence goes on from NW_025335268.1 coordinate 50,994,436, forward strand.
CTAGGGCATACTCGTTTTACCATATGGCCAGATGTTTTTCCTCACAGCACTTTTCTCAGACATAATTTTCCACTATCCCACAGAAGTACTCTATCCATCAATATCTTAGGATGTGTACCAGCAATCATTTAAGCATCTATTGGCATCTGATAGAATTGTCCATGCTACTAGGATGCTTATGTGGGCAGCTAAATCGTCCTAGGATTTCAGTTCAGGAAAGAGCAGAGATTAACACAGAGGCAGCAGAATGGAGACATTTCACACATGTCCCAGAGCAGAGTCAGCATGGTTCCTCTTGTGCCACTTTGCTTGATTGGTTTCTCAAGGAGAAAGGAATCAACCATTTCTACACCCAGTTTAATATATAAGGACACACTTCTGCCCATGCCATGGCTTTATGGAAAGTACAATTCTGTCAGTAGCAACTCCTAGATGTAGCAAGCCCACTCATGCCAATAAAAATGCCAAAAACAGTTTAGGGGTGCTTTAATAAGTCATAATAAGAGGCTAGAAATATCCCCATTCAAAGAGTTCATGGTGAGAATCTATGATAAGAATGATCTTAGTAACTCAGGAAGATATGGGGGGAGCATTATAGTTTAAGGACTTGCCTGGATTGGGAAAACATCGTATGCCATCCTGCTTCACATCAAAGTAATCAAACTCAAAACTAATACCTCAGACATCACGTCCACACAAACCTTTCAAATGCTGATTAAAAGTTTCAGTCTAGCTGAGGAGAGAGTGACTTTGTTCACCAACAGGTGGAATCCTGGCATCATATTTGTGCATCACTGCAGCCATCTGATGGAGGATGGACGAAATCACAGCCCTACACAGGAGGCAACGGGAACTGTAAAGTCACTCCTGCCTTGATCCTGCTGCTATCTATCTTTGTCAGCAGCAAAGAACAAAGAGGAGGACTGGAAGGATTCCAGTGTTTCTGTTTTCTCACTTTTCCAGCAGAGAGTTCTTGGGTCCAGTTCGCATAGAATCCTAGCAGGCTATTTATTTTTTTAAACTACTGTTTAACCCAACAGCCAAAGATCTCAGATAGATGTATTGTGGCTGTTGGTAAATGCTGAAGGATATCTGAAGCAGGAGTCACATTCTCATTAAATCCAGAGGAACCTATGTTGAGCGATGAACTCAGTACCCTCTGCTCTACATCAATGGTGTTCTCACATTGTTTAGGCACAACTCCATTTTAAGCTAAATATTATCCCTTCAAATTCACAGACTATCACAAGGAGGAAACTTGTGATAAAGATAAAGAGTATACCAGAAGACAGGATAGGATTTTATTCATAGTATTGCAGTGTTTCCACCAAATCTGGGAAAATATAAAGCATTAAAGAGGTTTTAAAATCCCAGACTCAAGAATAGTTAGTTACATCCTTTTTAAAACTGTGTTTGAGAAGGAAGGTAGGAAGGAAAAGATTCTGCATTCACTATGTCAGGGACAGAAGAGATTTGCTCAGGAAAGTGGATAGGTTCCTGGTGATAAATGAGAAACAATTTGCACCACTGAGCTGGAATATAGAGGAAAGGCAGAAATGAAGCATGGAAATACCTTCAAATAGGAAGTGTGACTCCACTAGGTTTAAAAAAAATGGTGGTACCAAAGGAAAAAGAAACATGCAAGCTAAAAGTGCAGTGAAATAAACTGCAGTACTATGTTTGCAGAGGCTTTGGGGCTAAAGAGAAGTGCTTTATCAATTAGACAGGTATATACCCTGACTACTTGACCCATGAATGGCATGAAAATAGTTTTGAAACAATTCAAAAACATGAGTTATTAGACCACTAGTCTGTAGAATAATTACAGTTTCACTGAGTATTGAGAAATGTAGCATTCTTTGAAGACCAAGTTACTTACTCCTATTTCTACATGTTACTTTTTTTTGTAAATAACTAAAAACCACTACAGAGAGGAATTTAAAAAACATTTAATTTAATAGGTGATTTCTATTTAACTGGCTTTTTACTGTTCTAAGAAAAGTACTAAGGCTAGAGTAGACATATAATCAAGTAAAATGAAGCTAATTATAATGCTAATTTTGACAGCTACCATTAACTTGTTATATTCTTTCAGCTACACATCTAGCAATAGGCAATGAAAATATTAAACTACGTGTAACAGGCTGCAAAAGAAAGTGACTTCCAGTGGATACTAACCAAGGGAATACTGAAATAAAGGTGATCCATTAGGCATTTGAACGCCTTGGCATTAAAGTGACAGCTCTCTACTAATCCTTTGCCTCAGCTTTCATTCATAAATGCCAAGTCTATTGAATGTATCGCATCTCCTAGATACACATGAAATTTGCAATTGCAGTGTATTACAACCACACAGCACAAATGGCAAACAGAGACACACCATCTTAACATTTCCAACAAAATTATCTACTGGTGAAAGCGATCTTACATTTTGCCAATGCTAAGTCTGCCCTGCTCTTACGTGTTTTTTTCCCTGAAGAACATCTGCTTCAGTGTCTTTGTACAATGCAACTTTTCTCTTTCTCTTTTTAAATATTTATTGGCATCATTCAAAGATTGATATTGCCTCCATATTGTTATTCCTGTATACCTACCTATCCCAACTTCCTGTGTTCCTTCATTATCATCTTTATTTTTGCTCCTGAAACAACTGAAAACATTTTATTGTTGTTACACTTACCCCCTCACTGTAAAAGCATCTGTATGCCTACAGGGTATAATTAATTGATGCTAAACTCCTAGAAAGGACTCAGCTTGGCTGGTAGAACCAGAATGGAAAACACTTTGCATTCTATCAGACTGGTTACAGTATAATGCAGCATAAGACTGCATTCTGTTTACAGGATAATTTTCTTACTATGTGTTCACATTGTTGATATGAACTGAACCTAGTATTAAGACTTAACCTCATTTGCCATCTGTAGCAGTTTTGGGTAAATGCGTTGGGAGTGGCAGGGTAATACCACCTGTCTGCTGTACTAAAAAAGTAGTAGATCTGATTATTTTGCTAGGATGCAGTGGTGTTCGCCTGCTTTTTATATTCTAGGAGCCACATGTTATTGATGTGGCAATAACAATGCATTGTTTGATGACTTCCTGATGCACTGCTTTACAGGATGTTGGGAAGTGTGCAAAATATCCATAAATTACCTTAGGAAAAGTTTACTATGAAAAGAATTGTAAACGAACAACACAAGCCTATATATTCCTACTAAGAAGTAAGTCCCATTGAATTTAGTGGGACTGATTCTCACTTCAGTGCATATAGGATTGCATCCAAAGATTGTCACTTGGTTAGAGAATTTTAGTTTATCATTTTACTTCTGGCCAATCAATCTGTCCTACATTTAAACTAATGTATACTTTACTGGAAACTCAATACTGTGTTTTTGGGATACTAAAGGAAGTGAGAGAAAGCTGACAATTTTATAAGCAAAAGCTAATACTTACTTTTGTTAGAAGGATAAATATTTGTATATCTATTTGCTTTTACATTTCCTACTGCACACATAGGAACCAAAATAGTCTAAGACCCCATAATGTCAGGCCTCCCAGCTATCAAAACATTAATCTATTGACTGAACAAATGCACTCTTGCATCTCTTACACAAGCCAAGGAAGAATCGAGTTAGCACTTGTCCATAGGGATACTCACAAGGGATAGGTCCTGTGTTGAGATTCCTCTGGCCACTGTGGCCAGTGCCCACAACTCTCCTACACAGTCAAGTGGCTCCTTTCAGCAGATGCTGCCAGCACTGTATAACGGCGTCACCTGCGCAACATAGTTAGGTCGGGAAGACATTGTTGTGTCCAGCATCCCTGACTTGTAAACAGGCTGGAGGAGTTGTGTCTTTCCAGAGGCCACATGCATAGCATTATCCATACATAAATATCAATTTACCTGGTACAGAATTTCCCTCAACTGCAACCCAAGCCTTTCAATTTCATTTACTGTGTTTTTCTGACCTTGCAGATGAAACTGCTCTGTAGCGTATCAATAGCAAACGTAGTCCTAACACATAGATAAATGATTGTGATAAATTATAGATATTGTTTCCTTCCTGTCTAGCAGCTTCCTAATGGGCTTTAAATTTCAAACCACTGGATTCAGATAAGCCTGCTACATCATCCCTTTGCTCCAACCTCTTTTATTTGTTTAGATATTTTCAGAAGGTGGCCAAGGGCACTTGCTTACTTCTCTGAAGGTTGTTGGTCTGCCACTATGTTCTTAAACATATTGCCCCATCGAAACTTAAGGAATTCACACCTAAGAAGAGCTGTTTACAATTAAACTGAAATCTCACAAGACTTGACTAGGCTATTACATATATATGTGTGTGTGTGTGTGTGTGTACTAACTGGCCTTCTGCAACAAGGAATTCAAGGTCAATAGGATGTGTCAGTGTAATATATTCCTGATGACAAATGTTTTTGCATTTTATGCTAATTTCTAATAAGTTGCTTAACATAGTGCTCAAAATGGCCATTTTACCACATGTCTACTCCTATTTAGTAAATGAACATGGTGAGAAAGATTTTCCTAGGGTAATTTAGCTGCCAAAGTAGGCTCTGAGTTCCAAGGAAAAGCTGAGCTGGCCACTTTTCAGATCCCCCCATCATCCAAGGATAGTGACACATGCCTTTGGTAGATTTCCTAAATTAAACACCATACATATAGAAATAAGGTTACCATTCATAGACTATATATACCCTGGGATGTTCTCAGTTTTAGTTTCAATTATTTATCTAATTGGTGATTGAAAGGGGAGGAGATAGATGGCCAGATCATGCAATGTCTGTGTTTCCATTTCTCAGGCATGCTTTGTTGAAGGACAGCCCAAGTGATCTATTCCCAGTTCAATACATCTCAATCAATGCAGTGGTTTTGGGACACAAGCCAAATCATTGGCTTGAGATACCAAATCATTTCCAATCTCTGCAAACTGGGAAGTTTGGGCTGCAACATCACTACACATTTATTTATTTATTTATTTATTTATTTATTTATTTATTTAAACATTTTTATGCCGCCC